>NC_056741.1:1684768946-1684871872 GCF_019279795.1 Protopterus annectens
CACATTTAACATGGCGGAACAGGTTGTACAGCACAGCAACGGGGACATCGGGCTCTCCGTCTCTGTTTTGTATTGATTTGCTATGTTGACGTTGTTTCACATAGCGAGACAGTGTCGACATTGGCAACAGACATCTCGCGCAGTACGTCCGCACAGCCGCGGGTGCCAGATATCTGCAGATGGGCAGCAAACAGGCATTATGCTGTGCCATTATGTCTGGGGATTTATAGTTTATTTCCCTAGATGATATGGCATACTAGCAATAACCCACGTCTGGGTGTGGGTACTGCTGTATTTACCCATGGTTGCCTTTGTGTGGTCCCTCGGGCATCACCCTCGAGACCGCACCACGTCTACCGTGGGTATATCCAGCATTACCCACATCCGGGCGTGGGTTATTGCTATGGTATTCCGTGTGTACAGACACGTGTGTTTGGACAACCAACAATAGCTTCTGCTATTGGCATACAATGCTGTGGGTGGTGCCGGTTATCATACATATGCCATGTTCTGCGTTTGTCCCATTCACACTTGTCTATCCCCTGTCCTCATTTCTATGTGGATATTTATGTGGCACATGACTGAACTATGTATTACCTGCAGGTATGCTGTGTACAGTGCACATATGTCACGGTTGGTTACAGTGTATCTGTGTACCTACCTCTGTGATACTGAGGACTACCACACATCCTTCGCAGCATTACATGCGTATGTCCATACTATTATTCGGTGGCCTGTGGGGGGTTGTCGGAGCACCGGTTACCTGTGTCCCTGTTTGTTCACGCATCGTGGTGGTCTTTGTCCAGCCTCCATTGCTATCATGGGTTGGACGGTGGTGTTGGTGTGTGTTTGGGTTGTGTTTCTGCTGCCGATACGTCAGTGGGGGGTGGGGTTGGCACGTGTTCCTCTTTGCAGGGGGCCCCATTCTGGACATTTGTGTCCTGCGTCGACACTTGACACGTGCCATATGTCCTGTGATATTGCCACAGTCGTGTATGTCTTCCTGCATTACTACTGCGTGTTACTGGCATTTTGTATCTGGTACGCATGACTATTTTGTTGGATAGCTTAAGCTATTCCCATGCTATGACATAACCATTCATCCGGGCATATACGTGTTATTCAATCCTTTGCATTGGCCGTGGGTGTTTTGCCATACGGCACCACAAATATCTACGTGTGATGTCCCAACTTGATATTCTGTGCATGTGGCAACCCTGCTGGGGTGACCTTTTTGGTGGACGGCTGTTCCGCCCTGTGTATGGTGTTTGACATGTCTGCATAGCTAATCATCGGTACAGTGGCTGCACATACTGCTTTGTCCAGATGTGTACAGTTATGGACACCGTGGCGGGTTTCGACAGGTCCGTACCACACGCGGGATGTACACATTCTGCCGACACATTCACATGCAGCCATTTGGATATCAGTACCTGGGGTGGGATGTTGACATGTGGGGTACATATTTGCACGCGTGTCACTGCCTAGGACAATACTTCCTACTACATTTGGGGTATACCCGCTGTGTGTAAGTGTGCAGCTGCGTAAGGCTGCTAGCTGGCTTGGGTGGACGGTCGTACATGGGTGCAGGTTACGTGCTATGACGGGGCTGTTGTGTATTACATTTGCATGCATGGGTTCTGCTTCTGGATATTCCGCTTCGGCATACGCCATCCTATGTGTATGCGATGGGTACGTTGCTGGGTCTAGCACATGTTGCTATGCACATGTTTGTCTGTGTTTAGGATATCTGGTTTCTTTCTGGGTGTTATATGGACACGACTGCCCAGCTGTGTACTCTCACTACCACTGTGGGACTGCTGGTGACCATGCCCATGGGGCTACTCGTGTGGAGGTGCGGCGCGCTGACATGATGCAGTACACCTCCACTGGGTATGCCTGCTGACAGTGCATTGCGTGACGGACACGGTATTCCGCGTATCCTTTGTTCCATGGACGGGTACATTTTGGACTTCGTGGATTTATGTTTGGTTCCCCATTTTGTGTGGACGGGTACTATGTTGCATACTCTGCGTACGTTTCATTATCCACGGACACTGGTTGGTGCGGTTACTATTGCAGGCGGCCTGTGACAGTCAGCACTTAGGTTGCTCCTCGCCTGCCGGCTTGGCCACGCCTATGGGCGCATCCTACTTGGGCTCACGCACGTGCCCCATGCACGTGGTTGTGGTTGCGGCGCACACTCATTACTATGCATGTGGCGCTGCTACGCCGGTTATACACTGCACTGCCGGCGCAAGCCTTATGCCGGCCTTGCGCCGAGCTTCATGAATCCGGGGGAATGACAATGAAGGCAATCAATGCTATGATTATAGTACCCCACCAATCTGAAAACAGTCAGCTTAACTAATCGGACAACTCTGTACTCCATGTTTTCCTGGATTTTAAGGAATCCTTGACAATTCTCTCTAAATGTCGATGTATGGATTCTGATTTATCAGGAGTGTACGTACAGCATTCTGTTTTGATTAAAGCACATATCCCCCTTGGCTAGAAAGCAATTAATCCAAAGACATTCTGTTCTGGAGGACCATTGTCCTCATTGCTACCATCTCTTCTGTTATGTCTGAGATAGCGCCATAAGTTGCATTTGTTAAATCTTCTATCAGCTTTGCAACTTTCTGTAATTCCCATATTGCCTTAGCGGTACCATGAAAGGGAAAGATCCCAGCTTCTGAAATAATACCATCTCCCATGTCCAGCTGTTTTAAATGATCCCTTGTTTTGGAAAAACTATCAGGAACCTCTCTTTTTTCCGATGATTTCTTACCATGTCGTCTGGTAATGTGTGAGTAATTCTCATCATCGGGACTGCATACCCTATGTAACAGTATCCTTGTCATCCTATCAGTAGCCATCTGTAAGCATTCTTCCCACATATGAAAAATAACCCTTCTGCCAGAATTGTAACATTCTCTTGGTCCAATAAATTAGATATGGCCTCACTCTTAAAGAAGTCTTTCATCCTTTCCTTAAAAGAAATGTTATGTGCTAACTCCCATACTGTTTTATTTTATCAACTCCTCTATTATACTCAAGCTTGTCATGTGACCAAAGTTGGTGTAAAGTAATGGAATAGCTACAATTACTAATACAAGCCCTGACTGTCCCTTTCTTTTGAAAACAGAGTATCACTTTTTCTGCTTCCATCAACTGTAAATGTTCTTTTATAGCTGACTGTTTTATAATTCTATTTTTATAAGATCCTTTAAACATACAACCTGTATCTGTAACATCTACAGGGATTGCATGTAATGTCATTTTCCCTCTATAAGGAATGTGGCTACATACCCAACAATTTGATTTATTATGTACCTTTGCAAACAATTTTTGCATGGCCAAAAATGTATTGAAATTAGGTACCCAGTCATGATGTCCTCATGATCTATTATATTGGAGTATTTCTCCCCATTTTTTCTTCACAACCTTTTTATTTACATTTGTTATGTATGTACATTTCTTTTCTGAATTACTTTTACCTGGTTTACAACTTCTTTATTTCCACTTACTTCTGTATTTACATCTCTCGTTTGGATTGTCTTAATCTCTTCATATATATGTATAATATACCAAATATAGAATATCAATGTCCAAGTCCATATGAGTGTTATTATAATGCACACCCAGAACTTGCATTTCCGTATGTAAGGTCTAGTGTTCTCTGTCTCGTCTGGCTGCCTTCTAACTGGATTTGTTGGCATATAGAAACAAATTTAAATAGACTGTTACTTTCATAACACTGTTAACAGATTATTACTTTTCTAACCCTGTTTTTGCTTTTATTAACTTACACTGATCTCTATGAACCAACATGGCGTGCTTCCTTTTGTTGGAATGTCCCCTTTTTCCTATGGTTAATCTTTTCCTTGTTCTTCCTTTGTACCCTGTACACCAGTGGTCCTATTTGTTATGTCACCTCATAGGGACCCAGCCAATAACTGTCCCACAGTCCTTCTTTCAGGAAAATTTTTATAAGTATCTCATCTTGGCACTGTAATTTCATTTTTGTGGGAAGCACTGGCATGCCCTTCCACAGACGGTAAGCCTGTTCTCTGACTATAGTGTCACATACCCCCCTGTATGTCTTTCAACCATTTCTCGTGTTCTACTGCTGTCAGTAATGGTTGGTTATAAACTGTTTCTGGGTCACAAGGAAGTGTGAGGGGCATTTTTCTCCCTGTCATCACCTCAAAAGGTAAAATTCCTGTTTTACTGTTAGGTGTAGCCCTAATGCCTAAAATAATACCTAGCAAATCCTTGCCTTTTCCCAAACATTTTTTAATCTTTCTTTGATTGTCCGGTTCATCCTTTCAGCAATTCTGTTGGGTTGCGGATTATATGGAACATGAAACCTATGCCAAATCCCCAATGGTTTGCACAAATGCCACATTATTTGACTTGTAAACTGGGGTCTATTATCTGATTCTATGACCCAAGGCCATCCCCAGTGAACAAAAATGTTTTTCCATAGTGTCTGTGTAGTGGTTTTAGCTGTCATACTCTTGGTGGGAATTTTATTTTTATTTTTTATTTATTTTATTTTATTTATTTTACATTTGTTGACTGGGCTAGTCTAACTGGATATATGTCCATTTTCAGTAGAGGTCCGAGGAGAAAAGCTCTGACAAAAAATTATACACGGAGTCAAAAAACAGTGAAAAATACAATTACATAAGTGTGTAGCTGGTTGGCATATGTTTTAGCAGCAGTTATAAGGTTACACATAGGAAGACATTTTGTTATTATACATATGTATCACAAGAAAAAAACATTTTATGTACATGAATTTACACAGCACAGTAAGGAGGTAAAAAAAAATTGTTCCAACAAAGCTAGTGGAGGAAAGAAAAGTATCAGAAAAAAATTGTTTTTAGTTGAGAATTATTGAGACAAGGGGAGAATAGCATCAGTCAGGATTGGAGCAAGGGCAGAGCCATTGGTTTTTAATGAAGATTCTCAGTTGTTTCTTGAAAAGATTGGTGGATGTAAGGGATGTTATTTCACTTGGAAGTTTGTTCCAAGTATTACCAACAGCATTAGAGAACAGGCACTCCCCGGATTTGTTGTTGGATTTTATGGTGGCTACTTGTAGCTTTTTAGCGGATCTTAGGGTTGGAAGATTTTTATAGGTATTGAAGAGGTTACAGAGTATGGGAGTATTTGTAGGATGATGTAAGATCTTGTGGATAAAAATGAGTTGCTGGAAAAGTAGTTGGTTTTGTACTTCCAGACATCCTAGAAGTTTAAAATTATGTCAATAGTGGGTTCGAAAAGGGGCACCGGTGGCAAATCTGGCTATTTTGTTGTAGGAGATTGTCAGTTTATTCAGATTGCTTTTGGATAGGTTAGTATAGATAGGAGAGGCATAGAGAAGGGTGGAAACGAGGTGGGTTTGGGCAATAGAAATCTTAGCTGAGACTGTGAGAAAGGGCTTGATTCTATAAAGGAATCCAAGTTTTCTATTAACTGATTTAATAGTTAAATTAATGTGTGTGTCAAAGTTAAGATTGTTATCTATTGTTACGCCCAAGAGTTTGGTGGTAGTGTCGGGAGCAATTTCTGTACCATTATTTGATGTAACTATGAAATTGACTTCTGCGTGGGAGTAAACAGTAATAATTTAGTTTTTTTGGGGTTAAGGAGGAGACATCGTTGATGGAACCAGTTTTCTAAGGTAAAGACTTTTTGTGTACTGGTTTGAAGTTCTGCAGGAGAGGATGTGGCACAGATCAGTGTCGAATCATCAGCATATTGTATGCAGGTAGTTTGGGGAAGGGAGGTTTTCAGATCATTAATGAAAATAGTGAAAAGGAGTGGTCCTAGAATTGATCCTTGTGGGACCCCAAGGGTGATTGGAAGCTGAGAGGATAGGTTATTGTCCCACAGTCCTTGTTTTCTGTTTTCCAGGTAGGATTGTAACCATTTTATTACTTGAGTATCAAGTGAAAGTGATTTAAGTATATCTGATAATAGATGGTGGTTAACTATATTGAAGGCCTTTGAGAGGTCTATGAAGAGAGCAGAAGAAAGCAGGCTAGTATTCCTATTTTTATTAATGCAGTCAATAAAGGATAGGGGTGCAGTTGTAGTACTGTGGAATGGCCTGAAGCCGTGTTGGCACTCTACTTGTAGGTTATTTTGAAGGAGATGATGCAATAGTTGATGGTGGATATATCTCTCCATAATTTTTGCTAAGGGAGAGAGAAGGGCTATGGGGCAGAAGTTTGAGAGTTCATTTGAGTTACCTCCCTTATGCAAAGGGATAATATGTTAGACTTTCCAGATGGATGGGATGTATGATTCAGAAATGGTTCTGTTAATTAAGATGGAGATAGGGTAGGTAAGTACACCAGCTGCAATTTGCAGGTATTCAGCTGGGAGAAGGTCAGCTGATGGTGTATATGGTTTAAGTTTAAGAAGCAGGAAGTGTACGAGAGATGTTGGAATGGGCTGGAGATTAAATGTCTGGGGCAAATTGGTTCGTGAGGGTGATTCTGTGGTGGTAACAGGTGGTAAGGTATTTGCTAGTGATTGGACCATTTCAGAGAAAAAATTATTAAAGGTGTCAATTTGGTTGGGAGAATTTTGAGTTAAGTTAGAGGGGTAGGTGTTTTGGACTGTCCTGGATCGAGCAGTTTGTTGATTCCTGACCAGAGGTTTTGTGGGTTTTGCTGTTAGGTTTGTTGGATTTTGAGGTAGTAGTTTTTTTTTTTTTTGTCAAGGAATATAGATTTTTTTGCGGTATTACGAAGCTGTCTAAAGTCTAGGTTATCAATTGGGTTGTTAGTTTTCCTCCATTTGGACCAGAGTTTATTTCTTAGTTGAATGTTATGCCTTGTGTCCTTAGAGAGCCAGGGAGCTGGTTTGTTTTTAATTCTGAAAGTGTAAGTGGGAGCATTGTGATCTAGGATTTGCAAAAATGTATTGTTAAAGAATGAAACTGCTTCGTCAAGATGTAGGTATTTTAGGGGAGATCAATTGCAAGCTTTGAGCTCTGCTTGGAAGTTTACTGGGTTGAGATTTTCTTGTTTCTGGTAGTTCTAAATGCTATTTGATTGGGAATGTAGGCATTTTGTCTAGAAATGAAGGTAAGAGAATGGTCACTTATGTTGTCGGGAAGTATACCTGTTTTCTAAGCCAGCGGGGTTACTATTAACTAGTATCCAGTCTAAGGTGGTTTGTTTCTTGCTAGGTTTGTGGGTTCTGGTAGGGAAGGTAATGGTTTGATAGAAGCCAAAAAGATTTATATGAGTAGTTGAGTTGGCAGAGGTGCAGCCATTCCAGTCAATATTAAAATCACCAAGGAGTATGGTTTCTTGTGGGAGGGACATGGAGAGCCAGCTAAGGGTACCTTCAAGAGTATTGATGTTGTTACCTGGGGAGATATAAGAGCAAATAATGTATATGGATTTATTTGTATTAATTTGGAGTTTAGCGGTTAGAATCTCGGCATTATTAGGTGGTGGTGGATGTATATCTAGTGAGGTGACCTTCAATTCAGATTTGAACAGTAGTGCCACCCCACCACCCTTTTTATTTAGATGGTTAAGTCTCAGTATGTTATAACCTGGTGGGACTATGTCATTGTCTTTAGTTGTGGGTTTAAACCAAATTTCAGTAAGGCATAAGATGTCAAAGGAATAGGTGTCTAATAGGGTGTGAAGTTGGGTAATTTTGTTATTTACACTACTTATATTGAGGTGACCTATAAGTAGAGAGTTTGGGCTTTTTGGGAGGGGTAAGAGGAGTGGTAGTATTGGGTGATGAAGTATCAGGGGTGGTAATGTTAGGACCTAGATTTGGATAGCTGTCACCATGTAGAAGTATATATTTATGAGGATTATATGATAGTTTGATTAGTTTACAGAAAATAGGGTCTCCTTTTCTCATATGGAGATATTTAATATGGATTAGTCTATGAAACTGTGGTAGAATGTAGGATGAAGAGGATGTTATGTTACTGTGTGTTAGAGAAGCTATAAGAGACAGTGGACTTGTTTGTCTTAGGGAATGTTGAAATCTAGCAAAGGTTAGGGATTCATAGCAAGTTAGGCCATGAGATATCAATAGAGAGGTAAGCCCTGTGGACAAGAGGAGAATTCTAAGGTGTGTTGACCAGCATGGGCTACACATAGTGAGGGGTCTAGGGTAGTGGAGACTAGGGTATTTGAAAGTAATGAAGGCTAGTTAAGTGGTGAGGCTGTTAGAGGGAATATCAGCTGGTGAACAGTTACGGTTAACAAAAAGGAGCCAACAATGTTAATTGATAATGAGAAATGGAGTGGACTAATTGGCTGATAAGGGTTGGGGGTGTGGCTATGGAAGTATAAGGTCAGGTGCACTGGGGGTGGGTGAGATTTGGGGATAGGGTAGGGGAGCAGAGTGAGCCCTCAGGGTGAATGGAGCGGCTAGAGCCAAATGATGGACAAGCCACAGTGAGAAAAAAAGAATCTGTAGCTGTAAAGGATTACAGCTGTGAGGTAGGTGTTTCATTGGTGAGTTAGCAATGTAAAAAACAGATGTTACAGTAATATGGACAGGGTAAAAGATAAACTGGGTGGGTTAGGAGAGGATAGGGATAGAAACTGGGCAGGAGAGCTTGAAGAAAGTGTCTAACAGTGTTTTATTTGAACTACTTCTAGCCATTTTGAAAACACGTCAACCACCACTAATAGATATCTGTATCCCCCTTTTGCAGCTGGGAGGTGCCCTGCATAATCTACCTGGGTAGTGTACCATGGTCCATCTGCTACTGGCACTTTATGCAATTAAGGTTTATTTATACTGGCATTAGTTTGCAGACAGACCAAACATCCCTCTAAGACCATCTTACACAGCTTTTTTAGACATGGATTCCAAATCTTCTGTTTAACTATACTCCATAATGTTTCTGTACCTATGTGGCCCAAAATTTTGTGATTATATTCGACCAATTGTCTAGCTAGATCTCCTGGGAGATATGGTATTTTTTTCCGTCTGGCTTTGGACAGACAAAAATTTCCTGATTGGCATCCCCTTCCCACATACACGTCTAGTTCTTCGGGAATCCCTTTCTCTTTCTGAAGGATTGATAATTCCTGTATTTCTATAGGTGTAGCCATTTCAACTGATATTACCTTGTCCATGTATTCAAAACACTCATGTAGATCTAACCACTCACCTGTTTCAGCTGCTTGCTTTGCTTTGGCATCCACTGAAGCATTTCCTCCAGCCTCTTCTGTGTTACACCTTTGATGTGCTTTGATTTTGATAATACTAAACTTTCCCTGTAAATCATTCTGGGTATTCAATGCCCATAACTCCCGTAGTACCAGTGCATGTTTGAGGGATTTACCAACACTGCTGGTGAATCTACTTCTGGCCCAAACTGCCATGTGTAAATGTAAAGAATTTACCACATAGGCACTGTCATTGTAAATACTGACAGGTTCAAAATGTGAAACATATTTTACTGCTTCCAATTCTGCCCTTTCGGTTGACATGTAACCAGGCAGTTTCTTCAGAATAGGCTTTTGGCCATCTCCAGGGATTACCGCAAATCCTGTCAAATATTTCTCATCTTTCCAAAATCTCTCCCCATCATACCTTCCAACCATACCGATTTACTCGGTTTTTACCGAGTTTTGGGGTACTAATGAAGGGGTGCCACGATTCCCGAGTGGCACCCCTTCAATTCCGACTTTTGTCTTATTTTTTTTCCATTTTCAAATTTCGGCGCTTTCAGAGCTGGCGTCATCACGTGCGCGATGACGTCAGCTCCGTCAGGGCTATCAGCCAGTCGGAATTGAGCTTCCGGCTACAAATCTGCAAATGCGAGCGAGCGGGAAATCATCTTTTACAGCACTCAGTATAGTAACAGTCAGGAAAGTTTTGCAAGGAAATCGGCTTGTTTGGCATTTGGGGACTTAATAACAGCCGTGAAAGCTTTACAGGACTCATTACAGCCGGGAAATCTTTACAGCAAGAAAATTGGCTTGTTTGGTTTGATTTTGGTAAGTGTGCTTTCATACTTCTGCCTCCCCAGTTATGTTCCACCTGTTGTCAATTAACTTCAGCAACACAAGCAGTTAGGTTGTTTGGCTCCAAAGATTGTCAATGACTTAAGCTATCAAACAGTGGGTACAAGTTCTGTGTTTTGTTCCTGGGTGCTACATTGACAGAGAGGTTATTTGTTAGGGGAGTGTTCAAATCTGTAGATTCTATATTCAGTTGTCGCGTAGATTAAAAGCACATATTGTGGATTGCAGTGAAAGATGGACTTCAGTGTTCAGTTCTAGAGATTGAATTGTACTGCTGATTAAGCATTCCCTAAATAACAGTCTTCTTGAGAGTAAGTGCCTTGATTCTTCTGGTTTGCATCTAGTCCCCAAACTAAATTGCTTATGTGTATATCAATGCAGAAAAGCATATCCTTCTGTATGTGCAAGTTATAAGTAGAATAAATGTTGTAGCAACAACATAGGGTAGCAGATGAAATTAAAATGAAGAGTGAGTAAGGAGAAAAACAGATTTTGTAAAAGCTGCCGTAAATTCAATGGAAAACAAATCTGGATTGCTCTCGTTGGTTTCCAGCTATGTCACTGACTGAATCTGTTGCAGTTTGAAGTGTTGTCATTGTGATATTGAACTCACATCACTCTAAACTAGACTCTGCAATTGTGTGTTAGCATTGCTGACAATAATATTGTTATTGTCCAGTACTGTGTTTCCAGAAGTTTGTTGTAGCTTATTTCTTTTTGGTTGCTTCAGAAATGTGTACCCTAGAATGACACTATGTGATGCCAAAATTCTACCAATTCATGGGTCTGTGATACAAAATATGCCTTTGGTTGAGGGTGAAGTGGGTTTCTTGATTCCTGAAAATCCCCATGTGTTTTTCATTGGACATGTTTCTTTGTCTACAGTAGTACAGTCTCTCAGTTATTCACCGAATAAAATTACTATTGTGCCTGTAGAATGATAGAATTTATTCAACATTATGAATTAGGCTTTTCACTCTTTCTTTACTGCAGAGATTTTGATATCAGATAGCATGATATTTTGATGCAGCTAAAATTTAAATTGTGTATGATTTTATCTTATGGCTATGGTACAGACTGAATTATGAAAAAAATGTTGGATGTGCTTTTCCACAAACTATTCATTGATGTTTTGCATGCTTGCAAGCTGTGTGAGTAGAGGCCAGGAGGACTGAGTCATTAAGACTTGTAAAGTGGTCCAAATTTGTCATATGGGTGGCATGGGGAGGGGTTATGATCTTGCCTTTGAGATTTGGCAACATTATTTTTATTTTTTTACATGCATCATTTGTAACTTTTTGGCTGGAAATACTCATTGACATACAGAGCTGAGTGCTGTATCTTTACCATTAATAAGCCACTTCATTTATGACTAAATGAGATGAGCCCTTGTGCTTTGTTGTGACAAAAGTAGATTTCACTAAGCAGTCCAGTCATGCACCATTCCTTGTGGAACAGTCTGAGATCCCTGCATAAGATAAGCAGCAATTTCTTTTTGGCTCCTTCCTTTGTTCCTGTTTGTTTTGCTTGAACTGGACATGCAGGTGTCTGAGAACTGTCTCAAAGTATTTTCTGTGCCAGGTCAGGTCCTTAGGGACATTTTTAAGGTAAAATTTTGCTTATCTGTATTATCAGTGCCACTGCCACATACAGCAGTAGGTACATTACAGTGTTCATGGTAAATAGGGCAAAATAGCCAAGTGATGGGACATTGGAATGGCTGCAGGTGGAGGGCTGTGTATGGGGGCCCCAATTGCCCATGATTTTGTGAGGGAGGGAGGAAGGGTGGCAAACTCAAAGGCAGCCCCGGTGACAGAAATTCTAGCTACGCCACTGGTCAGTAGGTAATGGAGTGACTTTTGGAGGTCCTAGCAAACTATAACAATCTTTTGCTAAGATTCGAATAGTGCCTACCATTAAATGCCCTACTTTTACCACAAAACCCACATACTGCAAGTCACCAATAAAAATCCAACGGTTCATCATCTTCTCCCTTCCCAGTGAATGTAATTGGTACACATACCAAAAAAATGGTTACCATTTACTACTGGGTCTGAGACCATATTTTCGTTGTCTGTTCTTCAGTTTTCAGTTGAAAGTTGGTATCCCACAATTCCACTGGAGTGGGCAGCGTCACATAATTATGTATGCAAATTGAATGTTAATCAACATACAGAATTTTACCTATTTTTCATGGGCCTTGTCCAGATTTTTGATATTTACAGGTTGAGAGGTATGCTCCCCATCTATGTAAACTGTGCGTAAACTACTTTGGAAATGTGCATTTAATGGTGAAACATCTGAGCGTTCTAAACTTTGGACACAATTATGGGATTTTTCGATATAATTGACAAGATCTGAAAATAATACTTGTCCCCTGTCTGTATTTGTACATTGTTGGTATTGAACAGAGTCATCCATTTTTCAAAAATGGTCTGACTCACCCCTTCTGTGATTTTATTCATTTCCGTAGAATTTAGTAGAATCTTAATAGACTGATGTGTCTGCACAATTATTTTTGAAAAGACTGTCAAGTATTCTGTTTGTTTGATTTCCCCAATAAATGGCCAATGATTGTTGAATGCATGGATGATGCCCTTTCTCAAATGGGGTTAAGTTCCAGCTGCAGAAAGTCACTGGTTGGAGTGTTATTTCTACCTTACCCTCATTTTCCTGAGGTCAGTATTGCAGGAGAACTACCAAAATTGTTTCATTCCCTGCAGCTGTCTGTAAGATAAAACTTTGCCTATCATCAGGTGCTACCAATTCAGTGGCCTGTGTCAATTTCTTCTTTAAGAACTCAAAAGCTTCTTCTTCCCCCCTCCATCCCCATTTCAAACGGGATTCCACCTTCTGATCAACTAACATTTTATATAGGGGCGCAGCAGCCGCTGCTTAATCTTCTATAAACTCTCTGTTATAGTTCATAATCCCTAGAAATGTATGCAATTCTGAAATGGTTAATGGCTGAGGCAATTCCAGAATTCCTTTACTCTCTCCTCACAAGGGGATCTGCCAGTGGGATGGACAATTATTCCCCAAAACATCACCTCTTGTGAGAAAACCTGAACCTTTTCACTGTTAACCTTGAATCCTGCATCCTTTAGAATAATCAGAACTTTTTAAAGAAGTTTCTCATGCTGTTCTACCATTTCTGACTGAACAAGAATGTTATCAATTTAATGAATGATACTGTCATCTGTCTTTAAGGGTTTTAAAATTTCCCCCACAACATGGTGAAAAATCACAGGGCTATTTTGAAATCCTTGTGGCAAGCACATCATCACATACTGTTGATTGTCAAAGGTAAAAGCAAACCATTGTCAATCTTTTGTAAATGGACTGCAAAAAATCCATTAGTGAAATCAATGACTGTGACCTACTTACTTTGAGGTTTTATTCTTGCTGCCAATTCCAGCACCCCCAGAACCAAATTTGCACAAGGGGTGGTAAATTGATTAACTTTACATAAATCAATAATCTTTAACTGCCATCCTTCTTTTTCACTGGCCAAATTGGTGAATTTTTGAGACTATAACCTTTTTGTATTATACAAACAAAACAGGCTCCAAATGAAGCAAAACACTGATAACCAAAAAATAAAAAACAAACCAATCCAAAACGAGCAAAGAAAGTCCACTTTAATGACACAAGCAGAAAACAGCAAGTCCCATAAATTAAGTGCTTTCACCATTAAAATATGGCTTCCTTAGAGTTACATGTGATACAAACAACTTGGTTTAAATAGAGTGATGTAAGCAAAACCAACCAATCATTTCATGTGATGTCCAAACCCAGGAGGTCAGAGCAGTTAAAGAACTTGGGGAAGTGCGGTCCACATTATCAACAGAATGCTGGACATTACCATCAGAATGTTTATTACAACAACAGCAGGGCTCAAAGGGGGAAAAAGAAGAAATATTGAGTGTTAGTGATTTATCACTAACTGGTTTTGACTTGGACTATGGCATTGTTCTTGGTTGTAATATTCCTGAAGACTGTGTGATGTGTGACATCTCTCAGAAAAATTATTTTACAATCTACAATTTTAGTGATTTAACACTCAATGACACTTATTACAGTTCATTTAGTAAAGGTTTTACTTTTGTTCCTTGTTTTTGTTTGGATGTGGCAGATGTTCTTATTAGGAAAAAACGAGCAGGTACTTGTGTGCGAAGTGGGTACCAAGTCCGTCACAGGCTTCCTGTAGTATAAATCCAACATCCAAATAAAGTCGATGTAATACCAGTGTAAAATCAGGTCCGTTTATTAATATTCAGCGAACAAAACATAAATAAAGATGAGTGCTTTCACTAAAACTTAGCTTCTTCAGATCTTATATAAAATGATGTGATTCAACCCTTTATATAGTGTTAGCATTTATCGTTAATTGAGCAAACTGCAAACAATTAAGTAATTATATAGAGAAAATCTGGGCTGTGCTAAAAAGTACCATTTGTAAAAGCTCAGATACACTTCAGAAAGAAATCATCGGCATCAACCATTAAATGTAACAGTTCTTTTGTAACGTACAGCCGGAGCATATAGTAAATACATTTGGAGATTTCATTAATAAAAGATTACAAATATACCTAGGAAGCCTCCAACAAAAGTATTAAAAAATTACAAAAATTATATAAAGAAAATCTGGGCTATGCTGAAAAATGCCATTTGTAAAAGCTCAGATACACTTCAAAAGGAACTCATCGGCATCAACCATTAAATGCAATAGTTCTTTTGTAACGTACAGCCGAGGCATATAGTAGATACATTTAAACATTTCATTAATAGGATATTATAAATATGCCCAAAAACATCCATTAAAAAGTATTAAAAATTAATTATATCATATTATTTATATGTAAAAATATATTTATACCAGAATTATATACATATTTCTCTAACAGATGTGTATATATACATGACCACTACATGAAAAGATTAATATACGAATCTATGTATAAAATGAATATATTATAATAAATGTAATATATAATAAATATAATAAAATATATATAATATATATAATATCGAATATATATAATATCGAAATATATATATTATTAATCTGTGTGTGTAAATCAATTGAATAGATATATGTAAATAAATATAATAAATATATAAAAATGTAGTAGATGTAGTGAATGAAATGAATGCAATATATCGTATGTATGTATAAAGTAAATGAACAAATAATTAAATAAATAACACACAACATGAAATATAATATATGTTAGAATATATATAACTATAAGACATTGTATATGTATAACATATAAAAGGTGTGTATAAAAACACTATGTGTGTATAATATTAATGGTCTATATATATAAATCTGTATGTATATTTGAAAGTATATATATGTGACTAAAATGTATCTAAAATGTATAATGCAATCAATTAATATAAATATATACATTTGTGAATAAATAAATAGATATGATGTAAATAAATAGGTATATTATATATATTATATTTCATGTTGTGTGTTATTTAATTAATAATATATATATTTCGATATTATATATATTCGATATTATATATATTTTATTATATTTATTATATATATTACATTTATTATAATATATTCATTTTATACATAGATTCGTATATTAATCTTTTCATGTAGTGGTCATGTATATATACACATCTGTTAGAGAAATATGTATATAATTCTGGTATAAATATATTTTTATATATAAATAATATAACATAATTAGTTTTTAATACTTTTTAATGGATGTTTTAGGCATATTTATAATATCTTACTAATGAAATGTTTAAATGTATCTACTATATCCCTTGGCTGTACGTTACAAAAGAACTGTTGCATTTAATGGTTGATGCCGATCAGTTCCTTTTGAAGTGTATTTGAGCTTTTACAAATGGCATTTTTCAGCATAGCCCAGATTTTCTTTATATAATTTTTGCAATTTTTTAATACTTTTTATTGGAGGCTTCCTAGGTATATTTATAATATTTTATTAATGCAATGTTCAAATGTATTTACTATACGCTTTGGCTGTACGTTACAAAAGAACTGTTACATTTAATGGTTGATGCCGATGATTTCTTTCTGAAGTGTATCTGAGCTTTTACAAATGGTACTTTTTAGTACAGCCCAGATTTTCTCTATATAATTACTTAATTGTTTGCAGTTTGCTTAATTAATGATAAATGCTAACACTATATAAAGGGTTGAATTACATCATTTTATATAAGATCTGAAGAAGCTAAGTTTTAGTGAAAGCGCTCATCTTTATTTATGTTTTGTTCGCTGAATATTAATAAACGGACTTGATTTTACACTGGTATTACATCGACTTTATTTGGATATTGGATTTATACTACAGGAAGCCTGTGACGGACTTGGTACCCACTTCGCACACAAGTACCTGCTCGTTTTTTCCTGATTTATTGTATTTATCGTGGTACAGGTGTGCTAATCCGATGGACTGTTAACTCTACATTTACATTTTTCATTTTTAACAAACCATTTCGGAGAGTGGGACAATTTGTATTGAGGGAGTTTGTACTCGCATCTGGTGTATGAGCTACAATACGTGATCATTCGGATAACCTCTACACCACTTCTTTACGTTGATTTACGACAGTTGCAGTTAACTAATTAATATGGCAGAGATTGAATTACCATACAAGCCAAGAGGTGAATACTGAGGCAAGGACAACACGGAAACTACACAGATGCCCAGAGGTGAATATCGGGGCAAGGACGTTCTTACATCGCGCTTCATGAGATACCTGAATGGAACATCGACACCTTCATGTTTTTTTGAGGAAAATGATGCAACAATTGACAACGAAACACCAGCAGTGGACATCGAAAGGCTTAATAAACTTCTTGGAGACATGGAGAAGGAGTTTTATAAACTTAAACGGCTACAGACTCAAAGGGTACATTTTGAGTTCTGTCTACAGAACAATATTATACCACGAGGACTCAGGGTATTTTCTATGCCCAGTCAGGGAAAAGACTATCCTGAGTTATTAGCATTATGGCAGCGTATAAATATAGAAACAAGCCGTAAGTATTTAAGGCTTTTGATTGATTTTTTTCTGCCTGAAGAAAAGATACTGACAGATAATATAAATGCTAAACAATCAGAACTCTTTAATGACTTCCCAGAAAGTATTGTTAGTGCTTTATTTGACAATATATTAGATTGTGTATCAGCATATGAACATAAACTCTTTCAACAGAAGAAAACAAAAGTTTCTAGAGATTTTAGGGACTTTAGAACAGGGAATGTCTTCACTTGGCCTAGAAATTTTACCCATGATAATAATGCTGCTAGGACTGTACAAACAACTGCACATATGAATGAAAGAACAGCTACTAATGAAAATAATGTCAATAATATTAGACAATACCAGTATGATGACACTACTAGGACTTCTTCTAGTAGAGATATTTATCCAAAAACTGATAATGTTTTAAAGAAAGTTATATGTACCAGCGATAAACCACCATTGAATAGACCTGCTTCTGACACATTAGGAAATGCTGCAACATATGAAAAAGATGCAGTGAATCCCTGTAGTGTCTTAAGCAGCCATCTATCAGTGCTACCAGATAACAATATAACACTTGAGAATGATACGAGTATTATTTGCAATGATTCGTCAGATGTTATACATCTGACACATGAGGGCGCTGTTAATAATCAGAATTTATATCCTAATGTTAGTATTGCTAATACCAATACTAAAGATAAATCTATAATTACACCGGTTGTAAAACCAAAAACAAGGGACAAAGTTAATACCACAGGATCAGGTATCGATTTATCTTTCCCTTTAGCCATACGTCAGGACAAAGGCCAAAGGAGATCCAGGTCAATGAGCAGAGGGAGACAAAAGAGAAAAATGTCGGGGGAACCTCTGTATCATACAACCATAAAGAAAATGTGGAACAACAACCACAAGGATTAATTTTTAATTTATCCAATATTGAATTAACAGAGAGTGATATTAAACTCCTGAATAAAGGATTGAATTTTATACCGCATACTAATAGCGGTGTTATTGATACAGTAACGGATCTTAAAGTGTTTTGTCGTAATTTAATGTTAAAATATTTGTTTGAATCTAAAGATGAAGCTGAGACGCTTAATTCATGTACCAATGATATGAAACCCTTTAATTTTAAAAACTTGAGTGATTTTATACCGAATAACCGTCCTTTGGTTGAAACTTATTTTAAATTAACTGAAGAAGAATTTCATAAATTTTACAATAATAAGGAACTTGGTCCTAAGAACAAGAGAAGATTTGACAATTTAACTCATAATGAGAGAGCCAGTCTGAACAAATTGAAAAATGATTCTGATGTTACCATCAGACCAGCAGACAAAGGGTCAGGAATAGTGGTTTTAGATACTGAATACTATATACATAAAATGAACATGATGTTACAGGATAGATTTTATGTTAATGAATGTATGACGTCCATTAATAATATGTGCGTTTATGTGCACGATGTTTTAACAGACATTTTTAAAGGTGGTCTGATTGATAAAAATCCCTATGATTATTTATACATACATACACCCACCATAGCCATTATACAGGGCCTACCAAAAATTCATAAGAGCTATACTGACCCACCAATGAGACCAATAGTCTCAGGGAAAGGATGGGTGACTGAGCATATTTTAGTGTTTATTGAGAAACACCTGAGGTGTATTTTGAATAACAATCAATATGTATTATGGGATTCAAAACAGTTTTTAATAGATTTATATGATAGATTAAAGGATTGTACAGTTATAGATGAGCTAATATTGGTTACATTAGACATACAATCATTATTTACAATAATTCCGAATGAACTAGGTCTAACATATGTCACATGTTACCTTAAGAAACATAGTGAATATTCTGACATTCTTATTGACATTATAATACACTTCCTTGAGCTAATTTTGGAAAATAATGCTTTTATGTTTGATGGCAATTTTTATAGACAATGTGAAGGCATAGCTATGGGCACACCATGTGCCAATAGCTGCGCCAACATGTTCTTGGCATACTGGGAGGAAGTAATACTATTTCAGGATCCTCTATTTAAATCTAATGTGATATTTTATAGACGCTTTGTGGACAATCTATTTATTTTATGGAATGGAAATGTGAATGATTTACAAGATTTTACTTTGGTTATTAATCATTTAACTGAGTGTCTTAAGTTTACAATACAATACAGTATGACCAAAATTGAATTCTTAGATTTATTCATTGAGAAACTGCCATGTGGGATTATTAATACAGGAATTTTTAGAAAGAACTGTCATCGGAACATGCTATTGTTCAGAACTAGCATGCACCCAACATATGTTTTCAAAAATATAATGAAAGGACAGGCACTAAGGATGTCTAGAATGAACTCTAATGATATAGGCCTTGAAAGGGATTTGAATGATTTGAAAAATCAACTATTGGCAAGAGGTTATAAATTAAATGAAATTGAAGAACATTTACAAATAACATCTGAAGTACGAGAAACAAAAGGTGCACCTTATTTTGGACCTGTTATTACAGGGAATATGAATTCCATTATTAATTCAAATAAGGTCAAATTCTCTACCTACTTTACTAGAGACAATAATGAGATTAGGTCCATCATTGGTAAATACTGGGATATTTTAACAGTTGATGATAACATTAAGAAAATAGTGGGTGAGAAACCAATGTTCCTGTATAGGAATAAGATGAATCTTAAAAGGATTTTATGTTATAATACAACCAGAAAGGATACGAATACTGCAAACTTCACTAAGCCTTGTGGCCATTGTAACTTTTGTTCATTAATTAACACTAATCCCATATTTATACATCCAGACTCTAATAAAGAATTTGTTATTAATGCCAATGCCAATTGCATGACCTGCCATGTTGTATATTTAGCAGTCTGCTCCATTTGTTCATCATTTTACGTAGGCAAAACCAACCGGTGCCTACGAGATAGGATAAGGGAACACTGCTATAACATCAGAAAGAAAAATATCAATAATGCATTGGCAAAACATGTTTTAGAAGCAGGGGATCAACATACGTTTACATTCAGAGTTTTAGAAGTAATAATGCCCAATCTAAGGGGAGGAAATGTGAGATGCTACACAGAAGGTAAAGAAAGTGGTTGGATAATTTTATTGAGGGCAGACAAGGGTTATGGTCTGAATGAAAGAGCTTCGATCAAGCCATACCTAAGACAACGAAGGCATATTAAATAATAGATGCCATATATATAGGCCAATCCACTATTATTTATTAATTTTAATTTTACATCTTCATACTGCATTTATCTATATCCTTTACCACTTGTTTTAACATATTAACACTTTATTATTAGTACTTTTATATATACTTTACATCAGTTTAACATTTATTCATTACTTATATTTATCAGTATAATATTTACTATCTTTTATATATATGATGTTCATACACACATTTTTTATACATTCTTATATATATACATCCACATTACTATTTCTACCACCTAGGACCAGTTTTAACATTCATATATATTCCTTCACAATCATTAACATAAATATACCTATTTATTTACATCATATCTATTTATTTATTCACAGACGTATATATTTATATTAATTGATTGTATTATACATTTTAGATACATTTTAGTCACATATATATACTTTCAAATATACATACAGATTTATATATATATAGACCATTAATATTATACACATATAGTGTTCTTATACACACCTTTTATATGTTATACATATACAGTGGGCCAGATTCAGGAAGGCTTACATGGAGTTCAAGAGTAGTGTAAGCCTCCGTGTAAGCCTCCTGATTCAGGAACAGCCCAAATCTCCGTGTAAGAGACAGCTAACACATCTCTTACATGGACTGGGCATGGAAATGCTCAATACCTCATTTGCAGCTCCAAGATATGCAAATGAGGTATTTGAGCGATCCAGGAAGCCAAAACCAGTCCGTGTAACGGATGTGTTAGCTGCAGAAATGTACTCAGCTGATGACTGAGTACATTTCTGCAAAATTAAAAACGGAGCTATGTCAGCTCCAAATAAAGGGTGCATATGTTTCATTAAGCATGCCAATGGCCAAATATGTGGCCATTGGCATGAAAAAGTGTTGCAAAAATAAGTTATATAACTTTTTTTTTTCACGGGATTTTTGTGTTTAACTGCAGCACACCCATAAGCGGGTGCGCTACCAAAAACAGAAAACTGCATCTTAATAACCCACAATTGTGGAATATATGTATTACATGAAATGACAATGGAGGGACTTGCAGACCAAAACAATATGGCCTCCGTTTAGTGGTTGTCAAGGGAAGCTCCGTGTAAGACATGTAACTAAGCATTACTAGGCAATCCTATGTAAATGAGGGTTACAATACTGAATCACACTGCCACATAGGTAATGAGCACTTTCTGAGTAGTGTAAGAGTTAGAGAAGGGGGAGGAACAGAGTAAGAGGTAGGTGACATCACGGGGGGGAAGGATAGTAATAAATGTACCAGATTGGAGGGCAATGTAAGGTAACAGATGACAGACAGACATCAGGGAGGGAGGTGTGTCCCAACAGAACACTAGGAAAGTCAAGAAATTGAGGGTATACGCTATCCCTACACTCAAAGTTTCTTGATATACATGCATGCGCGCGTGTGCGCGCGTGTAAGGCAGGTTCAACATGTGGGAGCGTGTTGCAAACTGTTTACAACGGTTTGCGCGGGCGTGCACGTGTGTAAGGCAGTGTGCGCACATTTTAGCATGAATCAGCCTAGCTAACACCGTGTAAGGATGTGTGCGCACGTGTAACACCGTGTAGGGATGTGTGCGCGCGTTTAAGTGACTGTGAGCGTGTTTAAGCTGGTGTGCACATTGCTCCCCCTCAGGAAACAGAGAGGAAACAGGAAACAACTAAAATACATGGAAACTGCCAGAGGATACTACTGGAGTTAATTGGTGGAAACAATTAGAAGCAGGCAATTACACAGGCAGACTAGAAGCCCAACCCAGCACTTAAAACACTGCAAGGAGCAGTGCAGGCTGTTTCTCACAACATATACTGCCAGAAACTAAGCTATCAGAATTGAAAACTGAAAAAAGCTGAACTCAGAGCAGAAATGCTAGGGGCTGCCATAGCTATTATAGTCAGGCATAGGCGAATTGCTGAGGGTGGTGACAATGCAGATGCTGACAGACAACCCAGAGTGAGGAGAAGGAGAAGAGTATACAGGCCCAGGGTCACCTACCATGGGTTACATGAGCTGGAGATAGTAGAGCGCTATAGAGTGGACAGAGAGCTCCTGCAGCAGATTGTTGAGCTGTGCAGGCCACGCCTCACACACAGAACCAACAGAGAGGAACCCATCCCAGTGGAAACCAAGGTATGTGTTGGCCTAAGAATACTAGCAACAGGTACCTTCCAGAGACCAACTGGCGATATGTTGGGGATATCACAGGCATCAGCCTCCAGGGTACTGCACCAGTTCCTGGATGCCATGTCACCACATGTCAGTGATCATATATATGTCCCTAATGACCATGAGGTTGTGGCCAGCAATATGCGTCTCTTCCAGCAAATAGCGGGATACCCTGAGGTGCTGGGTGCAATAGACTGCACGCACATACGCATCAAAGCACCAGCCGGTGAGCGGGGTAGAGCCTACATTAACCACAAGGGATACCCCTCCATCAACTGCCAGGTCATGTGTGATGCCCAGGGCATAATAATGAATGTGTGTGCTGGCTGCCCTGGGAGCTACCACGATTCCCACATCTGGCATCTGACGCAGCTGTACCAATCATTTGCCAATGGGGACTTCCCACACGGACACCTAGTGGGGGATGCAGGTTATGCACTTGAGCCGTGGCTGATGACACCCATCAGAAATGCACACACACCTGAACAGGAACGCCATAATGAGGCACACGCACAAACACGTAATATCATAGAGCGTGTGTTTGGGCTGCTCAAGTCACGGTTCCGGTGTCTGGACACGTCTGGTGGAGCTTTGCAGTACACACCAACTACATGTACCCAAATGATCATGATATGTGCTATGCTACATAATATGATCCTGCGGAAACAGCTGCAGCAGGACCAGCACAGGGCTGGGCCAAACATCCCCCCACCATTGTCAAGGCCACCACAGGCAGGGGGTGACTCAGAGGAGGAACAACCTGACCTTGTCCCAGTAGGCAGAAGGAGGCATGCCCAGTATGCCCTGGCCTTGGCAAAGAGGCAACGCATAGCACATATGCTTGGTCAGTAGGAACACTGGGACTGATACCCGCTCTGACTCACTCATACAGTAACAGGGATGCATAACATGACACAACCTGCTTCCAAACGTACAGGGAGTGTAGTATGTGTATCCGACAGAGGTGGCCCTGTAGCACCACCTGAGGCATGAATGCCATGTGTTAAGTAATGTAATATCATGTACAATATGCACACCTGAGGACCCCAACTAACATCCATATCCACGTATATGACCCTGCGGAAACAGCTGCACGTCATACAGTGATGTACATGTGCAAAAACATGGAACAAGATACAAAATGAGGGTGACTAGCAATAAATAGCATGGATAACCACACACCCATGTTTGTACCACAACAAGAAGCAACATGGAATAGCCATGGTCAAAACCAATGGCTAAAACCGACTACTACTATATAGCTTGCTGCAGACCACTGTCCTAATAGCAGGAACTGCCCCAGGCCTATGTCCATAGGTTCATAGGTTCATACTAGGCTATCTGCCCTAGGGCATTAATAAGCCTAGCCCAGAGTTTTGTGGTTTCTGCCACCCCTGCAAGTTGATGGATAATATGCCCATTATTTTGCTGTGCCTCTGTCAAGCAGTGATACTGAGGTTATCCCTGGGGTATACCTGCAATCTCCCATCCATTGGTCACGATCTCACTTGAACAAAGCCAGTGAGGTGCTCAGCCTCACATGTACCAGGATATTGTTCCACAGCATATGGACTCTCTGGGTGATGAATCTGTCCCTCCAGCACATCCTATTAATATCTGTGTTGAGGTTTAGGTCTCCTGCCCTTGTAGTTCTGATGGATGTAGAGGTCTTGAGGTGAAGCATGTTCATTAATTCTGGGTTGGACATAGCCTTGTATGTCAGGCACAGGTCACCTCTGAGCAGACAGTAAGCGACTGAATACAGCTAGAATTCCTTCAGTTGGGCAGCATAAGAAATATGTTTGAGACCCTTTCACCTCCTGTCGAGGAATATGTGGGCCCATCCAATCTGAATGGGGCATTGTATGCAATCATTGGTCTGATGAGTGATGAGTACAGGGGAACAATGACCTCCCTTGATCTAGATGTGAATCACTGCATGATGAGGTGGCCAATGTCGAAGGCCTTCCAAACTACCCTGGCAATGTGAGTGTCAAACAAAAGGTCACTGTCAACCTGGGTGCCCAGGTCCCTGATAACCTACGTTGTGCTTAGAGGATTGCCACCTAGATGGGAAGTAGTGGTAACCTTGTTCTTCCTGAAGGGTATGGCTATGCATTGTTTAGTGTTTAATGTAAGGCCATGGCTGTGGCACCAGTTATCTGTGTCTATGAGACCCTTCTGAAGGATGTCTGTGTCAGATGGGTTTCCAACTATGCTTCCCAGTTTGCAGTCATCTTCAAACTTTGTCAGCCATAATCCTCCTGTGTTTGCTCGTACTTCTGAAAAGTAGATACTGAACAAATGTGGGCCCAGGACTGAGCCCTGTGGGACACCACTTGTGACAGCTCTGGAGTGTGAACTGGCACCAGCAACTTTGACCCTGTGTGTTCCGTCACTTAGCCAGTTTGCAACCCATGCTGTGATGTATGGGTTCACAATTAAGCTGGTGATGTTTTCAATGATACCTGAGTGGGGTATTGTGTCGAAAGCCTTTGCCAGGTCAAGGTAGGCTGTGTGGACTGCCTTGCCCACGTCAAAGGCCTGGGTGAGTGTTTTGAAAAAGTCAACCAAGTTTAAAAGGCATGATCTGCCCTTGACAAAGCCAAACTAGATTGGATCCAATGTCTGCAAGTCCCCTATGTCTTCATTTAGAATTCCCATTATGATCCTCTCCATAGCTTAGCAGAACAGGCTTGTCAAGCTGATGGGATGGTAGTTTCTGGGGTTGGTGGAGGCACCTCCTTTGTGAAGTGAGTCCACCATTGCTGTATGCCACTCCTTGGGAACATATCCTGAGATGAGGCTAAGATTAAACAGCTGCCCTAACTGCGGGTGTAATTACTCATTGAGTTCATGGAGCACACAACTGGGGACACCATCTGGTCCCATGGATAAAGTGTTTTCTGCCTTGGATTGAGCAGTTCCCACCCCAGCAGTGGAGATGTTTGGGGGCTACAATCCTCTGGTGTACATACCCCCCCAGTTGGGGGGGGAGAAATCTGCACTGAACCTGTCAGCCAGTATGTTGCCAATGTCTGTAGGTGCAGTGATATCAACATCATTCTGAACTAAGTCTGAGCATATCTGAGAGTTCCCTCCCAGGTTTCAAACATAGGTAAAAAAGGCCTCATGATTGTCCCTGGAGTCCTGAGTGGGTTTACTCTCAAAACATGCCTCGGATGATTGTATGGGGGAACCCAGTGTTTTACTCACAATGAGCAAGGGTGTCTTCCCCTCTACGGATTACGCTCTATCTCGTAGTAGCTCCTTCCTTGTGTTGTACAGCTTGTTTATGGCTAGGGTCCACCAGACTGGATGCTTGCCTGTGGTACAAAGAGTCATTTTCTTTTGGGATTGCCTGAACCATGCAGTCCTGGAGGTGCTGGTAGAAGGCATTTCTAAGTGATACAGTGGCTTGGGTAATGGTGTCCGCTGGCCTGGGGGCCTTGAAAGAGACCACACCAGTCCTCAGAAATGTGAAGTCGGCATTTGAGAAGGTCTTCACCGTTTCTTTTCCCATCTGGGGTGTGGGTGGGATGGACTCCCACTGAGAGTAGTCCATGATCTGATCTCACCAATGATGGGTATACGTCTGGTGTTGAACAGTGTGACCCCATGTTCATGATGATGTGTTCTAGTATGTTGCCTCCACTTGAGGGGATTGGGACCAGTTGTTCCATGGCATTTCAGTGTATGAACTCTTGGAACCTTTGTGCTAGAGTGTTGTGGCATGATTAGTGATCCCAGTCTATATGTGGATAGTTGGAATCACCCAGTAGGATGGTGTTTGGAGATACATTTATCCCCTTCAGTGTTTGCAGGATAGCTGTGTGAGGTACCTGAGTTTGAGCGGGTGGCATGTAACATGCTACAAACTGCAGAGCAGTCTTGCCTATGGTCACTGCCACCTGGATGGTGTCCGATGCATCGTGTGTTGCCACCAACCATGAGGTGAGGGTGTCCTTGATGAATATGGACACCCACCATCCTTCTTGGTGTTGTCGGGATGCTGGTGCCGGAATGCATGATATGAGGTAACACCCGATAGTGCCGGGGTGCTGTCAGAAGCTGTGAACCAGGTTTCAGGCACAGCACAGACATCAATGTGCTACATACTGAGAAGGGCATAGAGTGTGTGCAGCTTGAGGTTGAGACCTTGGGCATTGAGCAGCATTAGCCTTAGTGTCTTTCCTTTACTGTGTTCTATGGTGGTAGGTGTAGAATCTGAATCTTGCATAAAAAAGGCACAATGGGGGTGGCAAGAGCATCAGCTGAAATCTGGAAGCCCAGGGGTGACAGGTGCAAGCCATCCCTTGCAAATCACCGTGGCCTGTCCAGCATGTCATCCCAGGGAGACAGACATTGGACCCCCTTAGAATGACACCATAGTCTAAGCAAAATACTACAGCTGATCATCTTGTCTCTGTTTATGTGGCATCATACTTGGTGAAGGTAGGATACTGCCGAAGGTCAGGGTCATACCTGCCTGGCCTACATAATCAGAGGGATCCTCTATGTCTCTTTCCATGTAGTCCAGGGAGGTACATCTCAGGTCGTTCACACCAGCATGGATTATGACTGGGTCAGACCTGTACTTGCAGTTTAGTGACCTGAGTGCTTGCATTATGTGGTGGATTCCAGTGCCCGATAGGCAGCTTACTGTGACCTCCTCTGTACCTGATCTGGTGAGTGGGACATCAGTGTGTCTGACTATGGAGTCACCTATGACAAGTGTGTCTGGCATTGTGTTTGGCCTTAAGGGCTGTGACTGTTTGGCACACCGACTCTGTGGTCAATGTGTTGCATGTGCTGTGCCCTGTGGAGGCAGTTGTGTGAGTGTCTGCTGTGGTGGCCACTGCCATTCTGGTAGACTTCTGATCAGAGCCTCCGAGAGTGTCTCTGTGTGTCTATGTGTATGATCTTAAGTTGTGACAGTGCCATGTGAGACTGGATTAAAGATGTGTGTGTGGTTACCTTCACCCTCTCTCTGGTCTTGCTAGTCCTATGTTGAGAGAGCTCAGCCTCCACTTTGGCTATATAGTTGCATCTCTCACATGTATGTGTGTTTTATGGCAGAAGGAGAGGGTTGTCAGTGTACATGAGGCAACTGTAACAGTGCCTCAATATTCCCAGGTTCACCAGCTGAGCAGGAGAGGACACTAGCAACTGATCCCTAGACATGCTAGAAGGAATAGACAAAACAATGTTGGAATACAGGGAGATATCAAGACCCCCAAGCCACATCATACTGTTTGATTGACAATAGCTACACATACACCGGTGTTTCATAGTGTCATAGTGTACTACTAGGCTATCTGCCCTAGTGCATGTATAAGCCTAGCCATAGTGATGTGGCTATTGCCACCCCTTATAGTGGTAATAAGTGTACAGAATAGATTCTGAATATTGTGCCTCTGACTTAGTAGTGACACATTATGACCCCCTTACGTAATTGAATAACATGACTGTGTCTCTGTCTAGTCTGTACCTCCGTCTCATATGCAGTTGTCCAGATGTCTCCTGAAGAGAGTCAGTGAGGGACTCTGTCAAACATGAACTGGGATACTCTGCTAGAGTGTGAGATGCCTCTGAGTTATGACTCTGTCCCTCCAGCATGTCCTATACATGTATGTGCTGAGGTTCAAATACTCAGCTCTCATGGCTCTGGTGGATTTGGATTGCTTGCAGTGGAGCATGTCCACCAAATCCTGATTGGACATGGTCTTGTATGTCAGGCATAGGTCACCTGTAAGTATGCGGTATGACACTGAACAAAGCTGGACTTCCTCTATTCTGGAAGTATATGACATGTGTTGAAGAACCCTGATCTTCATGGTAGGTACTTTTCGGGTGCAAAGGTGCAAAAGGCAGGATCTGCCCTGTACAAAGCTGAACTAGGTGGGAACAAGGGTCCGTGGGTCAGTAATGTGTCTGTGTAAGAGCTCCATGACTCCTCCCATATCTTTGCAGACAAGGCTGGTTAAGCCTGTGTGGTGGTAGTTGCCATGGTCTGTGGAGGCATCTCCTTTGTGGAGTGGGACCACTGTTGCCGTATGCCAGTGTTCAGGTGCATATCCTGTAGCAAGACTAAGGTTAAATAGCAGTTGTATATATGGGTCCAGCCCCTTCTGGAGTTCACATAGCATGCAACTGGAGATACCAGCAGGTCCCATGGATGATGTGTACTTGTCTTTGCTGAGTGTGGCTCTCACATGGACATCCAAGATGACAGTGAGGTTACATACAGCAGTGATAACTATCTTGTTTTGGGGGTGAGGGAGGGGTAAATCGCACTGAAGCTGTCCGGAATGTTGCCAATATCTGTCAGGTCACTGGAATATATGTTGTTGTGTACCAACTCTGAGCATATCCGAGGGTTCACAACCAGGTGTCTGACATAACTGAAGAAAGCAGTGTGGTTACCTTCATTGTCTTTGGTGATTTATGTCCCCAAGTTGACCTTGCATGTCTTTATGAGATAATGTAGCTTTCTACTAGTGCTGATCACAGCTGTCTTCCCTTTTGGAGATGTAGCTCTGTCTTGCATTAGTAACCGTCATCTGTCATACAGTTTGTTTATGGCTGGGGTCCACCAGACAGGACACTTTCCCTTTGTGGAGAGGGTCCTGTTTTCAGTTGTGATTGTATGGTCCATGCTGTCTGACATCTAGCTAACGGGAGGTCATTCTGGTTCTGCAGTTATCTTTCATCAGCATTAGAAATGACCACAACAGCCCCTGTGGGGTGTACCTCATGCACACACATCCAGCACCTGTAAAGTCCACAACAGTACCTCACCAGGAGTATGACAGAGCTAGAACACATGTAATGTGTAGTCTGATTAAACAGAGTGCAGCTCCACACACTGCCATGCTGTCCACCCAGATGCAAGCTGTGCCTGATGTAGAAAGCCATGTCCAAGCTGGAATCAATGCACATGCTGCACCTTGTACAATCTGAATGGCAGGGAGCTATGCACATGAGGGACCTGAACCCCAGCACTGACATATATAGGACAGGCTGTACTGCATTATCCAAAACACAGAAGCCACCCCACACATGAGTAAACTACCAGTACAGGTTGTCCATAGAGACACTGGTTGAGTCCCCTCAACAGGAATCCTAATGAGTGGATGGGAGATGGGAGGTTTACCCTGGGTATCAATGTTATGTCACAGGTAGACAGAGGCACAGTATACTAAACAAGACATATGACATGGCAAACTACGCACAATGTGTTGATGGACAAACACATTCTCCGACTAGCATTAGGTCAAGATACCTCTTGAACACAGCCAGCAAGGTGCTCTGCCTCAAATGGACCAGGATTGTATTCCACAGCATAGGGAGTCTCCGAGTGATAACTCCATCCCTCCAACATGTCCAACATACATCCCTGCTAAGGTGTAAGTCACCTGCACTAGTGGTTCAGGTGGATCTTCTGAGTCTGAGGTGGAGCATGTCCATTAATCTCTGTTTGGACATGGCCTCGCATGTCAGGCACATGTCACCTCTAAGCAGACGGTATGTGAGTGAATAGAGTGTGAGTGTCTTCAATCTGGCAGCATATGACAGCTGTTGGGGTTCCTTGATCCTTTAGGTGGGGGACAGTCAGGGTGTCTCCAATTGCTGCAGATGTTGGGTGAGATACAGCCAGAATAGGGCATTCGACTCGATCACCGGTCTGATAAGTGAAGAGTACAGGGGAACAATGACCCACTAGATCTGGATGTGAATCCCATCCTGATCAGTTGGGCAATGTAGAAGGTCTTCCTAGCCACTTTAGCAATGTGAGTCTCAGAAGAATGGCGATTGTCAACCTGGGTCCCCAGGTCCATGATAACCTCCTCTGTGCTTAGAGGATTGCCACCTATATGGTAGCTTGGGGTCACCTTGCTTTTCCTGAAGGGTATGTCTACACATGTTGTGCGCTTTGACTTCAGGCCATGGCCCTGGCACCAGCTATCAGTTACTGTGAGTCCCTTCTGAAGGATATCTGTGTGTGATGCACTGTCCACTATGGTGCCCAGTGTGCAGTCATCTGCTAACATTGTCATCCAAAGTCCTCCCATGTTGGCCTGTACTTCTGGGAAGTACATGACAAACAATGGGGCCAAGGACTGAGCCCTGTGTGACACCACCTGTGACCAGCCTGGAGTCTAACATAGTGCCAGCAACTCTAACCCTGTGGGTCCCGTCCTTAAGCCAGTTTGCAACCCATCTTGTGACATATGGGTTTACATTTCAGTTGTTAGGGTTTTCCACAATACCTGAGTGGGGTATTGTGTTGAAAGTGTTTGCAAGGCCAAGGTAGGCTATATGGACTGCCTTTCCCCAACAATGGCCTAAGTGACCAATTTGAAGATGTCAACCCAGTACAAAAGGCATGATCTGCCCCTGACCAAGCCAAAATGGGATGGGTACAATGTCTGCATGTCCCCTATATCTTTGTTTATGAGCTCAATTATGATCCTCTCCATAGATTTGCAGACTACACTTGTTAAGCTTATGGGGCAGCAATTAACATGGTCTGTAGAGGCACTGCCTTTGTGCAGATGTGCACAACTGGACCCTAACCAGGCTGTTGTGCACACTATGGAAATGTAAAGCAGTGATAGGACTAAAGCCCAGGATACTGACCACCACAGTGAAAGTACTGAAACACTACACTAGACAGTGCTACAGTGTTAGGTCAGTATGAACGGATGTTGACAATTGTGTGCAAAGTATCCCATGCAAAAACTGCAGGCACAGTATACTCCCTGTTTTGTTCACACAAAAAGCATTCGGACAGTAACTACACAACATGGCACAGAACACACAACCATAAACTGGAGGTATTTGTTGAAGGTCACACTCATCCACAAATGTGATGGGCTGCAGAGTTCAACATATGTAAAGCCCACACTGGGCATGCTCACACAATTAGATAAATGAGACATCTTTCACACAACTTGCCATGGGAAGGCTGAACTGGGCATGCTCACACACTTGGTCCAAATGTTACCCCTATCAAATGTGAAAACACACCAGAGGATGCTCATCCCCCTTTCTAGACACTGATCATGTAAGCACCCTATAAGTATATTGGAGAAAAGGATTCCCTCAGTAATCCGAATAGCGCGCTGTGCTAATGCATCCATCTGTAGTGTCATAACATAGTTAGGTAGGTGTTTGAATGCAGCAGGTGGCAAGTGTGTGTGAAGGGGGGTAAGTGTGTGTGTATGAAAGAAACATCCCTTTTGGCAACTGGGAAAACACACCAGAGGATGATCATTCCACTTTCTAGACTCTGATGATGTCAGCACCCTATAAGTATATTGGAGAAAAGGATTCTTTCAGTAATCCAAATAGCGCGTCGTGCTAATGCATCCGTCTCTAGTGTCATAACATAGTTAGGTAGGGGTTTGAATCCAGCAGGTGACAAGTGTGTGTGAAGGGGGGTAAGTAAGTGTGTATGAAAGAAACATCCCTTTTGGCAACTGGGAAAACACACCACAGGATGATCATTCCACTTTCTGAACTCTGATGATGTCAGCACCCTATAAGTATATCAGGGGAAAGGAAATCCCCCAGTAATGCGAATAGCACACCGTGCTAATGCGTCCGTCTCTAGTGTCATAACATAGTTAGATAGGGGTTTGAATCCAGCAGGTGGCAAGTGTGTGTGAAGGGGGGGTAAGTGTGTATGAAAGAAACATCCCTTTTGGCAACTGGGAAAACACACCACAGGATGATCATTCCACTTTCTAAACTCTGATGATGTCAGCACCCTATAAGTATATCAGGGGAAAAGAACTCCCCCAGTAATGCGAATAGCGTGCTGCGCTAATGCGTCCGTCTCTAGTGTCTTAACATAGTTAGATAGGGGTTTAAATCCAGCAAGTGGCAAGTGTGTGTGATGGGGGGGTAAGTGTATATGAAAGAAACATCCCTTTTGGCAACTGGGAAAACACACCACAGGATGATCATTCCACTTTCTAAACTCTGATGATGTCAGCACCCTATAAGTATATCAGGGGAAAGGAAATCCCCAGTAATGCGAATAGCGCACTGTGCTAATGCGTCTGTCTCTAGCGTCTTAACATAGTTAGGTAGGGGTTTGAATCCAGCAGGTAGCAAGTGTGTGTGAAGGGGGGTAAGTGTGTGTGATTGATATATCCCTTTTGGCAACTGGGAAAACACACTACAGGATGCACATACCCCTTTCTAAACTATATCACAATTATGTATGGCTTTTGATTACAGACATGCCATGTGTGTTGTGCACACACAGAATGCCCATGTGTGTGGGTTGTCCCTCACAATAATGCATGACATTGATTACACCGGTTATGGCAATGAACACATGATGTATGTGTGCCAAATACACATATGTACCTGTGACTTTCAATAGTTACCATGTGTGATGCCTGCCACATGTGAATACATGGTATTTGCACAGGGTAACATTATGACCGTGGTCTTCTGTGCAGATGCTGCATGTGGGATGTGTATATACAGTGTGAGATGTAGATGCTATCAGCCTAGTAGTGAGGGATGCACACCTGGTCTGGGGCATAAAGTCTACATGTTGTTGATGTACAGGAGCTGCATGTTCTCACCTGTTGTGGGAGTGGTAAGACAGTATTCCATAGCAATGCAGTGACTGCATGCTAAGAACCATTCAGCTAGGGTGTTGTAGCTGCACTTATTCATTAGCATTCAGTAATTTGTCGGAATCCCTGGTGAGGGTCTGATGCCAACCAAGGTCAGGGGTCTACCAGCCTGTGTCACTTGCTCAGTGATCCCTTCCATGTTCCCTATCATGTATCCCAGTGAGCGACATCCCACATCAGCTGTGGTGGCATGGACAATGACTGAGTCATATGTGTCCATGCATCTGACTGACTTGTATGTTGTTGTTACAGTTTGGCCATGTGTTTCCATCTCATACATGTGATGTACATCAATGGGTAGGGGATAGGGTTGACTGTGTACATGTGGCAGCTGTGACATTACTACATGACACACATATTCCACAACTGTACCATAGAGGTGACTGACAACTGACCTTTGCACATGCTACCGGAGTATTGAGATTACATTGGTGATTGACAGCACATAGGGCCAATGGTGAAAAAGAGACATAGGTCCATAGGTTTGTACAGGGATATCTGCCCAGGGCATGTATCCACCTAGCCAGAATGTGTGTGCCTTTCAACATGCATTGTGAATCTGTCTTGCTATGCCCTTTTCCAAGGTTAGTATACTGTGCCTCTTTCTCACAGTGACACATAAGTGATACCCAGGGTAATACTATTATAGATGTCAAGCTTTTTCTTAGGAAAATTAATCTTTGTATTTTGTTTGCCTCTGGGGATTCTAATGACAAAAGCGGCCTGCCTCCTCAGGACTCAGTTCTAGTGCGTAGAAGTACATACAACCCACCCTTGCACCCACAGGTCAAAAATTTTGAAAATATGTTAGAAAATGACATTAGGCAATTGTACGAAGAAAATGAAATGGATTTTAATCTTTCCAAGGAAGAAAAAGAAACTTTGTACGAGTTAAAAAATAACAATGACCTGAGAATAATGAAACCAGACAAGGGTGGGGGTATAGTCTTCATGGACAATATTATATATGAAGGAAAAATGAATTTTATACTAAATGATACAAGAAAATACACCCCAGTCTCACTAAATGAAATTAATTTAGCTTATTACAAGATTGATTACTTATTAAATAGCTACCTTTATGAAGGATCAATAGACAGAAAAACCTTTGAATACTTACATGTGGAAAAACCACGAATACCATCTATATTTGGGATACCTAAGGTCCACAAAAACTTGGAAGATCCACCTTTGAGACCTATTGTGTCAGCAGCAGGGTCAAAGACGCTTCCAATGGCTAAATATGTGGACCATAAGGTAAAACATATAAGTACTGGGAACAAATATACATTGAGAGATTCCTGGGATTTTCTTAGATGTATTGGTCAGGACCTATATAATGATGAATTAATTTTTATTACCATCGACGTTGTAGACCTGTTCACATGCATTCCACATAACGAGGGCCTGTTTATGTTTGAAGAAATGGTTTATAAAAATACTAAATTGACATTGGCTGAAAAAAGTACTGTTACAGGGTTAGTGGACTTGGTAATGAGGTATAATTTTTTTACCTTCCAAGGTGAATACTATCAACAGATTCAGGGTACGGCAATAGGCGCAGCTTGTGGACCCATTTATGCTGATATTGTTCTAGCAAAGTGGGAAGAAGATTATATAATCAATTCTTGTTACAAAGACTGCTGGACTTTGTACCGTCGCTTTTTAGATGACATAGTTATCTTCTGGATAGGAGGAATAGCAAGATTCAATGAATTTTTTGAATATATTAGTAATTCCACCAATTTCTTAAAATTTACTTACTCCCTTTCAAAAGATAGACTGGTTTATTTGGACGTAGAAGTATACAAGAAGGGAATGGATTTTGAAACAAAAGTCTATAGAAAGAAAACTTTTTGTAATTCCTTTCTTCACTTCACTAGTGCACACCCCTCACATTGTAAGAAGAATATTGTCAAGGGACAGTTTGTGAGGGGTAGTAGAATGACCAGCACTAGTGAAGATTTTCTTATCGAATGCAACCTATTAAGTAAAATGTTCGAAGAAAGGGGTTATCCTAAGGACTTTATAACAAAGTTAAGAACAGAGGTGGAATTGGGAAGATATTCTAGGTTTCAGCCAATAAAGGGACAAAAATTAATAACAAAAAATATTATTGAAAATGAGATTGCTAACATTGATAATGAAAACAAATATGAGCAGGCCCTCATTATGGAGTATAATGTGTCAAATATAAGGGTCAGTGATTTATTTAGAAAAGAATGGAAAAGATTCCAGGCCCTTTCTGACATAAATGGCATGATTAATTGGACTCCTAAGATTATATATAGGAATGCCAGGTCTATAAAGAACATTTTAGAAACCCAAACTAGAAGGAATTTAACAAGTGAAGGGATGGAAGGTCAAAAAAGGAAAGGTAGCTACAAGTGTGGTCATTGTAATCAATGTGTTAATATGTTAAATGTTGGTGAAATTACCATTCCTAGTAGGAAGAATAAAATCATAAGAAGTAATGGCTTTTATAATTGTGAGACAAAGGGTGTAGTATATATTAGTATTTGTAAAAAATGCAATTCCTTCTATATAGGTAAAACAGAACGCGTCCTGAGGAGGAGGATATATGAACATCTTTATGAGATTTCTAAAGCAAAAGATACTAACGCTTTATTTAGACATACAAAGGAATGTACAGAGGCATTTTTTGAATTTTTTGTTATAGAACAAGTGGAAAAAGATGTAAGAGGGGGACTATGGGAGGAAAGATTAGCCTATAGGGAACTATGGTGGCAAATATACCTTAATGCCACTAAAAAACCTGGGCTAAATGAAAGTCTATCCATGGTCCCTGTATTAAAAATAAAAGCAGCAAACATTTAAAAAACTTATAAAAGAATTTATTTCTTGAAGCTTGCAATTTATAGAAAGGCCAATAGATGGTGCTATTTACTTAGAATTGATACACCACTCAAAATGAAATCAATCTTCTAAACACAAATTTGCTTTTATATTAACTTAGGAATTTTTTATCTCGAACTGCATAGACTTTATTAAACTATTCTTATTTGTTGAATAAATATACCACAGTTAATGTTTTTAACGTATTTATTTATTAAAATGTTTTAGCAAAAAAGTTGTTTTTAACATGGGTTAGTTTAGATTTTAATATTCATGAGGAATGTTTATTGATTGGTTACTTAGAAATGCACTTTGATTAATTGGTTGTTTTTTAAAAGTTTTTTGTATTTAATGCTCTAATTAATTTAATTGATTGTATCTGATGAAGTCACAGTGAGGAACGACGAAAACGCAATTTTTTAGTTAAGAGCGTTTATTTTTGTGGATGGAATACTGTTTGATTCTTTTGTTCAGTCATTAAACTGTGGAACCTTGCTGGTGTTTCGTGCCTTCGATTTGGTTTTTTGGATTTATACCCAGGGTAACCCTACAATGTCACATCCAGTCATTAATATCGCTCTTGAAGATAGTCACTGAGTCAGTCTGCCTAACCTCTATTGGGATAATAATCAGGAATGAAGGGAGCCTCTGAGTTGTGAATGTGCCCCTCCACCATGTCCTATGTATATCACTCCTGAGGTTCAAGTATTTCCAGCGTGTATCCTGGTGGGATCTGGATATTCTGAGATGCAGCATGGCCATTACGTGAGGGTATGACCTGGCCTTCTATGTCAGGCACAGATTGCCTATGAAGAGGCAGTATGTCACTGAGTAGAGCTGCTGCTACTTTAACCAGTCAGTATGTGGCATCTGTTTGAGCACTTTGATCCTTGTCGAGGTACATATGTGGTAGCTCCAGTTGCTGCAGGTGTCTGGTAAGGTGCATGCCGACAGGTTCATCATAGTCAATTATGGGCATGATGAGGGATGAGTAAAGGGGCACAATGTCCTCCCCGGCCTACATGTGGATCCCATGATGATGTGGCCCATATAACATGCTTACCTAACCACTTTGTCCATGTTGTTGTCAAATGGTAGAATGCTATCAACCTGTGTACCCCAAGGTCCATAATTCCTTGGTCTGCACTTACTGGATTAACACATATGTGGTACGTTGTGGTCACTTAGTGTTTGACAAAGGGGATGACTATACTCTTTCTGTCATTCACGTTGAGGCCATGGCTGTGGCACAAGTCGTGTGTTTGCAAGAGTCCCTTTTGGAGGATGCGTGTGTTAGCTGGTGAGTTGATTATGGTGTTCGGTCTGCAGTCACCTGCGACTTGCTGAGCCACAGTACTTCCATGTTGGCCTGTACCTATGACAAATATATAATGAACATGACAGCTCCTAGGGCTGTGCCTTGTGGGACACCACTTGTACCAGGTTGGAGGCTGACATGGCTCCAGCAATTCTTTTTATTTATTTATTTATTTATTTGCAGTTGGTTTACCAGGATAGTCCATTGGGCCAAAAGAACCCGTTTTCAATGGAGTCCTGGGGAGAAAAGCTCCAGCACATAAAAACTGAGTTACATTCACAAGATAGCTAACTATTATTAAATTATACAAGTAGTGGGTAAAACATTTAGTTCAAAAGTCAAGAAGTATTCAAAAATACAATAAAAGAATATTAATGTGATGTACGTGAGCTGAGACAATAAGGTGATAACATAGCAGAGTTGTGTTGGAGAAGGAGCACAACATTACATTAGAGTGTAAATTATTCAGAAGGAAACAAGCTTTGTTAGGTAAAGTTGAGCCTGAAAGCATACAGGAGGTAGGATGACATATATTTATGAGGGGTGGGAGCAAGAACAGTCCCATTGGGACATAAGATGTGAGTGAAGAGATTTTTTGAATAGGTAGTGATTAGAGGTGGTACGGATGGATGGTGGGAGAGAGTTCCAGAGACGAGAAAGGTTAGAGGATAATAAGTGTTTACCTGGGGGGTGAGATGGTTTATGGACTTCTAGTAGGTTTTGATTGTTGGACCTTAAGACTCTATTTGGAAGGTGCATTTTGAAGGCAGAAGACAGAGAGGGACAAAGAGAGGGTTGAAAATAAGCTTATGGGCTAAAGTCAGCTGTATATAGTTAAGATGATTAGGTAGTTCGAGCCAATTTAGTTTTTGGAGAGAGGAACAGTGGTGGGTGGAAGACCTATGGCTATTAGCGAATTTGGCAATTTTGTTATAACAGGAGGAAAGCTGGCTTTTTAGAGAGGACTGAAGATTAGTCAGTAATGGAGCTCCGTGAAAGAAGGGAATGAGAAAGGAGGAAGCGAGAGTGGATTTGGAGGAACTAGTAAGATACTGATTTTGATAGAGCATACCTAGTTTTGATGAGTTTTCTTAATATTTAGTTGTAGATGGGAGTTGAATTTAAGTTGATTGTCAATTAGAACACCTAGTAGCTTGGTTTCAGATACCAGTTCAAGGGTGAGTTGTTTTGGCTGGTAATTGAGAAAGAGTTTGTGTCAAAGAAGTAGATTTGGAGGGTAAATACCATTAGTTTTGTTTTGGAGGTGTTGAGTGCCAAGTGATTTATTTTCATCCAATGCTCAGTAATTGAGAAAGCTTCCTGAGTCAGTTTTGGAGAAGAGGGGGAGGTGGCAGAGCAGATAATTGTAGAATCGTCTGCATATTGGATGATGTTTGCAAGTGGGATGGATTTGTGGAAGTCATTTATAAATATATTAAAGAGGATAGGACCAAGAATAGATCCTTGGGGAACTCCAGTGGGGTAGTAAGGAAAGGAAGTGGCCTTTTTCCATATTACTTGGTGTCTGTTTGATAAATAACTGGAGAACCAATTTATGGAGGTGGGAGAAAGGTTAAGTTCTGATAGTTTGGATAGGAGCAGGCTATGTGAAATAGTATCGAAGGCCTTGGAGAGGTCTAGTAGTAAGGTGGAAACAATGTGGCGGTCGCGTGCTCTATTAACTGTCTCAAGAAAGGACAGGAGGGCTGTCATGGTGCTATGATTTGGCCTGAATCCGTGTTGTGTAGGGGTTAAAAGGTTGTTATCTATGAGGTGTGGTAGGAGTTGAAGCTGGATACACTTTTCCAGGATTTTAGATATAGGGAGAGGATAGCAATAGGGCGGAAGTTATTGATATTGCAATTGTTGCCTCCTTTATGGAGGGATGATGAAGGCTTGCTTCCATAGTATAGGTACTGTACATTCATGGATGGAGCGGTTGATTAGAATGCTGATGGGATAGGCAATTGCTTCTCTATATACTTAGGAAATAAGAGGGTATGTTGTCTGGGCGTTGGTGCATGGCTTTAGTTTCTGAAGGAGTTTCTTTATGGTGGAAGTGGGGATAGGTTTAAATGAGAATAGAGAAACGTTGGGAGAGAGAGAACTTGAGGAAGATATGGGTGAAGAGGGGTTAGAGTAGTGGAAGAGGTGGAAGATCGACAGTGAGAAGAGGAGAAAGTGGTGGAAGTGGTGATGACGGGAGGGTTATTTGCAGGAGAGATTAGGGGTGTATTAGGTGAAGAGGAGGGGTGTGTGAAGGGAGGATGTAAGTTTGCTAATAGATTCGATGAAAAATGAGTTGAACTGTGTAGCTAGATCTAGCTCTGGGCTATTTGGGTCTGGAGTTGGGGTGTGTGGTTTACTGGGGTTTAGGAGGGTGGAGATCCCTTCCAGAATTGTTGTGGGTTCGTTTATTGTTGTTTTGGAGTGTAAAGTATTTTTGTCTGTCGGAGGTTATGAGCTTTTTACTTTATTTGAAGGGTTTTGTAAGCAATATGTTGTTCTGGGGTCTTATTTCTCAGATAGAGTCTCAGGCTTTGTTTCTAAGGTGCATGGTAGATAGTGTGGTTTGGTTAACCATGGGGCAGAGTTTGTTTTATTCTTTTTGTTCTTATAGGGCTTGGTAATCAAGTATTTCTAAGAAGGTCAGGTTAAAGTGAGCAACTCGTCTTCTAAAGGTAGTGTCTTTAGAATGTTCCAATTTACTGCTTTTAGAGAATATATGAAGATTGATGGGTTAAAATTTTTGTCATTGCGGGTAGTGATGATATTATGGGTCTTGATAAGAGATGCAAGGGAGACGGCAGTGAAAATTGGCAAGTGATCACTAAGAGGGTCGGGAAGAGTACCACTGTCAGAGAAATAGTGGGGATGTGACACTAGGATCCAGTCAAGGATGGTGCCACAAGAGGGGTTTGGTGATGTTCTACCATGTGAATTCTACCATGTGTGTTCTGCCCTTGAGCCACTGTGCAATACCCATAGTGACATAGGGGTTAATATGTACACTGGTGAGCTTCCCTAGAATGCACAAGTGGGGTATTATATCCAAGGCTTATGCAAGGTCCAGGTAGGCTGTGTGGACCTCCTACCCTTGACAGTGGCCTTGGTGACTGTTTCAAAGAAATCAAACAGGTTTGATAGGCAGGATTTGCCATTGACAAAGCCAAACTGTGTATGGTGACATGTCTGTAGGTCCACAATATCTAGATATGTGAGGTTCATGATGATCCTTGCCATAGCTTTGCAGACAAAGCTAGTCAGACATATGAGGCGAGTAGTGTCCAGGCTCCCTGGCGGCACCACCTGCATGTTGAGGGACCACTGTTGCTGTATGCCACTCTCTGGCCACATATTGTGTATTAAGGCTGGGATTGAACAGTGGTGTTATGTCTGGGTGTAGCTCTTCTTGTGGTTCATGTAGGACACAGCCTGGGACACTGTCTGGTCCCATTGATGCAGTGTTTATTGCTTTGGGAAGGGCATCTCTTACCTGAGCATCTGTGATGTCAGGGGGGGAAGCACTGTGCTGCGAGACATATTTTCCCTTTTGGTGTGGTTGGGAGAGAAGGCAGCATTGAACCTGTCCACTAGGATGATGGCAATGTCTGTGTGTTTTATATTTTGTGTGACATATTGGATTACCTCTGAGCATATCTGGGTAGTACCACCCAGGTTACTAACATAACTACAGGCAGCCTTGTGATTATCCTCAGTGGCTTGTGGAATCCTCTCTCAAAGATGGCCTTAGACAATCATATGGGTGCCTGTAGTTGTCTTCCAATACTCATCAGTGGTGCCTTCACATTTTGGGAGGTTGTTGTATCATGTAGTGGCGTCATCCTTCTATTGTATAGTGTGTTTATGGCTGGTGTCCGGCCAGGACATCTGCCTTTGGAGAATTGGGCCATGCTTTCATATGTGGCTTCATGATCCATGCATTCCTGAATGTGTCCACAGAATGCCTCTATACAGGTATCTGCAGTCTGGTCCATATTTTCAACAGGCCTTGGGCCTTTGAAGGTTTCCACATCATTTATGAGGCGTGCACTTGCTTGACATGAGCTGTTGACAGGCGTGCCGCCCTCCAGACAGAGCAAGGTGAGGGTCACAGTCAGCTACCTGTTGGGTGATAGAATGTGCCACATAACACAGGCACACAGGTCACTCCACAGCAAGTACAGCTATGAGGCAGACATTGTCCATGCTGGTGCAAACAACCTGAGACGTACCTCCCTGGACCACATGGAAAGAGACACAGAGGAGCTCTTACAGCACCCTCTCAAACTCAGGACTCCCACACAGCCTTCATGCTGACACAGGAGAGTTTAGATTACTCTGCAAACACCATCATACTGGGTGATGCCAGCTACCCAAACATAGACTGTGAACATTACACAAGCCACAATACCCAAGCTCTAAGGTTCCCATTGATCAGACATTCTTTGGCTATGGAACAGGTAAACAACCTTCCCACAAGAGGGGCAGATATACTAGAGCTGATCTTTACAAACATGAGTACAAACTGCTCACCACTGGGAGTATATCCCTCATTGTTGCAATCAAACCATATACTAATCACACTGGAGTTCTGGATCCCCCACATATGCAAACCTCCAACACATCGATGTGTGTGTGTGGGAAATGTCCCTATTAGCAACTGTGACAGTATCGTACAGGATGCAGATCCCCCTTTTGAAACACTGATGATGTCAGGACTGTATAACTATATCACCTGTAGTAAAGTCCTCCAGTAATTTGCATAGCGTGCTCTGCTAATGCGTCTTTCTTCAGTGTCATAACGTAGTTAGATAGGGGTTTGAATCCTGCAAAGGGAATGTATGTGTGTTAGTATGAGTGTGGTTTATGTGTGTGCACTATGCTGGGAGGGTTAACTGCCTTTTGCCAACTGGGAGAACACACTACAGGGTGCACATCCCTCCTCCTACACACAGATGATGTCAGCACCCTCTAAGTACAGCATTAGTAACTATTTCTCCAACTGCTGCAAATAGCACACTCTGCTAATGTGTCTCTTTCTACTGTCATTGCACAGTTAGGTATGGGTTTGAATCTTGCAAATGGAAAGTATGTGTTTTACTGTTGGTGGGGTTAGTGTGTGTGCACAATGATGGGGTGGGATGTGGCTTTTGCCACATGGGGCTATGCACTGCAGGGTGGTCATTACCCTTAACAAGCAGTGATGTTGATAGCACCCTATACAAACAAAACTACAAAACAGAAGGTGGTGGTACTGATAACACATGTAAGGTAACACTTCTTCAAGTAATGTCCACAAACGGAGTAGGATAATCAAACAATTCTTTTATTCTATACAGACAACATGACAACAGACAACTAACTGCCAGTACTCAGTATAGTGTTACATGCTACTGTAACATGCACATGTACCGAATATACCTAGATAGTGTTCTGAAGCCTGAATGTGGCAAGTGTGTGGATGTGGGATGTGTCTGTGTGTGCATTTCCGTATGGGAAACATGTTTGATGTGGCAATCAGGGTACTACAGTACCTGATGCACATTACATCTTCCAACTGATGAGGTTGCCTGCACCCTGTGAGTACAGGTAGAGAAGGGGATGCCAGTAGTAAACAACATAGTGCACTTCTGAAATGTGTACCTGTCATGTATCAACAGCTACTCATGTAGGGTGATAAATAATGGGAATGGCAGGTGAGCATGTGCATGTGTGTGGGTAGCAGGGTGTGTATAAATGCATGTGTAACAGAACAGATACATGTAGCTGAATCTACATAACAGCACAAGATGCGCATTGCCATAGTCAATGTTAGCATGTGATGGTGTGCAGCTGGTACACTTTGTTAAGTAGTATGGGTGCAGATAACAATTGAGGACATTCATACAGTTACTGCAGCAGGACTGCTGGGATATACACACATTTATACTGCAACAGTCAACAGTTACCAACATGTTACTACTTATACACATCTATGTAGTCACCCTGTGCATCAGCAACGTGTTTACCTTTACCTGCACCGATGTTGTAGTATGCAGGAGGTGGCACAGTGTCATCATATGCACAGGGTGTGGGTTAGGTATGCCCAAGCCGGCCACTGGTAACACCAATTGACATGTGTGTGTATGTGTGTTTGTGAGGGGCAGCAGTACAGGGTGGACCGTTGTTGGTGCAGTGTGTGTGTGTGTGTGTATGTGTTTGCCCTAGGTGTTAGGTTTCTGCATGTGTGTAAGCACGCACAGTCCCACATAATGGCTGCCATGTACAGAGTTTTGTGGACAGCCACAGACTGCACCTGTCAGGTCATCCAGATCAGTGTCTGTGGGCACAGACACGGTACCTGTGCCTGGCAGGGGTGCTACGGGCCGTATCCGGTACTAACCCAGACTGGGTACTGTCATCGGAAGCAGGGGTGTGTTGACTGGACACAGTTCCCTGTTGGGACTGTCCAGAGCCACGTGCACGTGGTCTCCTGGGGCGTCTGGATGATAGCACAGACCCAGCATTGCTGGGGCTGCTGCTGGCACTTGAGGCGCGCGAGTGGGCCTGTTGTTGTCCGTGGCCACTGCCAGCTGGTGCTCTTGCTGGCATACGGCCACGTCGACATCGCAAACGCACACCATTGCCCTGGCCCATGGACATCTGGTTGTGGAGCAGCTGTTCTATGCCCCCACAACGTCTGTCAACGACATCTGTGAAGTTATGGATAGCATTTGCAACATCACGCATGCCGTCTGTCATGGCTATGCGGCATGCTCTCAGCTCCCTCAGACCCTGTCTGGTGTACCTTTCCATATGTGCCTGTGCCTGCATGACAGTTCTAAACATAGTGGAGGTTGACATACCTCCTTGGGCACGTCGGCCAGAGGCAGTACGGCCACGGATGCCCCCACGAGAACCCATGGGCGACTGTCTGCGTGGTACCATTGGAGGCCTTTGCTCATGGCTGCCTTGTGGGGATGCATGTACCACAGGTACCACATTACCCTGATCTATGCCCACTGCTGACTGTCCATCACCTAGGGACAATGGTGACAAAGGATGTAACGGCAGGATGACTGTGCGCATTGTCGGGGTTGAAAGCTGTGTACTGTCAATTGGCTGACCAATGGTGGACCCAGACACACCTTCCTGCACCATTACAGACATTTCATCATCATCAGTACCTGGGGCACAAGATTCAGGTTCGGTGCTGCAGGTCACCAGAGCAGCACCAGAACCTATGGGAGGAAAACATGGAACACAGATTACAGTCTCAATACATATTTGAAAGAGATGCACTTCAATACTAATGCACACATTCAGAAATGGACACATGCACTCATGGACACTAACACACATGCACACTTGGGCGCAGGCACACTTGCACACATGCACACCCACAGTAAACACACACATCAGTACCGTGTTACACTACTCAATTTACTACCTGTCAATTACAGTTATTGTGAACACAGTCACCAGCATGTCTACTACAGAGTTACACTACTCTTCCTAGTTTTATAAATTGTTTTACAGATAATGTTAAAAAGACTCACCAGCATGTATGGCCTGCCTCATTGCTAGATGGGAGGGACCTGGAAGTGTGAAGAGAGTAATGTCAGTGGGCACATGTGTGCCATTCGTTTTGCACATCATACAGTACAGTAGTACACTAGTTCCCTTATACACATCAGCTGCACATCATGTCTGTATATATATCGTGATGACAGATACATACCACATGCACACCTTATGCGTGCATGAAGTAACAGCGTACAGAACAGTCATATGTACATACCAGGAGTTAACTCTAATCTCACCCTTACCTCTCTTCACCGTCAACTCAAACTGTACTTCCAAAACCACTGGCTTTGTTCTTCTTGGAGTCCAGGCTAACGTCCCTCTCCCTACCCTCTCTTCACCTTTAACCCCTCATTGTGCATAGAAACTAGCTTCTACCCTGTTTCTTTCACCTTGATGTCCTTCTATGCTCTGACCTACTTCTCCCATCCCTCCCACCTCCTCTTGACTGTCTTCCTTCTTTTCCTCACTTCCCTTCTTGACTCCTGCCTCTTCCATATCATTGTATGTGTCATACTCCTTCTACTTCTCTACCCTTCTGAGCCCTAACTATTATGTATATGGCTTTTGCCTTATTGCATAACCATTATGCTTTAGGTAGGATTGCTTTGAAACCAGCGGTACATTGTGTATGACTCTAAGCGGTTTGACTTCCTTACATGTATGTTGATTTAATTAACAGGCTGGTGTACAATTCTATTATGTTGGCTGTCTGTATTGACAACTTGTCTGTCTGCCTTTATTACGTTATGTGTGGAGCTTTTCTCCACAGGCCTCTACTGAAAATGAACTTATATCCAGCTAGACTATCTGGGTCAACAAATGTAAAAGTAATAACAATAAATGAATATGGCATCTTACCTGCACGCCGCTGTCTTGCTGCTGTGTGGATCCAACCTCCATCAGGATGCATGATTGTTGCTGTTGTTCTGGGGCTGGATCACAACACTTAGCAGTAGCCCCTCCTGTCTGGTGAGGGGGATGTGTAGCCACCCCACCTGTGGCAACCTGTTGCCTGCGGATATCTGCAGCAGCTGGCGGACATTTCTTATCAAATCACTGCAGTGATGTCTCACCTGCTCATATGTCCTATCATGCATGCCAGCATCATTTATCCTGCTAACGAGGTTTTGCCACAGTGCAGACCTCTCCTGCTGATTCTGGGTGGTGCGTGAGAACAGGATGGCATAGTCACGCACCAGGCTCTGGTGGATAACGTCATCCTCTGCAGCAGAGTAGATCCTTCCAGAATTGTTGTGGGTTCGTTTTATTGTTGTTTTGGAGTGTAAAGAAGTATTTTTGTCTGTCGGAGGTTATGAGCTTTTTTACTTTATTTCGAAGGGTTTTGTAAGCAATATGTTGTTCTGGGGTCTTATTTCTCAGATAGAGTCTCCAGGCTTTGTTTCTAAGGTGCATGGTAGATAGTGTGGTTTTGGTTAACCATGGGGCAGAGTTTGTTTTTATTCTTTTTGTTCTTATAGGGGCTTGGTAATCAAGTATTTCTAAGAAGGTCAGGTTAAAGTGAGCAACTGCGTCTTCTAAAGGTAGTGTCTTTAGAATGTTCCAATTTACTGCTTTTAGAGAATATATGAAGATTGATGGGTTAAAATTTTTGTCATTGCGGGTAGTGATGATATTATGGGTGCGGTAAGAGATGCAAGGGAGACGGCGAGTGAAAATTGGCAAGTGATCACTAAGAGGGTCGGGAAGAGTACCACTGTCAGAGAAATAGTGGGGATGTGACACTAGGATCCAGTCAAGGATGGTGCCACAAGAGGGGTTTGGTGATGTTCTACCATGTGAATTCTACCATGTGTGTTCTGCCCTTGAGCCACTGTGCAATACCCATAGTGACATAGGGGTTAATATGTACACTGGTGAGCTTCCCTAGAATGCACAAGTGGGGTATTATATCCAAGGCTTATGCAAGGTCCAGGTAGGCTGTGTGGACCTCCTACCCCTTGACAGTGGCCTTGGTGACTGTTTCAAAGAAATCAAACAGGTTTGATAGGCAGGATTTGCCATTGACAAAGCCAAACTGTGTATGGTGACATGTCTGTAGGTCCACAATATCTAGATATGTGAGGTTCATGATGATCCTTGCCATAGCTTTGCAGACAAAGCTAGTCAGACATATGGGGAGTAGTGTCCAGGATCCGTGACGGCACCACCTGCATGTTGAGGGACCACTGTTGCTGTATGCCACTCTCTGGCCACATATTGTGTATTAAGGCTGGGATTGAACAGTGGTGTTATGTCTGGGTGTAGCTCTTCTTGTGGTTCATGTAGGACACAGCCTGGGACACTGTCTGGTCCCATTGATGCAGTGTTTATTGCTTTGGGAAGGGCATCTCTTACCTGAGCATCTGTGATGTCAGGGGAAGCACTGTGCTGGGACATATTTTCCCTTTTGGTGTGGTGGGGAGAGAAGGCAGCATTGAACCTGTCCACTAGGATGATGGCAATGTCTGTGTGTTTTATATTTTGTGTGACATATTGGATTACCTCTGAGCATATCTGGGTAGTACCACCCAGGTTACTAACATAACTACAGGCAGCCTTGTGATTATCCTCAGTGGCTTGTGGAATCCTCTCTCAAAGATGGCCTTAGACAATCATATGGGTGCCTGTAGTTGTCTTCCAATACTCATCAGTGGTGCCTTCACATTTTGGGAGGTTGTTGTATCATGTAGTGGCGTCATCCTTCTATTGTATAGTGTGTTTATGGCTGGTGTCCGGCGCCCAGGACATCTGCCTTTGGAGAATTGGGCCATGCTTTCATATGTGGCTTCATGATCCATGCATTCCTGAATGTGTCCACAGAATGCCTCTATACAGGTATCTGCAGTCTGGTCCATATTTTCAACAGGCCTTGGGCCTTTGAAGGTTTCCACATCATTTATGAGGGGCGTGCACTTGCTTGACATGAGCTGTTGACAGACGTACCGCCCTCCAGACAGAGCAAGGTGAGGGTCACAGTCAGCTACCTGTTGGGTGATAGAATGTGCCACATAACACAGGCACACAGGTCACTCCACAGCAAGTACAGCTATGAGGCAGACATTGTCCATGCTGGTGCAAACAACCTGAGACGTACCTCCCTGGACCACATGGAAAGAGACACAGAGGAGCTCTTACAGCACCCTCTCAAACTCAGGACTCCCACACAGCCTTCATGCTGACACAGGAGAGTTTAGATTACTCTGCAAACACCATCATACTGGGTGATGCCAGCTACCCAAACATAGACTGTGAACATTACACAAGCCACAATACCCAAGCTCTAAGGTTCCCATTGATCAGACATTCTTTGGCTATGGAACAGGTAAACAACCTTCCCACAAGAGGGGCAGATATACTAGAGCTGATCTTTACAAACATGAGTACAAACTGCTCACCACTGGGAGTATATCCCTCATTGTTGCAATCAAACCATATACTAATCACACTGGAGTTCTGGATCCCCACATATGCAAACCTCCAACACATCGATGTGTGTGTGTGGGAAATGTCCCTATTAGCAACTGTGACAGTATCGTACAGGATGCAGATCCCCTTTTGAAACACTGATGATGTCAGGACTGTATAACTATATCACCTGTAGTAAAGTCCTCCAGTAATTTGCATAGCGTGCTCTGCTAATGCGTCTTTCTTCAGTGTCATAACGTAGTTAGATAGGGATTTGAATCCTGCAAAGGGAATGTATGTGTGTTAGTATGAGTGTGGTTTATGTGTGTGCACTATGCTGGGAGGGTTAACTGCCTTTTGCCAACTGGGAGAACACACTACAGGGTGCACATCCCTCCTCCTACACACAGATGATGTCAGCACCCTCTAAGTACAGCATTAGTAACTATTTCTCCAACTGCTGCAAATAGCACACTCTGCTAATGTGTCTCTTTCTACTGTCATTGCACAGTTAGGTATGGGTTTGAATCTTGCAAATGGAAAGTATGTGTTTTACTGTTGGTGGGGTTAGTGTGTGTGCACAATGATGGGGTGGGATGTGGCTTTTGCCACATGGGGCTATGCACTGCAGGGTGGTCATTACCCTTAACAAGCAGTGATGTTGATAGCACCCTATACAAACAAAACTACAAAACAGAAGGTGGTGGTACTGATAACACATGTAAGGTAACACTTCTTCAAGTAATGTCCACAAAACGGAGTAGGATAATCAAACAATTCTTTTATTCTATACAGACAACATGACAACAGACAACTAACTGCCAGTACTCAGTATAGTGTTACATGCTACTGTAACATGCACATGTACCGAATATACCTAGATAGTGTTCTGAAGCCTGAATGTGGCAAGTGTGTGGATGTGGGATGTGTCTGTGTGTGCATTTCCGTATGGGAAACATGTTTGATGTGGCAATCAGGGTACTACAGTACCTGATGCACATTACATCTTCCAACTGATGAGGTTGCCTGCACCCTGTGAGTACAGGTAGAGAAGGGGATGCCAGTAGTAAACAACATAGTGCACTTCTGAAATGTGTACCTGTCATGTATCAACAGCTACTCATGTAGGGTGATAAATAATGGGAATGGCAGGTGAGCATGTGCATGTGTGTGGGTAGCAGGGTGTGTATAAATGCATGTGTAACAGAACAGATACATGTAGCTGAATCTACATAACAGCACAAGATGCGCATTGCCATAGTCAATGTTAGCATGTGATGGTGTGCAGCTGGTACACTTTGTTAAGTAGTATGGGTGCAGATAACAATTGAGGACATTCATACAGTTACTGCAGCAGGACTGCTGGGATATACACACATTTATACTGCAACAGTCAACAGTTACCAACATGTTACTACTTATACACATCTATGTAGTCACCCTGTGCATCAGCAACGTGTTTACCTTTACCTGCACCGATGTTGTAGTATGCAGGAGGTGGCACAGTGTCATCATATGCACAGGGTGTGGGTTAGGTATGCCCAAGCCGGCCACTGGTAACACCAATTGACATGTGTGTGTATGTGTGTTTGTGAGGGGCAGCAGTACAGGGTGGACCGTTGTTGGTGCAGTGTGTGTGTGTGTGTGTATGTGTTTGCCCTAGGTGTTAGGTTTCTGCATGTGTGTAAGCACGCACACAGTCCCACATAATGGCTGCCATGTACAGAGTTTTGTGGACAGCCACAGACTGCACCTGTCAGGTCATCCAGATCAGTGTCTGTGGGCACAGACACGGTACCTGTGCCTGGCAGGGTGCTACGGGTCGTATCCGTACTAACCCAGACTGGGTACTGTCATCGGAAGCAGGGGTGTGTTGACTGGACACAGTTCCCTGTTGGGACTGTCCAGAGCCACGTGCACGTGGTCTCCTGGGGCGTCTGGATGATAGCACAGACCCAGCATTGCTGGGGCTGCTGCTGGCACTTGAGGCGCGCGAGTGGGCCTGTTGTTGTCCGTGGCCACTGCCAGCTGGTGCTCTTGCTGGCATACGGCCACGTCGACATCGCAAACGCACACCATTGCCCTGGCCCATGGACATCTGGTTGTGGAGCAGCTGTTCTATGCCCCCACAACGTCTGTCAACGACATCTGTGAAGTTATGGATAGCATTTGCAACATCACGCATGCCGTCTGTCATGGCTATGCGGCATGCTCTCAGCTCCCTCAGACCCTGTCTGGTGTACCTTTCCATATGTGCCTGTGCCTGCATGACAGTTCTAAACATAGTGGAGGTTGACATACCTCCTTGGGCACGTCGGCCAGAGGCAGTACGGCCACGGATGCCCCCACGAGAACCCATGGGCGACTGTCTGCGTGGTACCATTGGAGGCCTTTGCTCATGGCTGCCTTGTGGGGATGCATGTACCACAGGTACCACATTACCCTGATCTATGCCCACTGCTGACTGTCCATCACCTAGGGACAATGGTGACAAAGGATGTAACGGCAGGATGACTGTGCGCATTGACGGGGTTGAAAGCTGTGTACTGTCAATTGGCTGACCAATGGTGGACCCAGACACACCTTCCTGCACCATTACAGACATTTCATCATCATCAGTACCTGGGGCACAAGATTCAGGTTCCCTGCTGCAGGTCACCAGAGCAGCACCAGAACCTATGGGAGGAAAACATGGAACACAGATTACAGTCTCAATACATATTTGAAAGAGATGCACTTCAATACTAATGCACACATTCAGAAATGGACACATGCACTCATGGACACTAACACACATGCACACTTGGGCGCAGGCACACTTGCACACATGCACACCCCACAGTAAACACACACATCAGTACCGTGTTACACTACTCAATTTACTACCTGTCAATTACAGTTATTGTGAACACAGTCACCAGCATGTCTACTACAGAGTTACACTACTCTTCCTAGTTTTATAAATTGTTTTACAGATAATGTTAAAAAGACTCACCAGCATGTATGGCCTGCCTCATTGCTAGATGGGAGGGACCTGGAAGTGTGAAGAGAGTAATGTCAGTGGGCACATGTGTGCCATTCGTTTTGCACATCATACAGTACAGTAGTACACTAGTTCCCTTATACACATCAGCTGCACATCATGTCTGTATATATATCGTGATGACAGATACATACCACATGCACACCTTATGCGTGCATGAAGTAACAGCGCACAGAACAGTCATATGTACATACCAGGAGTTAACTCTAATCTCACCCTTACCTCTCTTCAAACGTCAACTCAAACTGTACTTCCAAAACCACTGGCTTTGTTCTTCTTGGAGTCCAGGCTAACGTCCCTCTCCCTACCCTCTCTTCACCTTTAACCCCTCATTGTGCATAGAAACTAGCTTCTACCCTGTTTCTTTCACCTTGATGTCCTTCTATGCTCTGACCTACTTCTCCCATCCCTCCCACCTCCTCTTGACTGTCTTCCTTCTTTTCCTCACTTCCCTTCTTGACTCCTGCCTCTTCCATATCATTGTATGTGTCATACTCCTTCTACTTCTCTACCCTTCTGAGCCCTAACTATTATGTATATGGCTTTTGCCTTATTGCATAACCATTATGCTTTAGGTAGGATTGCTTTGAAACCAACGGTACATTGTGTATGACTCTAAACGGTTTGACTTCCTTACATGTATGTTGATTTAATTAACAGGCTGGTGTACAATTCTATTATGTTGGCTGTCTGTATTGACAACTTGTCTGTCTGCCTTTATTACGTTATGTGTGGAGCTTTTCTCCACAGGCCTCTACTGAAAATGAACTTATATCCAGCTAGACTATCTGGGTCAACAAATGTAAAAGTAATAACAATAAATGAATATGGCATCTTACCTGCACGCCGCTGTCTTGCTGCTGTGTGGATCCAACCTCCATCAGGATGCATGATTGTTGCTGTTGTTCTGGGGCTGGATCCACAACACTTAGCAGTAGCCCCTCCTGTCTGGTGAGGGGATGTGTGGCCACCCCCACCTGTGGCAACCTGTTGCCTGCGGATATCTGCAGCACGCTGGCGGACATTTCTTATCAAATCACTGCAGTGATGTCTCACCTGCTCATATGTCCTATCATGCATGCCAGCATCATTTATCCTGCTAACGAGGTTTTGCCACAGTGCAGACCTCTCCTGCTGATTCTGGGTGGTGCGTGAGAACAGGATGGCATAGTCACGCACCAGGCTCTGGTGGATAACGTCATCCTCTGCAGCAGAGTAGGCAGGATTCCTTTTAGGTGCCATGTCTATCTGGAAAGGTACACAAACAGGTTATCAGCATAGTATCTCAACAATACATGGTACACATTCTATACAGGAGTGTTAACTTCTACTTATTACTGATTGGTTAAAACCTGATTACAGTGTAGCTATCATTCTATGTCATTTGTACTAAGTACTTGGCCTTCAGACCAGTTGTTTTACATTAGGGAGGTTGGTGGCAAGCACTGTGGTGGCAGGACACATATCTTTCATCCATTGAAGTAGGGAACTGCTGATTGTGGGCCCAGTGTACAAGTGTATTACTTCTGGTATGGGCAGTTGGCCTTCAGGCCAGTTATTTAACATTAACGAGGTTTGTGGTCTGCACTCATGTGTGACAATAGGCTGTACTCTGCCATTCATAGCTGGGGACATCTGGTTTCAGGTTTATAGTGCCTGCATATCTGAGCTGTATCTTACTGACATTGCTACACCTTGTTTGTTGTAGCAAACACTACATCCAGGCCTCCTGGATCTACCTTTGTTTATATGCTTGTTATCTGTTAGCTTGTTATTTCACTGGTATGCTACTTCCACATAGTACACATCTTCTCAACACATCTGTGACTCACTACTGTTATCTGCATTGCTTATTGTACGTACTTCCATGTTACACATGACAGCAAGTGACTGCTTGTCATTGTTGCATTTACTTAATTGTGACACATTGCACTTAGGTTACCTGGCATTTGCTCACTGACGCTTTTATATCAGTCAGCAGTTGTAGGTAATGTCAGTACACCCTCACTCCCCACTGGACCTTGTTTTCAATCATTAGTGATTACAGAGTTCACAATAGTATTCTAGCATGTCCAGAGGTCAGTTGTCAGTTCCCTCCCCAGTCCAGCTGGTGAGTGTGGTACTCCAGAGACAATGTTAGAACAGATGCATGTACACAGACAACCCTCCTCCTAACAACAAATTCAAACTCATGTGAGTAATGCAACCATATACCAGACTGGAGGCTAGGCTCTGTCTACTCAATACCGCCATAACCAGTCAGGTGGCAAAGGGGATCACTCACTACACTTCCAGTCTCACGTAGACCTACCACAACAGCGGACCTAACACATGATCACACATGATCATACTTGTAGGCTCAGACCACAGCTCTGCCTATGCAGCAGAGACCACCTAAGCAGACATCCAGGCAACCACTACCACATAAACGAACATGTGCAACACATATCACACAAAGCCAATGTGCTGAACACTCACAGCCATTAACAGTTAACAACACACCTCATACACCTGTACTAGGTGCCTCTATCATCAGGCGCACTCACATCACGTTCACCAGGCTTAACGAGGTGAGGGTCACGGTGTGCAGCCTGTCAGGCACTATGACCTGCCACATAACACAAACACTAAGGTAACCCCAAGGCAGGTACAGGTATGACTCAGTCAATGTCCATGCTGCTGTGAATGGCCTGACACATTCCTCCTTGGACTACATGACATGAGACATTACAGAGCTCTCTGAGCACGTAGCCCGAGACAGTTTGACCCTGACCTTGAGTAGCATCCTACCCTCACCTAGAACGATGCCACAATATCAAGGCACGATGATCCCTTCCAACAATTGACTGACATACTGGTGTCATTCACAGGTGTGCCAATGCCTGCCATCTTGGGGTGGTATGCTTTGCTAGGGACAGCTTGCACCTGTCACCACAGTCCTATTGACATTTGGCGGAGCCTCCTGCTACACCCATAGTACCTGTATTAGGCAAGGCTCATAAGGCAAACCCACATCCATTTGTATCACAAAGGATGAGGAAGTAAGAGTGATGCTACTCGACACTGGACGTCTAGACCCAAGGATGCATGCACTCAAAACCCTACCTAGCATTCTGGATATCGATATCTGTGCAGTAACATGAACCTGTTTCAGGTTTCACAGGAGCACACCAGTACTACCACATTATAGCTGTTACCATTCTTGTCGGCCCCAACACTTGAACAAGGGAGGGGGAGTATCAGTATTCAATGCAGATTCCCACGCCTCCACATTGGTGGCACAGTACAACATAGGTGTTAGGCCATTGAGTACAGAAGACGTAGTTGGGGACCTGGGGAAGAAACATGGTAGCGGTCTGTCATTTGTCTACCACATGGCCAACGTGGATTGACAGAGATGTTATATAGCCCAGCTAATCATGACTGATTCACATGTATGGTAGGGGAGGTCATTGTGCCTCTTTACTCATCCATCATCAGGCCTATAATTGCGTACAATGCACCTTTTGGGATGTACCTAACCAGACACCTACAGCAAATGGTACAGGACAACAGTACATCATCAAGGGGATGCAATGGCTCACACAGATGTCATATGCTGCCCAGGTAAAGTGAATCCAGCTGGACTCAGTGGCATACTGCCTGTTCAGAGGCAATCTGTGCGTGCCATATACAGCCATGTCCTACCTAGCAGTAATGAACGTGATGCACCTCAGGCAATCAGAGTCCCATACAGCCACATGCTCAGGAGAGCTGGACCTCAGCACTGACATACATGGACATGCTGGAGGGGCATATTCCTAACCGAGAGGCTCCCTCACTCTGTAATGAGCTCACACTACTGGTTAGGCAGAGTCCCTCATTGACTCTCTTCCATAGGAATCTGGATGAGTGGATGGAGATCATAGTTGTACCCCAGGTATCACTTCTATGTCACTGTTAGACAGAGGCACAGTATACTAAAGTCGGACAAGGGTATAGCAGCATAACTTGTGATTGGGTGGCAAAGACAAACACATTCTACTAGGCTTACCAATGCCCTAGGGCAAATAGCCTAGTATGAACCTATGAACTGTTCATTCTCAACTGTTCGAGCTCATTACAGAGTGAAGGGAGCCTCTCCGTTAGGAATATGCCCCTCCAGCATGTCCATGTATGATCGAATCAGTCCCTTACCGCTTGCTCAGAGGTGACCTTTGCCTAACATACAAGGCCATGTCAAACCCAGATTTGATGAATATGCTTCACCTCAAAAAATCTAGATCCATCAGAGCCACAAGGGCGGGAGACTTAAACCTCGACACAGCTATTAATATGACGTGCTGGAGGGATAGATTCATCACCCAAAGACTCCCTATGCTGCGGAACAAAATCACGGTATATGTGAGGCAGAGCACCTCGCTGGCCTTGTTCAAGAGAAATCTTGACCAATGGATGGGAGATCGCAGATATACCCCAGGGATTACCTCAGTGTCACTGCTCGACAGAGGCACAGCAAAATAATGGGTTTAGTTCCCCATACTAAAGGGGTGGCGTAAGCCACAAAACGATGGGCTAGGCTTGTAAATGCCCTCGGGCAGATAGCCTAGTATGAACCTATGAACATGTGTGTACTGCTATAGTACTTCTGCCATATGTTGCATGTGTGTGTGTTGTGGGGATGCACAGGTAATGGCCAGATACTTCTGCACAGGTGACACGCCTGACACATTCTGGGTGTTCATCCATACATACTGGATGTGTGCTGCCATCCAACCCTGTGATGTGGACACACATTACTCAGCCTGGATATACATATCCGAACAACACCACAAGCACAGTACACTACCTTGCTATGTATGCATGTTATTACACAGTTATTCAGTAGTTATGACAGTGATGCTATCCATGCAGCCCACTGGGCCAGTGGAAGCCACAACACACACCGCCAGCACCTTTGCATATGCTTACCACAGACATCCCACATACTGCATGTACTGTGCACACAGTTATCTAACCCAGAACAACTGCACACCACTTATTAATCCTGTCCAGTGGACTACAGATACAGGCATATTGTATAACAATAGTAGGAGGCTACTGCAGCACAGGGCAGATTCACATGACGGAAGGCATCTGTTGTCTGCAGTGTTAAGATGCTTCACATTCACCAAATGCACAGATATTGGCAACATTGTTGCAGACAGTTTAGGTGCAGGTACCCCCCCATTGTCCTACACACGTGTTATTAGTTATCCCAGATGACTGTAACCTCCCTATCCTCTCACATGTCCAGGTGAGAGCCACCCTCATCATTGCAGAACACATATCATCACTGTTACGAAATGGTATTCCTGGATGTGTGCTACATTCACCCCTGGAGGACATAGCACCACATGACAGACTGATATTAATCCCTGGCCATACTACAGGATATGTGCCTGAACAGTGCCATACATACACAGTGGTCCCACACCAACGAGGAGGAACCTCTACTGACCCTGGGAACTACTGCATCATATGCACAACTGGCCTTGTGTTCTAAGCTATGGAAGTGTTAGTTATGGCCCACATGTACAACAATATTACATATGTTTATATTTCATGACTATGTACACACAACCTATCTCATGGACATACCTATAGATAGTGAACTATGATACATTTGGAGGTGTCACAGTATACACAGGATTAACCTGCTACTTTGCATTACCTGTGTTTGTGGCAGCTGTTGCTGTGCCAGTGGTGCTGCTTGCTGCTTGCTCCTTGCTGCTTGCTGGTGCTTTTGCTGCTAGCAGTCCTAATATTCGTTTGGTTGTTTGGTTGTTTTCTCTGTCTCTCTCTCTCTCTCTTTATCCGTAGTGTTTGTGCAATTAATGTATTGCGTGAGTGTAGTGTGGGTACTCAATGCTTTTGTAGGTATCTGCATAGGTCCATGTGATGGCCTCTGCACCAATTGTAAGGCAGCATTTGCTAATTGCATGCAGCTGGGTGTGTACTGATTGCATGTCTCACTGTGATTTCAGGACACTGATATAAAAGGGTATGTGAGATAGGCATTGCCCTTTCAGATTGTAGGGCGTGGACCATGCTGGTATGCTGTTGACAGTGTTTTGTGAGTGTGAAGGTTAGTACATCTCCCATGCTTCATGCTGTGTTGTAGATTCAGGTTGCTGCATTTATCTTGCCTGTTCCCTGTAGTGAGTGTGTATGCATACTGACACCTACAACTATATGTCATATGTATTGCTATATAAATATATATATATCTGTGTACATATACATAGTTTCATATATGTACATTAGCTGACATTATTGGGTACAAGCTAACAATTAGCAGGGCTGTTTCTGTTAACACTACACTAGTATGGGAATCCAGTAATTGGGACTATAAAAGTCTGCATGACATGCTTTGGGTAGTAGACATACTATATTGCCTTTATCTTCATTCCTACTATTACATGTTCCACTTATTTAGCACTATATTCCTGTATGAGAGTCATGGCTTAGTGGTAGGTCATACAGACTAGTGTTACAATGGTCTTGTGGTAGGGCCTACTAGTATGCTCATATTCTGCTTTTGAGTTGAGTATAGGGCCTATCAATCAAAGTGCTGGAGGCACCTTTAAGCAGTTAAAGGGCTTAGTAGGTCTCACAGGAGCCAGGCTGTGTTGCAGATTCTGGTTGCTGCATATATCTTCACTGTTTCCTGTAGTGAGTGTGTATGGCTACTGAGACCTACAACTATATTTCATATGTATTAATATACATTTATATATATGTATGTGTAGATATACATACCTTCACATATGTACATTACCTTACATTACTATGTACAAGCTAACAGGTAGCAGGGCTGTTTCTGTTCACACTGAACTAGTATGGGAATCCAGTAATGTGGCCATTAAAACTCTACCTGACATGCTTTGGATAGTACATCTCCTATATTGCCTTTATACTGATTCCTACTATTACATGTTATATTTATTTTAGCACTGTGCTCTTGTGAAGCAGGCATGGCTTAGTGGTAGGTCATGCAGACTAATGTTACCAAGGTCCTGGGTTCGAGACTGACAGTGGGAATTTTTTTTACTTTGCAAACTTTCAAACTGAGTACAGGACCTGTCAATCAAAGTGCTGAGGCCACCTTTAAGCAGTTAGAAGGGTAAGTAGGTTACACAGGGGTCAGGCTGTGTTGCAGATTCAGGTTGCTGCAATTATGTTCACTGTTTCCTGTAGTGAGTGTGTATGGCTACTGAGACCTACGACTATATTTCATATGTATTAATATATATTTATATATATGTATGTGTAGATATACATACCTTCACATATGTACATTACCTTACGTTATTATGTACAAGCTAACAGGTAGCAGGGCTGTTTCTGTTCACACTGAACTAGTATGGGAATCCAGTAATTTGGCCATTAAAACTCTACCTGACATGCTTTGGATAGTACATCTCCTATCTTGCCTTTATACTGATTCCTACTATTACATGTTATATTTATTTTAGCACTGTGTTCTTGTAAAGCAGGCATAGCTTAGTGGTAGGTCATACAGACTAATGTTACCAAGGTCCTGGGTTCGAGACTGACAGTGAGAATTTATTTTTCTTAGCAAACTTTCAAACTGAGTACAGGACCTGTCAATCAAAGTGCCATAAAGGCACTTTTAAGCACTTTAAACCAGGTCTGCGCTCATTTGCGCGGAGCTCACACATGCGCACTGGCGGTGAGCTCCGCTAACACAAGCGCACACCCGCGCTAATTTCTTTGAAAGAAAAGAAAAAGGGGTGACAGGAAAGTGGTGAAAAAGGGGTCACAAAGAGGGTACGACAGTAGGGAAACAAGCGTGGGATTTGCAGGAGGGATGTAGGTAAGGCCCATAGATGCCCATGTCTTTGGCAGCAACAGATGTGCATTTCCATGTATTTTGGTGAGACATTGGAAACCTTTCACCCCTGAGAGAGGTGTCAGGACAACATTAATATTTGTTGTAGAGCCAATTGTAATTAACTGTTTCAATGTCAAGCAGACATGTGTGCGACATGGACAGCTATGTATGGGGCGTAAATTTTTTGTGGGTACAGAGTGCCCCTTTTTTTTTTTCAGGTGAGAGTGGTATGTCAGGTGAAGGATGTCGGTATAGCTGGGGAGGTAGGTTGGGTAGGTTAACAGACAAGACAGACAAGGCGCATACAGGGGCGGTGTATGACACACGTGGGGGGGGTTACACAATTGATGGGGACGGAGGTTGGGATTTCCAAGATGCATGAGCCCACAGATGGCAACAGTGGAACTGATATCCCCACCCATAGGCAGTTGCCACTGTTCCTTCACAGCCCAGGACGGGGCTGTGCTGGGGGCTGTGTAGGCAGGGCAATGGCCGGGGCCGTTAGCTGTGCCACACGAGCCTCAAGCTGGCGTAGGGGCCCAAGTACAGTGTCTTGGATCTCCCTTCGCACCACAGACCGGACACCGTGGAGGGTGAGTGGACGAACCCCTCCGGCCACACTTGCAGAGGGGGGACCGGCCCCATCCCCTGCAGCGCTTCCACCCAAAGGTGGCACAGGGCCACCGGAGGGGGGTCCGGCCTGGGCACTAGTGCCAGGTGCAGGCGCCAGCTGAGGTGGGAGAGGTGGGTCTGCTGGGACCCGCCTTCCCAAGCGTTCTAGGTTTGTGAGTTGTTATGTTAGTTTGGGTTAGTGGCATTTTATTCCATTCAGATTAGTTGTAACAGTATGCATTGGTATTCCCATCAAACAAACACCCAGATATTAACACCATTGAACAAGGGGCATATCAATATCACATGCATTATTTGAACAGAAATACACAGTCAAACAACATGCAGGGTTGATTAATGGCAACAGGCCATCAGATTTGCAGGTATGAACAGGGCACATGCACGAACAGACATGCATATATTTTTTAAACGGACAAATGTCCATGATTAATGAAATGTTCACATACCATTATTTAGTGGGTGTTGTTATATGGAATTATAGGGTTGGGCGGAGATAGAAAGTGATGACACATTCATATGTTACACATTGATTTACATTTGTATAAGGTACACAATTAAGTTGAGGCTGATGTTTCAAAATAAATTTTATTTGACTGTCAAGCTACACCTGTTACAAATACATCACTATCCTACTTATTTTGAATTTGATCAGATACATCATCCTGCTACACTTTGATGACAGGACAGGGGACAACTATGGCTGTTTAGTCTGTCAGATAATCATTCATTCTATCTGCAAATTGTTTACTGTGATCACCATATACAGCATTTGGCCTAGACATTCCAGATTCTGACACACTGAAATCAGTTTGGGATATTAAGTTGTACTTCCCACATGCATTTAGTTCTGTAGAAACACACTGGGGCTACTATATTCAGGGGTTATTACTACTTTATTTATTCATACATGACCCTTTCTGTCACTCTCACACATCCTGCAACTTCACAGTTCAGGTTGGTACTTCTAGGCTTTGTTCACATGTTAGACTGGTGGTGATTCAAACACTTTCCAACAGCCTCACTTCTGTCATGATTCAGCATTTCAACAGGGATATATCTCACATATGACTACCTCAGATTCTAAAGCTGTACTCTTGGGACTACTGCAGGTTACACTATATTTAATTCATGGTGGGACATCTGTATTACAGCACTGTTTAATTCTATCAATTATATTTCCAGTTACACTTGCATACTGATGAACTTGTTGCAGCCAAACCTGCAGACTTACAATTCCTGCTTGCACATTATATTACTTTTAATCAATACACTGCAGTGTTCTGCTACATGCTACAGTACAATATTTATTTACAAGTAATGGGTGGGGTTACTAACCTGCATGGTGGCGCAGCCGCACCAGCCTACGGGCATGCACCTCGCGATTCATAGAGCGGACACCTGCAGCTGTAATACGAAAGAAGTAATATTGGACTACACATCTCCATGGTATCAGCTAGTTGAAATCCTTACATACATAAGTAAAATGTGACTTACTCAGTAGTGGGGCGTTGGGCATATCCCGGGCCTCCTGGATCCATTCGGTCAACTGGTCTTCCTTGCGTCGCTTCAGGTCCGCATGGTGGTGACGGACCTGCTCACCAGTGCATGGAATGCCAGTAGCACTGGTCAGATCACGAGCCAACTGGTCCCATGCCTCTGCCCTATATGCTCCCCATGAGACCTGGCCCTGCATGAGTTGGGCCTCGTGATGATGGACAAGGAGCCAGACCATGTATCTGGACTCCTCAACACCCCAACGCTGTGCTCGAAAGCAACGTCCCTCACCTACTCCACTCATTCTGACTGCAGCTGTGTTCTACAATCGTTTCTGCTGTGTATTCCCGCCCATGGGGCTTATATATGCCGCTTTTCCCGCACATTTCTCTGATTGGCCGTTTTGGAATTGTATCTACTTCACTGAAAATGCTTTCTCATGCTCCATTCTGGATTTTATCCCATATATATGCTATTTATGCATTTCATGGTATTGCTGTCATGGCTTAGTGGTGAAGTACCTTGACTCTAGTGCATGGTATCCTGGGTTCGTCTCTGGCAACTGACTTTTGATTTTCCTGACAGAAATGAGTTGAGGACCTGTCAATCAAACATGCCAAAAGCACTTTTAAGCATTTAAAACCAGGTCTGCGCCGCTTGCTGAGGTAATGCATGCGCACTGGCAGTTAGCTTGTGGGAGCGGCGCAAACGGTGCGCTGGGATAAACCTTAATTGGCTAGTGACACACATGTTCAGCTAAGCACAGCTAGTTGCAAACGGTTTCAGCCTATTAAACTGGTGCTTAGCAACGGGCACACAGTTTGCAGCTTTTTAAACACTACTCAGCTACGGGCACTCCGTCTCACAGCAGCTTAGCTATCAGTACATTTCTGACTATTTTTATTATTGTGTTACTTTGGAATATATGCTCCATTTCATTCCATTTTACAAAAGGGAATACATTTACATTTGTACAATACTGTCAGGGGGCTTTTTAGTGCTTATTTACAAAAAAAAAGGTTGTTGTGGGGGCTCGAACCCTGCCTGCCTACTCTTAGGCCGGCAACTCTACCGCTAAGCTATTACTTCTTGGATTGCTTTGCATATTTAGTTCTTATATCCTTTTCCACTGACTGCTAACTGTGATTGCGCTAGTAGCACACCACACAGGCACACAGTAGCAAACATTTACGGGGTTTAAAAAAAAAAAAAAAAAGGTTTTAATTTAATTTTATAACATCTCTTCACTTTATACAGTGATGGTCTATCGGGGCATGTGTTGTGTAGTGTGTTTATTCACATTTCCATGGCTGTTTACTTTCAGCCATTCTAGTCTTCCGGGGGCGTGTCCGCTTGCAGGGCTTAGCCTACAGACACGCCCCCTACTCTCTTACACGGACCATGTAAGAGTTGCTAGTGTGATTCAGCATGCCTCATGCACCTCATGCATATGCATGACATGCTGACATCACACAGTTTCACTGCAGCCTCCGTGTAAGAGTTATAACTCTTACACGGAGGCTTCCTGAATTTGGCCCAATGTCTTATAGTTATATATATTTTAACATATATTATATTTCATGTTGTGTGTTATTTATTTAATTATTTGTTCATTTACTTTATACATACATACGATATATTGCATTCATTTTATTCACTACATCTATTACATTTTTATATATTTATTATATTTATTCACATATATCTATTTAATTGATTTTATACACACAGATTAATAATATATATATTATATATATTATATATATTTTATTATATTTATTATATATATTACATTTATTATAATATATTCATTTTATACATGGATTCGCATATTAATCTTTTCATGTAGTGGTCATGTATATATACACATCTGTTAGAGAAATACGTATATAATTCTGGTATAAATATATTTTTACATATAAATAATATAATATAATTAATTTTTAATACTTTTTAATGGATGTTTTAGGCATATTTATAATATCTTACTAATGAAATGTTTAAATGTATCTACTATATCCCTTGGCTGTACGTTACAAAAGAACTGTTGCATTTAATGGTTGATGCCGATCAGTTCCTTTTGAAGTGTATTTGAGCTTTTACAAATGGCATTTTTCAGTATAGCCCAGATTTTCTTTATATAATTTTTGCAATTTTTTAATACTTTTTATTGGAGGCTTCCTAGGTATATTTGTAATATTTTATTAATGAAATGTTCAAATGTATTTACTATATGCTCCGGCTGTACGTTACAAAAGAACTGTTACATTTAATGGTTGATGCCGATGATTTCTTTCTGAAGTGTATCTGAGCTTTTACAAATGGTACTTTTTAGTACAGCCCAGATTTTTTCTATATAATTACTTAATTGTTTGCAGTTTGCTTAATTAACGATAAATGCTAACACTATATAAAGGGTTGAATCACATAATTTTATATAAGATCTGAAGAAGCTAAGTTTTGGTGAAAGCGCTCATCTTTATTTATGTTTTGTTCGCTGAATATTAATAAACGGACCTGATTTTACACTGGTATTACATCGACTTTATTTGGATATTGGATTTATACTACAGGAAGCCTGTGACGGACTTGGTACCCACTTCACACACAAGTACCTGCTCGTTTTTTCCTGATTTATTGTATTTATCGTGGTACAGGTGTGCTAATCTGATGGACTGTTAACTCTACATTTAGATGTTCTTATTAGCTTAAAAATGTACACTAGACAACTAAATCTTAAACTGTTTTTCAATGGCCACACTGGAAAGTGAGGGGTTACAAACCTACAGAGGAAACGTTTGTTTACTCCCCCAAATAATGTGGATGTTATGTTATTTTAAAAACTGTGTATGAATAAATTAAGAAGAATTCTTAAAAACAATAGGTATGAACATGATAACCTTAGCAATGAACTGAGAAAAGCGTTATATGATCTAGCTAGGAACAACAATAAGCGTATAATAAAGCTTGACAAAGGAGGGGGTCTAGTAATCATGTCTCGTTTGACTATGTGTTTAAGGTGTGAAATTCTCAATGACCCCCTCACTTACAGTAGGGCTACTAAGAATGAAATTAATAGGGCATATGCCAAGTTCAATTTATATCTACTAGATGCACTCTTTCAGGGAGCTATAGATGAGAAAGAGTTCTGGTTTCTTACAGTGGAACATTCTGTCACACCAGTGATTTTTGTGATCCCCAAGATTCACAAGTGTTCCAGTAACCCACCATTTAGACCTATTGTTGCGGCTATGGGATCTAAAATGGAACCCCTTGCTTCCTTTGTGGATGAGATGACCAATAAGATTGTGGGTGAACATATACTAAGGGATTCTTGGCATTGTTTGAATCAACTTAGAGCCATTAAGGTATCTGATACTTTTTCTTTTCTTACAGTGGATGTAGTTAATTTATTTTCTATTATACCCCATGAGGAGGTTTTGCATTTCTTTTATAAGAGTTTATTGAGAAGCAAAGTTATTGACAAAACAAGGACAAACATTCTGGTGGACCTTATGGAACTTATATTGCAGAACAATGTTCATAGTTTTGAGGGGGAGATTTACCACCAAACATCTGGGGTAGCTATGGGAGCAAACTGTGCTCTCATATTTGCCGATTTAGTACTTTTGCATTGGGAAGAAACTCTTAGCTTTCCCTTCAGAATTTATGTCCAAGATCCTTTTATACAATAGGTTTTTGGACAACATTCTGATTTTGTGGCAAGGTAATGAGTTTGAGGCAACAAAGTTTGTTGATTTTTTGAACACTAACCTATTCCTGAAGTTTACTAGTTTATGGCATCCAGATGAAACTAACTTTCTGGATATCCATCTAACCAGAGAAAGACGAGTTTTACACAGTAACATAAACAGGAAGAAAACATTTTCTAATTCTGGGTTACATTTTGACAGTTGTCACCCCTTTCATCAAAAGAAGGGAATTATCAAGGGTCAGATGGTTAGATTGTCAAGACTAGTGAGTTACAATGACACCTTTAGAGAGGAGCTATTTAAACTGGTATGGATGTTTTTGGAAAGGAGGTACCCCCTAAAACTACTATTGAAAGTTAGGCATGAAATTCTTAATAAGAGAAGTACTGTATTTCAGTCTATTTTGTGTTCTGAAATAGTGAAGAAAACTATAAACAAGGAGATGAGTAATGTTAGTGCTATGATTTTGAGGTATAATCACTGTGCTGCACCATTATCGATAGCCATCAACAATGCTTGGCAGATCGGTCTCAATGAAACTAGTAAGAATATCTTGGGGCACGAGCCAAAGATTGTTTGTAACAGAGGAAGGAATATTAAAAATATTCCTGAGGATTCTAAACAGAGCTGACAAAGGTCTATAATGCTTAAGTGTGGAGCATGTAAGTTTTGCTGATTTATCAGTGATGGCCCTTACATTTCAATTCATGGATTTGAACATACTTTATCTGGCCCAGCAAGGTAGAGCTGCAACACTACTATATTAGTATATGTTGCTACATGCACAAGCTGCCACAGTTTCTACGTGGGCAAGACTATACATAGATTAAGGGATAGAATAGCAGCACATGTGAGGGCAATCAAATCTAAAAATCAGCACAATGCTCTATACATGCACAGTATAACCTGCACTAACTTTAACAAGTTTATCTTTTTTGTGACAGACAAGGTGCTACCATGTGAAAAGGGTGGGGATGACAAACTAAAAGTAGAAATTATGGTGACAAAATGGCAAATTAGGCTTAATGCCACATCCCCCCCAGGCTTGAATGACAACATTACAGTTTTGCCCATTTTAAAAGAAAGGGCTAGGGTTATTTAAAGTAATTCATTAACTGCATTTTATTTCTTGACATTTCAATAACACATCTGTTATACATATACAATATATATGTTTTTTAATCATATGGTTATATAAGCTCTAAAAGTGTTGTTTTGTGTTTTCTGGAGAAAACTGAAGGTTTAACTGTGTGTGTTTTTTTAAAAACTAATTCAATGTGACATCACATGAAATGATTGGTGGTTTTGCTTACATCACTCTATTTAAACCAAGTTGTTTGTATCCCATGTAACTCTGAAGAAGTCATATTTTAATGGTGAAAGCGCTTAGGTTATGGGACTTGCTGTTTTCTGCTCATGTCATTAAAGTTGAGTTTCTCTACCCGTGTTGAGTCGGTTTGTTTTTTACTTTTTGGTTACCTTTTTGTATTATGCCTGCCCATTCCCATTCTTCTATACACCTCTTCATGTCCTCTCCTGCCTCTTTGGGAATTGGATATTGTTTCTGAAATGGAGGAATGTAATCACTCAGACTACCTGCACTAACCAGCACTTCTAACTTGCCGCAATCTGTCTTTGATGTAGCCCACAAGGGCTGAAATTGCTGTTTGATTTGTTTCCATTTGTCCTGCATTTCTGAGTGTCTTTTGCCAATGTCTTTTTAATACTTATCTACATCTATCACAAACAGGAGAACTGTTTGACAGTATTAGATCTGTCATCTGCACTGGCAGACCACAAAACCCTGTAAGTAAAGTCAGTTAGTATTCACAGTTTACCTAGGATATCTACCTCAAGGATTTCTGTCCCACAGCTGGTATTCATAAGAAATGTGCCCTCCACTGGATTTTCATTCTCTGTGAAACATATTTCAACTGGTTTGCTACCTATAGCCATGCAAGTACTGCCATCGAACCTTTGAATATAGGATTTCTTGAATGAATTTACAGGTAAATGTTTATTAGTAACTGAGACTGCCACTCCGGTATCAAATAAAACATCCTTCCATAATGTCCCCTTCACCCATACATCCGCTAATGGATGTCCATCCTTTCTGCATTTGAAAGTAGTCTGAAAAGTTACTTGGGTGGGGGGCACATCCCTAATCATAATCTAATTTCTGTGCATTAAAAATTCTGGATTTACATTTTATGTCTGACATAGAACATTTAAACCATGCTTCTAAATAAAACTAGACCTTGTCCAGTGTATCTTTTAAGTCTACCTGTACAGGATATGGGCATTTCAAGCTTATATCTTTAATGGCATCCATATTATAATTGTGAAGAATTTACCATATTTTTTCGCAGATAATAAACAGGTGATCAGACTGAAGTCACTCTGGAAAAAGATGGTCTTCCTCAACAGATAAACTGATGGTGGAACATCACAGGAAGGCTACCTCGGCATCATTCTGTGTCCACAAAAATGATAGGCTGGAAACTGTCGACCTGTTTATAACTGACATAGAAAGTCTGTCCATATGAAAAATAACTGCTGGAAACAGATATAAAAAGTCATGGCCAGCAGCTCACCACTGTTAGATTTTATAATGGCAGAAGTGACCAGACTGACAACGTAATACTGTATCCATTATTATTTATTGTATCAGTACACAAACTTGCCAAGCAGTTAAGACTGTCAGAGGTATTTCAATTCTGTTATAATACAGCTAGAATAAAAATCTTTGCTTTTAAAGAACAGGATCAATGCACACTCAATCAATACATCTCTGAAGAATAGAAAGTGGCCAGTTTATATACACTTTTCAAAGCAGCAGATGTTGTTTTACAATGTCCTTGCTGTTGCATGACTGATTTCTGCTACATGTCCTTCTTTGGTTATTTTCTTCATTATTGCATCTGAAGACTACAAAAAGTCCCTATTATTCCTTTTATGAACAACTTCCTTCTTTGAATGTTCCAAATATTATTATTATTATAACAGGATGCCATTTACAGTTATGTTTAGCCCACAAGTCAAACTACACAAAAACATATTTACAGTATAGCTAAGCACGTTTCATCAGAAATCATTTTTGCAGGTGTCTGACATTTAACTGTTTGCTTCAGTACATTATTTTTAACTCCACATTTCATGCTTGCTTAAGCACATTGTTTTTTAACTTCTGCATTTCAGCCTTGCAGTTTCTGCTTTTTAGAGAGAGACATATATTTCAAACCTTCTATTTAAGATATAAGAACAAGCATTATTTTAAAATCTTGTATTAATAAAAACATACTTTCATAATTGCTTTGGGGAAAATATTTAATATTATATAATATCTATCAGAAAATATGTATGTGAAGTGAGAAAATGGAGAGAAAAAAGAGGCGTGTATGATTGGAAAGGGAGTAGGTTAAGATGAGAAAGAAAGATGGTGGAAATTCTGAGATTCACCTGAGTGCTGAACATGAACGACCAGTATTTATTCAGATCTGGTTTAAGCATACGTTTAGGAGTAGGAGTTGTTGATGGGAAACAGAAGTAACAGGGTCTGTTTTAACTAAGTACTGTATGGTCTGTATAAAGTAAGTGTCCTGGGAAGGGACTGATTCAGTACAGTTACTTACTGAAGGAGTGATAGCTTGGCTAAGATGTTTATATTGAAGGTTATTATAGTAGGTTTGTTAATCTAGTTTGATATGGATTTTAATAAGGTTTTTTAGGTGTCTAAATGCCCGTATTGTGTTTTGAGTCTTATGTTTATGGCTTTCTTTCCGTGATTTGTCACGTTCTAACATTAGATGATTTTTTCCACTAACCATGGTGCAGGGTTGGATTTCACACTATTATTGTGTACTGGAGCTATGAAATTATGGAATTTTAGGAAACAATGTCTTTGAAGTGGGAGAATGCAAAGTTTAGAGGCATACATTTTAGTATATTCCAATTATACCGAAATTTTGTATTTGGTTGTATGCAGTTTGTTTGTTCTGGTCATTACAGCATCTAGTGGCATTTTTTGTCCAGTAATCACTTATGGTATCTAGTAGGCATCCAACTGCAATGATTATTGGTGACCACCCAGTCTAAGGTTGAAGGCCTGTTGGAGTTTTTGCCTGTTTTAGTAGGGACTAAATTAATTGAGTAAAGCCATATAAATCTGTGGATTCTGTTGGGCTAGTACTGCATATGAGCTGCCAATCTATGTTTAAGTCTCATAGGATGAGGGTTTCATATTGGACATAACATCATGTCGAGTGAAGTTGATTTTTGGTAGTACTGATGTTATAACCTGGTGGCATGTATAAGCTGAGATACAGATTGTTTTTCTATTTTTAATTTTTTGTGTTGCTAAAATGATCTCAGCATTGTTAAATTGTGGGATCCCTTGTTTCAGGAGGGTTATTTAGGGAGTTTTTACAGAGAATTTCTAACGCCTCTTGCTCACTTCTTAAACCTATAGATGCAGACTATATTAAATCTTGGAGGGATGATGGCATTATCAAGTATTTTTGGTTTTGGGCAGTTTTCTGTGGCAAAGACTATACTGGAGGAGTGGTCAGCAAGGCAGACATGGATGTTATGGATTTTATTACATATGCTTCTTAGGTTCATATTTAATGAGTGGAGGGTATGCTTGAAGGATAAGTGTGTTTAAGTAGGGTGGACACTGGGTTTGGTTTGGTCAGGGTAGAGTTGCTGATGAAGGGTGCCAGGTTTGGGTAAATGAGTTCACTGATTAATCAAACAGTTCTTTTGTGTAGGAAAGTATATAACCAAATAGGCTTTTTCTTTAGCTTTATTGGTGGTCTGGTGAAGAAGAAGAAGAAGAAGAAGGTGCCCTGGTGGTTGGATAGTTCAACGTATTATATGTGAAGATGAATAGAATATGGTGGATGAGTAGCAGTGGTGGGGTGATGCTGTAAGGAAGAGCTGGCCTGGGGATATTTTGGGTAATTGGGCATAGGTAAGTGAAGAATATTTCTGTATTAGAAAAGTGTGATAGTTGATGAGATAGATTAGGAAGTAGAGGAGAGTGACTTGGAGAGCATTAAGTAATGTTTTACATGTATAATGTATAACTACTGGTAGAATATAATGAATTAAAATGTTTGGGGCACTACTAAGGAGAAATTACTTTGTTTGGTAGAGTAGCAATAGAGAGGGAATTATATTAGGTCAGCTCCTATTAGTAGAGGCTTGTATATCACATGCATGTTGTGAATGGTTGTATTTGTAGGTGTTTAAATCCAGAGGTAGAGAGGGCTGGTGGGTAAGAATCCCAGTGAATATAACACTATTTCAACAAACAAAATAATCTCTAGCACTAAAGGTAAGCTTTTCTGTTGAAGTGAAATAGGCAAATGTTTTGGCAAGTATAAAGTGTAAGTGAAGTACTGAGAGATCCTATAGTACAATACAGATGTGGCAATTCAGAATGTTTATGCTATTCCTGAAGAGAATGAAGAATGTGCAATTATTAAATGGCACTAGGGAAGGATATGAAATGCACAGCACAGAGAACAAGGCAGTAACAAAATAGGACAACTGGATTTCAGAGTCAAAGATTCCATATTCTAACTCAAATAAAGGGGAAGTCCTTATATCCTTTGACCCTTTCTCAGGTGTGTGGCAGCAGTTGTCTTGGTCTGCAGCCTGCTGCATAGGTGTAGCAGATGTGCAGCAAGGAGTATGGGGTAGCTAACTAAATTCTAGCATAAAGTAACCTAGAGTCAGCACTATTAACACCAAGACTTTCTTTATGCAATTACTAGTATCCCTCACAAGATAGCTCCTAGCATAAGGTAAAAATGAAAAGGCTCTGCATAACTGCAGAGCTCAGTTTTGTCTTCAGAAAGAACTTGGAATGCAAATGTATGTCACCGTTTCAAAATATATGATGGCCTTTCCTCAAGTACAAAGTACACAGACTAATATGTCTGAAATTCATATAGCTGAATGCACTTAAAAAAATGAATATGAAAGCATTTTGGGGGTGCAAGCCCCCTGCACCTCACACCCCCTGACCCCCTGCTACTTATATATACTGATTTCCAATCCTCATTATAGCTCAATGTCATACATAAAAAAGACTAGCAATTTGTGATCTTTACAGTTTTGTTTCTTTTGCCACTCTTTTTATTGTTCAAATGCATTAACTCTACCTATATCCAACCCTTTCAAGAGGCATCAATTATAATTACAAATAGTACAAAACCCTGAGGCACCCCAAACCAGTGAGGTAGAGTGCCTGCAACATAACATACTAATCCATGGACATCTGACTTCAGCTTATCATTTTTGCTATTTTAATGACCCCCCCCCTAAAAAAATCAACTTTGTTAAGTTTAGTGATGACATGTAAGTATCATCCAGTTTATATAAGATCATAATTATTATGAACTTATTTTAAATTTCATGTTAACTCATTCCCTCCAGGAGAGCTGTTTTGAGTTTGTACCCTTAACTCCCAGTGGATGTGGCTTCAGCCTTTAAAAAATTAAGTTATCACCTTACAGCACTAACATATAGTCACTGACACAATGCAATTGTGTTTGCCAACATGTATGCTTCAAGATAAAATATTCTGATACCTTGTATGTAGCATGGTTTTGGAATTATTAATGCAAATATGAACAGGCTATATTTGACGCCTAGAGGAGCAGTAGGAGGTAACTGCAGAAACGCCTGGAGGCGTCACTCGGCTGTAATGAGTTTTTACACACTATCACTGCAACACAACATTTCCTTCTGATTTCTTTATTGCAGTATGATGGAAAAAACTATATAGCCGAAGAAAGCATACAGAGCTTTTGACTATAAAACATGACTACAGCTAATGTATTTGTATACTGCAAACAATATATGCATGCCAAACACATGCCAAGACCATCTTTTTATTTACATACAGTACAATGTCACACCCATCCAGTTAAACTAGGACCCTTAGTAGGACACTTTTTAATTACTTCCAACATATGCCCATGAAGCTAAAAATAATCTATAATGTTGATTTATTCTCTTATTCCATTTTCAAAAAATGCACTTCTTACTTAACAGCTACTGTACTATACAAAAAAATAAAAAAATAGAAAAACAAATTGCCAAATAACTCTCCAGATGTGATGCTACACCTTCCTGGTGTTCTTGGAGTGCATGGAAGAGGGGCAAGATAGGAGAAACAGATTGCAAACATGTAAAACATAAAATAAAACTGTCTGAAACACTGTTACAGAAAATATGACAATGGACTGAGCCATGCTCAAGCTGTCGGTAGTAGCCTCAAAGACAAACACCTGTCACTGCACTGTGATCACACAGTGGAAGATTTTAATGCAATTAAATAATTAACTCAGATTTGCAGGCCAGATTCAATATGTTTGTAGTGAAAGTTTCATGGGTCAGATTAAATGTTCATATGAAATATCTGGCCCAGGAGTAGGGGATTGAGATGAAGAATCAAGGTAGAATATAAAGTTCTTATCCAAAATTAAGTTTTCATGACAACCTTTACATTTATTGCTGATATTTTGCAAGGGTCTAGGCAAGACCAAATTACTAAGCCTTGCAGCTGATAGAAAGCTATCATCATGAAAAACTTAAGCCAAAATCAAATTTTCACTTAAAAGTTTCCAACATCGTAAAACTGTAAATAATGTATACATGCCAATAGAAGACAAACTGATTAACCCAGGTAGTTTTTTAAAGAGTTTTTCCCCCAACACCTGCCTTTTTTAAGCTCAAGATTCTTCCAGCTTTAAAAATCTTACTATATTATATTCAAGTAAGGTCAGGTCAGTTTTTTTTTTAATTTCAGGTTGTTGGAGAACTGGACAGACTGGACTTTAAGTTCAGATCCTGGAATATCAGAATATTTAAGACGTTGGAAATTATTTTTATTTATTTGTATTGGTTTTCTTGGGTAGAGCCCTGACCTTCATGGACCTTTTTCAGATTCAGCCTTGGAGCTGTGTCTAGAGAAGAGACTTGCTCACAGAAAACAGTCAATAGAGGCTGAGGGAATCAAAGCTTGCACCACTAAAACTACAGGAAACAGCTTGTTAACAGCTGTTTAATCCTCTCTGTGTATATGTATATGTATATGTATATATATATATATATATATATATATATATATATATATATATATATATATATATATATATAAATATAGTCTTGCAATTATATACACATTTATGTTAAATCTCCATATTTTGACAGATTTGTGGAGAAAATTACTTTTCAAGGTGGCAGCATTTTGTAAGAAACATTATCGGCATGAGTAAATATAGTTACTGACAAAGTAGGTTTATTGGGTCTACTTTAGATAAACGAAAATGCAATCTGTCGAACGCTCATATGAGGGAATAATCATAACATCGGAAGTGGTATTTTGGGATTGCAGTACAGTGAAGAGTGGGCTATTTGCCCTTTCCTCACTGTAGTGCGACCACGGAATAGGAATATATATTTAGTGGGGGGGTGTGGGGGGCACATCCCCCCACAATACAAATTTCAAAGTTAAGATTATTTGCTCAAATGAGCGTTCGACAGATTGCATTGTCGTTTACTGACATAGACCCAGTTTATCTGTAGCCCTCTGTATTCTTCTTGGCATTATTGTATGATCTTCACTCAGTCTTTTAGCAGCACTATATATAGCTAAATACTAGTGAGTTAGTGAGTTTCCCATGGTGATTGGCTTTTAGGGCTAGATCCAACACAGGGCAACTTAGGGCTTGGAGGCCCCATAAATGTTACAAAGAAAAAAATTCTCCCATCCATATCTCTTAAGTTATTAGCAACTATAGCACCGTGAAATGTCTCATTCACAATTATAATATGCTCCAGTGAAAATCTACCCAAATAATGTCTTTAACATCTATGAGCTATGTCACCTTTAAAGTCATTCTATGCAGTACATAGAAAAGCATAGACTTTCTATCCATTCTTGCTCAAGACTCACTGACTCTTGATGTCATCTGCAGAACAACCAGATTGCGATGTGTTTGCTTGACTCATGAAATAACCAGATGGAATTTAGATACTGCTCCATCATAGTCCATGTTGATGTAATTGATCTGAGATGTACGTCCCTGCACTATATAAAGAGAGACATTACAGAGCTTTTGGGCTATGTGTCTCAGGTTGGTATGAGCCAAGCACTGAGCAGCATATTACCATCACTTAGGAAAATGCCACCACATTGGGAAAATAATGACTGATTTCAGCAACTCGCTGTTTTTCTGGTGTCATTTTAAAGGGATTCAATATATTTAAGCTTGTAGGACATGGTCAATAGATCACGTTTCTTTCCCAAGGATGGTCTGCATCTATCCACTCTAGGCTTTTGAATACTGGCTTAAAATTTATTCATCCCCATAGTGTTTTTTTTAGGCAATGCCAAACCAACAAATCTACTAACATAGCCAAATCATCTCAACTGAACCTCAAGGTGTTACTGCTTCAATGACAGGAGACTAAATAAAAAACTTACACTGCCTCCAAGCTCTTCTTACACTCGAGAATATAGGCATCTGTGCAGCTACTGAGACATGATTTAAAGCAGCAGGAGATAACTTTGGCAGTGCAAGGTTTCAGTGCCTTCCACACTGTTAGGTAAGTACCTGCACAGATTAGGGCTAAAGGTGGAGGTGTTTCAATATTGATAAATAACAAGCATACTTCTAGGGTCTTCTAACAGGATGATGTCCTGCTGCACATGCAGATCATCAATGACTAAAATCTAGTACACTATGCTAGCCAGCTATAGATTACCTTCCATGTCTCAAGAATCTCACAATGCATGCTTGGACCTTATGAAATCACTTACCATCCAAACTAGCACCCTACTCATGGGAGACTTTGGTTCATAGGTTCATAGATGTTTACTAGGTTAATGACCACAAGGGCCCTTTTAAGTCTAGCCATGCATCTGGAATCTCTGACAAGTTATAACACCCTTGATAAGTGTAAGCAAGATGAATCATTTATAGGTTACCTGTTTGCATTAGAGGCATAGGCGCCAAACCAGGGATTCATTTCTAGTTTCCCATCCAATTGTCCAAGTTGCACTTGACTTGGGTTAGGGAGGAACTCTGCTTCACATGGATGGGGAGCCTGTTCCATAGATGGGCTAATCTCTGGGATATATATACCTATCTCTCCAGCAGGTCCTATTTATATCACAGGGAAGGCTTAAGTCTTTAGAATGAGTAATTCTGGTACTATTTGTTTTGTGGATAAGCAGGAGGTCCATCAGAGTGGGGTCTGACAATGCCCTATATGACTGACATAGATCTCTCCTCAAAAGCCTGTTGAAAACAGAATACAGGGATAAGGCCTTGAGGTGCTCAGTATAGGACATATTACTTACTTATTCTTTTAGTGAGGAACCTCTGTGGATATTCCAGTTGTTGGATATGCCTTTTTAGGTACATACTAAAGGGGGCATTGCACTCAATGATAAGTCTGATGAGTGCCGAATACAGTGGAACAATGACTTCCTTGGACTTAGATGCCATACCTTTGCTTATAAGTTGTGCAACATAGAATGATTTCCTCACCACTGTAGACACATGATGATCAAAGGCTAGATTACTATATGTGTCCCTAAGTCCCTGACTAGTAGGTCAACTCTAAGGGGTGTGTTGTCAATATGATAGTTACCAGAGATGGATGACTTCCCAAAGGATACTATTATGCATTTCTTGTTATTTAGTTTTAGTCCATGGCTCTGACACCAGTTGTTTGTCTATGTCAGCCCCTCATGGAGAGCATTTGTGTCAGTATGAGATTCAATGACAGCTCCTAATTTGCAATCATCTGCAAATTTAGTCACCCAAAGACCACTTTCATTGGCCTTGACTTCTGAGAAGTAAATGCCAAAATGGAGTTGTCCAAGAACCAATCCCTGAGGGACTCTACTTGTGACTGGCCTCTTTGTAGAGGTGGACTCCCCAGTTGGGTCCTGTCTGTGAGCCAGTTGGCTATCTACCAGGTGACATATGGGTTTGTATCTAACTTCTTGAAATTATCAACATTGCCTGAGTGGGGTATTGTGCCAAATGCCTTGGCCAGGTCAAGGTAGGCATTGTGAATGATTTTGCCCTCATCTATTGCTTTGGTGACCTTCTCAAAGAAGTCCACCAGGTTGAGTAGGTATGATCTGCCCTTGATGAAACAAAATTGGGTTGGCTCCAGTATCTGAAGGTTTACTATATCTCTATTCATCATCTCCATGATAATTCCTTCCATGGCTTTACATACAAGAGTACTGATACTTATGGGTCTGTAGTTTCCAGTTTCTGTAGATGGCCCACCTATGTGCATTGGGATGACGGTTGCCTTTCTCCATTCATGAGGCATGAAGCCTGTTTGGAGGCTACAGTTAAATAGTAATTCCAGAGGCCCTGATAAGTCGTGTTTCATGCTGTTTAGAAGGTATCCTGGCATATTGTCTGGGCCCATTGATGCAGTGTTCCTCGTCTTAGAGAGAACATTTAGGACCTGTTTCCTAGTGATAGTAGGGGAGTTATATTTGATGATATTTCCTGAGGGAAGTTTTCCGGGGAAGAGAGGATTAAAGTTGGAGCTGAATTTATCAGCCAAGAGGTTTGCTATATCTTCTGGCTCAGTAGAGGTGACTTCATTTACAATGATCTCTGCACACAATTGTTATTGCCTTTGAGGTTGTGGACATAACTAAAGAATGCTTCATGTTGTTCTTGGCCTGGGAGGCCAAACTTACCTCAAATTTGGCTTTGGCTTACTTTATTTCTCCTCTGAGTTGTTTGCTTAGTTTGATGAGAATGTTTTTATCCTGCTGGGTGCTGCACCTCCTAATGTTTGCCATGATTTTCTTCCTCCTGTTAAACATCTGATTGATTTTGAGATTCCACTGGGTGGTTTGTTTTTTGAGTTAGTTCTGTATTTCTTCCTAGTGGGTACATCTGCCTCTATGCAGCTATTAACATGCTTGTACAGTGTTTCTGTGAACAATTGTGCATGCACAGAAGTGTTCTCAGGGTTTATAGGGGCTTGAAATTTTGTCAGGTTCTCACTTACTAGCAAGAACTTAGCCTTAGAATAGTTCCTGAATATTCCTGGTTTAGCGGAGGGCCCAGGTTTTATTTTTACTTCAAAGGAGACCATTTTGTGGTCTGATGTTACCAGGGAAGGCATTACAGTAGGGAGTGTGCAGCTCTCTCTCATATTAATGAGGACCAGATACAGTATGGTTGCACCCCTGGTTGGTGTATTGACTATTTGGTCCAGGACGTTTGTGTTTACAAAATCCAAGAGTCTCTGTGCATGTACATTTGAAGTCGTATAGCATTCCTAGTTAATAGTGGGGTAATTAAAGTCACCCATGAATATGGTACTGGATTGGATGGTTAGTGTTTCTAATAAGTTTAAATACATGGTATGAGTTTCTTGGGTCATAGAGGGGGACCTATAGCTTGCAAGGAAGTGGTATTGGATTTTACCTATGGTTATTTGAACATGGAACAGCTTAAGTGCATTGCCCTGTTTGACTAGCCTTGAAGTATATTTATTTTTGATCTAAACAGAGACACCTCCACCTTTAGTCCCAGCCTGTCAAGTAACTGGTCTAAATGTGTGGAAGGCATTATAACCTTGCACTGTTGCTGTGCTGTCCGAAGCTTTAAACCACATATCAGAGACCGCACAGACATCAGCATTCTCTAGGGTAAAGAAAGCTTCCAGGGAGTGGAGTTTTTAGTTTAGGCTCCTAGCATTGAGCAATACCTTTAGATTTTCTTGGCTTTGATTTGCTATATGAGACGCCCCCTCAGTGGTGTGGTGAGGACTGAGGCTCCTTGATTGTTTGGCCAGGGCATGGGCATCACAGACAGCACACAGCAATGTGCTGAATTTGTGGGTAATGGCGCCGCCTACACTAAGCCTGGCAATGTAGCGAGCCTGTTATCAGACAAATTCAGTTCCAACTTTACCCTCTTTCACCCCAAACATCTCCCCAAAGATGCCCTCAAACAACACTTCCAAATAGAAAGTATATAGTAGCTACATTCACTAAAGCCATAAACACTGATTCAGTGGGCCCAAACAGCATCCCAGGATACGTCCTGAACAGTCTAAAATACCACTTACCAGGATCTCTGGAGTCATTATTTAAGTATAGTCTTAAAAGGCTTTGTTCCACATGAATGGAGGACTGTGACAGTCATCTCACTTCAACAGATCCTGGAAGCAAACAATACTCTGACTAGCCTTATTTGCAAAGCCATGGAAAGAATTACTAGGGAATCTATCAGCAAGGGCATAGGAAATGTCTAGACTTCCAGAAACATCCATCCCAGTTTGGCTTTGTCAAAGAAAGGTCATGCTTACTGTATCTGATACTCCTTTGACAAGGTCACTAAGACAATGAATGAGTGGGAAAACAGTGCACACTGCCTACCTAGATCTGGCTAAAGCATTGATACAAAACCCCATGTGGGGAAGTAGATATCAACTCTTTTATAACATGCTGGACAGCTAACTGGCTCTCTGATAGGTCCCAGGAGGTTAGAATCAGTGAGGCCACCTCTACAAAGAAGTCAGTCACCAGTGGAGTCCCGCAAGGCTCTGTGCTGGGCCCGCTCCACTTTGGCATCTGCTTGTCAGATGTCAGAACCAATGTTAAGGGTCTTTGGCTGACCAAGTTCACAGATGATTGCAAATGGGGAGCAGTCATTCAATTCCCCCAAGATGAGAACACCCTTCAGGAAAATCTAGCACAGACAAATGTTTGGTGTCAAAGCCATGGTTTATAGTTCCTTGTTGGAAGTTTGCTACCACAGGTACCTATGTCATCAATAAAACTCCTCTAAAAGTTGATTCTCTAGTCAGGGATCTGGGAATTTATGTAGATAGTAACCTAACCTTTGACCAACATGTGTCCAAGTTAGCAAAAATATTCCTTTTATGTTGATCAACTCATAAGCAAGGACATGGCATCTAGGTCCAGAGAGGTCATCACACCAGTGTATTCAGATCACATCAGACCCATTATAGAGTATAATGTTGTCTTTGGTATGTACCTGACCAGACACATGCAGCAAATGTAATGCCCACAAAGTTTTCTTACAAAAATAATATAGGGAATAAACACAATTTCCTACACTGATCACCTGAAAGCCCTGTCTCTTTACTTGGTATCACACAGACTTCTGACAGGTAACCTGTGCCTTGCATATAAGGTATCCCTGGCTCTTGTCTTGATGAACCTTTGCACCTCCACAAAAGAAACAGCATCATAACTACTAGATTAAAACAACTAAGTAGGACATGTTGGAGAGACTGCTATGTTTCTCAGATAATTCCCATTCTCTTGAACTGCCATGTAAAGCAGAGCTCATCCTTATCCCTATTTAAGTGCAACTTGGACCAATGGATGGGTAATCAGAAATTCACCCCTGGTCTGATGCCTATGTCTCTGGTGGACAGAGGCAGTCAGTAAATCACCACCTATATAAATCAGATTTGTGGTCACATTTGGATGGCATGGCTAGGTTTACAAGGGCCCTAGAGATCATTAGCCTAGTATACACCTATGAAGCTATTAATTCAGTTCCTGCTTCCCACATATATAAAGTGGACAGGTTTCATATATTTAATTAGTGACCACATGCTGCTGCCAACTTTTTTTAATTTTATTAATTTGTTTAATGCACCTTGCAACTTTATGTACTTGCTGGGTATTTTTTTATTTATTATTTATTTATTTATTTGCAGTTGTTTTACTGGGATAGTCCATTGGGCCAAGGAACCCATTTTCAATGGAGTCCTGGGGAGAGAAGCTCCAAGACAAATTAAATTACAGTGAATTTTACATAGAAAATTAAAAAAAAAACATTTTTGTTTGGAAAGTACAGAAATCTAAGGAGAAACATTGAAATTAATTATACATTTACCAAAATAAGAATGATTGTACAGTACAATTTATAAAATAAAGTAGTAGGAGGACATTAAATGTGAAACCATTCATTTTCTAAAATAAAGAAGTAGGCGGACATTAGATTTAAAAGCATTCATTTTCTGAAATGATGAAGTAAAACAATAAATGAAAAGGTCACTGAAAAACCAATCCGTAAAAACAAATTGAAAACTCCAGCAAAGCTAGAACCTCCAATAAGTGACCTCCCAAACCTCTTGTATCAGAGGCACATAGGATATATGCAAATGATCCTTATGAACATCAGGTGTTTCAGCTAATTAACAATTCTGAATGCCCATGACTTGTTTTGTCATTTTAATGGACAATTTCAGGCCAATAAAGTCAAACCTCACTAGCTGTGGATATGCATATTTTGGCCTTATTATGACCTCATCGGCACAGCCCAAGCAGAGTGCTTGACTAAGCATGAGAAACACAGGGCTGTTATACCCAACTGATGTCCATTATCATTAGGGTCACTGCAAAAATATCCTGAAATTGACCATAATCAGACTCTGTAGGTAGGTCATGTGGTATGCAAAAGTTCTAGAGAATTCAGTTGCAGTGTGGACCACATGAAGTTTACATCACATTTTATGACTGTTTATCCTATTTATTAGTATCTTGATATGCCAGAATTGATGGGATATCTAGTAGGACTAGAAAGATACATCTTTTTAAGTGAAGAAGTATATGTGCTGTCAAGACAATCTGTGTTGGGAAATGCAGTCATGTACTCTTCAATAGTAATAGGGTTCATCTGTAAGCTGCTGAATCACATATGCCACAAGAAAGAAACCTGGCTGAAAAACAAAAGCTTTCGATCATGAAATTTTATTTACTTCTCTTGAAAAGTGAATTAGTTGAACTTTAATGTGCAGATATACTGTACATTTCCAGGGAAGAAGCCATAAAAGTATTTACTTTCCTTGATGGAGAAAGACAATATAGTGGAACCTAAAGATAATGTCAGTAACTATTGTCATCACAGGCAATTTACCATTTTTAGGCCTCTGAAGACTCATTCTTTTTAAATAAGCTAACTGCCTATGTACTTAACTTTATTTCCTAATAGTATTTCAGTTTAGTAGAGTTTTTCTCTTTTCTTCCCTGTCAGAGCCTGTAAACATTACATTATTCCCTGACTCTGAACTAGGAAGAGCTCTGCCAAAAGGCACACTTCTGTGAAAGTTTTCATTGAGAATATTGTCAACCTATAATTAAAGCAAATTTAACATGAAGATCCTTTCACTGTCAGCTTTAACTAATAAAATACTTGTCTGCCCTGTAAAGTGGCTGTGACCTTCCCCCAGTGTAGAAGTCCTTGGACTCTAAGGACTATTTACAAAGTTAGCCACTGTCCTTTCTCTTGACCAGTCATTACATTATATGCCTGTTACTTTATCTTTCTAGTTTCTTGGCATCTGCATTCAGTACATGAAAGAAAACTTGCACTGCTTTGTGCCTGCTTGTGAATTGCTCTGTACTGACTATAAACTGATAGCTTACGGTAGTAATTATCGTGTCACCCATCCATACATCCTTCTGAATCCCAAACATGCCACTACTTCATCTTCTATCACTAGCCTGTTTTAAACTCTCAATCAGCCATCACAAGTTACTCTCCCACTGTAACTTATATATACCTACCACAAAATTTAAAAAAAAAACAGAATTAACACAACACATTTCTCTAATATTTCATTCAGCTTAGTCAGCATTAATTGCATTATCACCACCTTGAAATACAGTCAAGCATCACATGCTTCAGCATTACCCAAAATCTTGCATAAACTCAAGCGTGAATATAAGTGGATTTTCAATAACCCCATTGCTAACTGGACTATAATACTGGGAGAGTATATACATCACAATCTCAGACCCACTCATCAAACTGCAGACCCCACCAAACCAGCCCTCACATATCTCAAAACAGCAAAAGGCCACCTCTCCAACTACCTAGAAGTTAAAATACTACACTGAAAGCTAAGAGGTCTGTATAAAAATATCACAGAAGTTCATGCATTTATAGCACACCATTCCCTGATCTCTTTATAGTCACAGAAACCTGGTTAATGTCAATTAACAAAGAAAAAGAAATACTCCCACCAGGTTATAACATACTTAGACAAGGCAGAACCAACAAAAAGACAAGTGGAGTTGCTGTTTTCTACAGAAATGTTTTAGATTTCTCCACTTACCATGATACTGTACCTACCTTTAACAATGTTGAACTTCTCATCTCACTTCTCAATCTGAATACTCCCAAATCTCCAGCCATCATAGGTCTATACATGCTAGCTGGTAATAACATTCCCATCCTAGAAGAGATCCTGTTCTGGATCTCAGCCAACATAAGGCTAGAAACTATCTTGCTACAAGATGCTAACATAGATTGGCAAAAGATAGCCCTAGAAAAACGCACAAATTCAATTCAGCTGTATGGCTTCTCTCAGTTGGTCAAGACGCTAAGTAGAATTAACAAGTGCACATCTAAAGAATCCATCCTATACTGGATTCCAACCTCCATCCCAAACAATGTTATCACAAGTGGCACCCTATCTGTTAGCCTAAGTGACCACCAGCTAGGCTACAGACACCCCAAACAACCCACAAGGTTCATCATTCAGAAACCTCAGTAACCTCTATAAAAAAACTTTTTCTTCCAGCCTGCTCCAGATCAACTAGATTCCATGTAATACTCTTCCCCTTGATGAAGCAGTAGATACATTTAATGCAAAATTTCTAAATATGCTGGCAAAGCAAGCAACATGAAGAAAAAAGAGTAAAAAACAGACTTGCCCCTTGCTGAACTAAAAAAAAAAAAACAGAGAAACTCGTACACTTCTGAGATAATGTCTGGAAGTCACGGCTACAAACCAAGTGTCAAACAACCCAGAAAACCACCTCAACACATGCCATTCCCAGCAATATCTGCCAAAGCATTACTTTAGTTCAACTCCTACTTTTAAATACAGTAACATCCCTCATACAAAACAAAACTACTACAACTCTGACCAGTCCATTCTAATCACTGAAGCTACAACAGACTTTCACACTCACTCCAGTGCCAACATCTGCAATTAAAAAATATCTATGTACTCTTAAGCAACAGCCACTGACCCTGAATCACTTCCATCTGCGGTGGTAACTAGGAAGCATTTTTAGAGTATAAAGAACTTTACTGGCAACTGCTATTGGATGAATCCTGCTTCCCAGATTTAAATGAAAAAATAGTCTTAGCAGTGCCTTTATTTTAAGAGCTGATAGGTTATAAATATGTTTGTCCTTATAATATTGATCACAGTAGTTAACAATTGAAGATGTAACTGTTGTTTTAGAATAAATTGGACAGTTTTAAGTGTTTGTTACATTGTGATATATGGGGTCTATATCACTTCATCTAATGGCTATTCAGTGAATAGCCATTTGTCAAACACCTATTTAGCTAAGCCACTCTTCATCGAATGTCAAATTTTAAATAGGGCAAACAAGCGGCTGGTCAACTGAGTGACCGCAAAAAAATAAATAAATAAATAAATACAATTTAAAACCTGCCAAGGTGGGGGGCTACACCCCTCCCCCACACTCTCCTAACTAAATATAGCAACTCCAAGATTGCACTACAGTAGGGAAAAGGGCAAATTTCAGATGGTGGCCAACCGCTGGTTTGCCCTAGTTAAAATTTGCCATTCAATGAAGAGCGGCTTTGCTAAAGTGTTGTTCGATGAATGGCTATTCACTGAATAGCCATTCAACAAAATAATATAGACCTGATATATAACCTTTTGGTTTCAAGTCATTTAGAGGCATGATTTAGAATGGTGAATGAAATTAATTGCTTTTAGTTGAGAGTATTTAAGGAAAGGAAATTATGTATCCTAAGATTCTGATGAAGATCCTGAGTACATTTGGAATTAAAGTACTTAATCTTGTATTAGTTTGCTTGTTTTAAGCATAATAAACTGATTTTAGTTACAAACTTGAATTTTTTTTCTACTGGTCCTGGTAACATAGGTGAATGCTGTATCTTTTGCACTATTGTAGAAGAATGGAGTTTTGTACTCTTGGTTTGTTTTTGTGTTTACTGCCATGTCACAGGAGTTATACGATGGACAGGTGTCTAATATAGACAACACTAGTGGTGTCTGCAGTGCAGGAGTTGTCCTGACCTTACAAATTTAGCTTTTAACTAAAGTTTCCAGCAAAATGGAATTCTTCTGTTGAGCTGCTTCTAAGAACAATGCTTCCCCCAAAGTAACAAGTGACTCTTATGGATGATTGAATTTTGAAAGGATGGAGGTTGGCACATGGATTTCATGTACTTATGTTCAGGTTTTGGGAATGGCAGAACCCACATCACCTGGAAATGCAATATTTCTACAGACAATGTTAAATCTCTTAGCCACTCATTCCAACAGGAAGTTACTTTCAGCTCCTTTGATAGTGCAGCTAGTAAGAGTAACAGCAAATCTCTCAAAACAAATATTTTTAAGTTTAAAAAAACATTAAAGAACTATAGAGGGCTCCAACTTGATAATACTTTTTTAATGATGGCATTTCTAAGATTCCACAACAGACTAATAGAAGGATCACTTTTACATGGGGGAGCTGCTGGAGTTTTTTGATTGCATGGACTTTGATCTCATGTGTGTTTTGATTAGGGACTTTGATGCCACAGCACTGGACCAGTAATCAAAGAGGTTCAATCCTCTCCACTGGCACCAGTGGGGGGCATGCATTGGGAGGTTGACACGGTACACACACACAGTATTTCCAGACGTAGCTCTCCACATCAAGTGCCATTTCCCTTAAGAGCACACAGAAACCACAGTCAGTCCAGGGCTGGTTTCTCCCTCTTTTTCCAGATCCCCAATTAGACTCCCCACTGACACAGCTATAGAATTGAGATCTCAGCTGAGTGGCCAAGCCAAGACCTCCAGCACCCTCTCTGTCCAAACAGTGCTTCGTGTCCCTGCAAAAGTAGCTGATACACACACTCTTTGTTGTTTGATTTATTCACACAAGCAGACACACACACACACACACACACACACACACACACACACACACACACACACACACACACACACCTGGGAAAGGCTGGCATAAGTTTACTAGGTATGCTCCCTTTTGCCCAGAATATACAGTAGTTATCACTGCCACCAGCCAGCTCCTTATCAGCTACTTTAAAGACCCTAACAAAGGGTGTCCAATCTTACTGTGTAATGTTACTATTAATACAAATGGTAGTTTGACCAAGAGCAAGGCTATTAGGAGTGGCTCACAGTGTCACCAAATAAATATGCAAGTACTCTCAGAACTTAAATAGCTCTATAGAGATCAGCCACAATGAAAGGTTTAAATATATTTAATAATACATAAAAGAACAAGACAATACTAAATATATACTTACAGTGACATCATAGTTCAAAACCACAGGAAATATTTAAAACAACATTGCAGGACAGTCTCAAATAAATAAAGAAAATATCTAAACTAAGCTTTACTACATTCCTGACTGTATCTAAGAGAGTTACTATTCCCTAGAAACTTACTTACAGAACAAGGCAGATGTGGTCAATGGATCTTCTAGTTGTTGTCAGGTTAGAGACAGAATATAGAATGCTGTGTCTCTCTCAGAGAGTTCTCAAATTAATATCTCAAATATTACTGCTGGTATAACTTGTAGAACAAAAACCAAGGAAAATGATAAACCACAGATAAACCAACAGTATTTCAGCTGTGGAGGTAGCCCTACATGTTCACACTGTTGGTTTATCTATAACTTGCAGAACAACATAATTGCTTGGCATCTGACTCCTACTTCCCAAGCCCAAAACAACCATTGATGGCAGCTGGTAGCATTTAGCATTTACTTGTGAAAATACATAGACAAGGGCTTTTCCTCAGATCTTTAGCAAATACTGGAATTCATAAAATCATAAAACACTTCCAAGACAACACAGAAAGCCTCTCAGTGTCTCTGGTCTAGCCTATAAAGTAATTTAATTTCAACTATTTTTCTGAGGTTTTGCTGGACTGAAGATAACCTCCTGTATTCCAGTTTAGACTATTAAAATATATACATTTAATTAGTAAACAATAGTACATGCATATTTCTGTTCTATTCCAGTAGAGCATACTGTGGTTACATTTTAAACAGCACCATGCAAAAACCTTTTTAGCACACACATCTGTACCAGCTGTTTGATATACACATGACATGCAGTTCTAATACATTTGTAGCACAAGTATCTTATATAAATCATGCTGACATTCACAAACAATATATAATTATTTACAAAATTCCAGATAGCTGTGCTGGCAGTATTTCCTTTCGTGACAGGACAACAACAGAAGTTTGGTTAAGTTAGAAGGTGAAATACAGACACTGCAGGCTGATATAACCAGAGACTTATTGTTCAACCATTACAGAGATTTATATGAGAAAGTGTTTTACAACATTGACTAATACTGCAGTTTAATTAAAAAGAAAAAGGGAAGCAAACTGAAGCAAGATAAACTGGATTATAAAGAGAAGCAAGCATATCCCGTTCTGGGGGTGGTGCTAAGAAGTCCAATGTGCATCAGTCTGTTGTTCCAGTGGTGGTTTCAGACAGTGAGCAAATTGATAAATTTCTGGACAATGACTCTTTTTTAGCAGAGGACCAACTGGTGAGGAGGTCATCAAGGTTAATGGAAAAGAGAAATCGACAGCATGAACATCCAGCTCTATGCCAGATTGAATTTTCTATGGAAGACAACATTTTGGAATCCCCCAACCAAGCTAAAAGGAAAATGTTAGGGGAAATAGAAGAGACAATGTTTTCACAACTTGATTCAGAAACAGATATTCTAGACATTTTCAATTTTAAAGGGTTTAAGACCTATAATTATAGTGACCTGCAGGTCCACCAATACATCTCTCTCTCTTCCTTCTCCCCACCATTCAGCTCATCAGACAATGAGTGCTCTCCAGCACTCATCATTTCCATAGCAGTTACAGTTTTTATGGGTTGGATTGCTAGCCCAGCACCCAACTCTCCTCCTGTGTATGCACATGGGCACACCACACTCACATGCACACTCATACTTAGGGCCAATTTAGTGTGTCCAATCCACCTACTGCATGTCTTTGGAATGTGGGAGAAAACTAGAGCACCCAGAGGAAACCTACATGAAGACAGGGATGACATGCAGACTGTATAGAATGCACCCAGCAGAGAATCAAACCAGGAAGCCTCTTCTCGTGAGGCAATAATGCTAACCACTGCACCACTGTGGTGCCCCACCTATACATGATGAACTTTTTTTGAAAAAATATTGTTTGATGATAACAATCTCCCATTGGAAAGATTTTCTAGTTTGTTCAGAAAGAGTACTTTTAGCTCACATTAAAGTCTTCAGTTGAACTGTTTGAAAAATTTGTGCAAACAAAATAAGAGCATGGTATAAGTTGCATTCTAAAACACCAACTTACAATTTATTGGAGGAAAAGGATGCTTTACTTAAGACCTCAAGTACAAACAAAAATATAAGAATTATGAAACCTGGTAAGGGGGAGCATACTTATGAATAATTTAGATTTTCCACAAAAATGCTGGAATATCTACATGACAGTAAATATTTTTGTACAGCGTCTAAAAATGAAGTTAACATAGCACATTCTAAAATGAATTCTTCGTTAACTGATATCCAGTTGGATTACCAGATACCAAGTAAAATTGTGGATTTTTTGAAGGTAAAAAAAAAAGATTCTCCACTCAATATTTTGTATTACAAAAGTACATAAGGTGTACGTAAAGTACATAAAGCACATAATCTACCACTGAGACTAATAATGGCAGCTGGAGGCTCCACAATTGACCCCATAGCTAAATATCTGGATTTAAAATTAAAAAACTTCTTCCATGGGGAAGACAATGTTATAATTGATTCTTATCATTTATAAGAACTGGTCTAATGAAGTTTCATTACATTATTAAGTCATTAAGTTAAGAAAACACTTACCATATTTTATTTGAATGTTTCTTTAATAAAAGGTAATTTTATATCTGGATGTGCCTCAATTACAGTGTTTTGTACATTTTTATGGGATCTTAAACTTGCTGACCCACAATAGTTCTTGCTCAAGTTTGCTGTTTTTTTTATTTTTAAGAAGTATAGGAAATGGGAATTATTTTGGTGAGTCAATGTTTATTGGAACTGATGTGAAAGACTTATTTACATCTATTTCCCATGAAGAGGATTTGAATTGGTTTAATGAAGCTCATTATGAAAAGACAGTTTATCCAAGATGATATTAATATAATTATGGGAGATATGGAAACTGTATTAACTAATAATTATGTATGTTTTGATGGCAAATTTTACAAACAGATAAGGGGTGTAACAATGGGGGCAGCTATGGCACCCATATTTGCCAACATTGTTCTATGGTGCTGGGGGACCACCACCATTTTGTTTTTCCATATGTTAGGTACTTGAGTCATTATTTCCATTACCTGGATGGTATTTTTATCATTTGGGCTGGTGATGATGTCAAGCTGCTGGAATTTTTCAATTTCATCAACAACTCAACTTCTTTTTTTTTTATTTTCTCCAAGGCTTTTGGGTTTCTAATACCATGACAGGAATGAACCCAATTCCTAAGTCAAAGTATGATTAAAGTTAATGAAAACAGTAAAGTTTCAATCTTTGATGTTAGTCAGAAGTGTTCTTTGCAGCACCCACAATGTGTCCAGTATTGACTCCTTCTGCAATTCATATGGAGTTATATATATTGATAACATATATAAGTATGATTGTCAATTCTTTTTTATCAGACCTGTTGCTCCTACTACTATTGGAACTGTCTGGGTATCCTTCTTCCACATTTCCCATTTTTACCTGCAAATCCTGGTATTTTATGACTTTGTGTCTCTTTGTATGTAAGATGCTTTAGTCACTCAGATAAGCAATTTCAATGATCAATGCCATTTGTGTATTCTTTTCATGGACTACTGTATCTGGTTTTCTCACATCTATTTTTGAACTGTTGTTAATTGGTGGTCCCATGTGATATAAACTTCATCATTTTCTATAATGCTTTGTGAGTCATATTTCCAATGTTTTTCAGCTAATTCAGTATTATAATGTTTGCACCATTCCCAATGTAACAGTCCTGCCATATTATTATGTCTTTCATTATGCAGTCCTTCTGCCATTAGTATATCACAACTAGCGACAAGTTGTGTGACTGTTGAACAATATATGTGACTGTTTCCAATTAATTTTACAAAACCTACATTTGTCTATTTCTCCTACATTTTCAATGGACTTTGTAAACCAACATGTACATAGTCCACTGTCTTGGGCCATGAATATTAACCTTTTGTCCTTTGGTTTAAATTTACCTCTCCTTAACCATTCCTGTGTTTAGTTCTGACGAACATGAGTTTGTTTCAAGAGTTTTCTATACTTGAAACTATATTTATGCACTTTCCACATTTATTGTCTTCTCATCTGTTCCTTAAACATATATTCTTTCTTTTTTTTTGGCACATTCAGTTGCTGCCTGATTTTTATCTACTTCTGATTTGATTTCCATTCCCACGTAGCACCAATATGCTTCTGCAAACTAAACAGAAAAGTCATTTTAGACTTATTCTCCTCATGTTTTAAAGGTTTCACTGTGTTTGGGTCTTGTGAGGTCAGTAGATATGTATGCAGTCCTGTGATTGCAGATCTATATATGTCATCAATTTCAAGGAGGCCCATACATCCTTCAGAATGGGGAACATATAGTGTTGGTATACACTGATTTTTATAAATCGTTTGATAAGCATGAAGCATCCCTCTTGTTTTTTGTCTAGCTGATGCAATGCCTTTTGGGGCCAGACAGTCACTCCAAAACTGAAAGTTACTACAGGAAAAGCAAATTGGTTTATAGCTTGGTCTTTGTTCCTAGATGTAGGCACTGTTTTCAGTATTAATTTTAGTCTTCTAAAATATTCCTTATCAAGTTTCATTCACATTTGTTCATGTTTTAAAGTTGATTCTTCATCAGTTGCCAAATATTTATACACTCCCTGTTTCTCAAATTCTTTTGTATCACATTCCTGTCCCAAATTGATATTTTGTTGGTGCTGCAGCATTCCTGCTTTAAAGGTCGCTTTTGCACATTTATCATACCAAATGACATTCTTATATCATCTGAAAAAGTTTTGACCATTTGCAATTGTGCTTTCAGTTCATCATCTGATGAGCTATACAGTTTTAAATTATCCACAAAAAGAAGATGAGAAGTCTTTACACTTTGTTGTTTTGTGGGAGCCAAATTGTAGCCAATACATAATCTGTCAAGTAAAGAGGTTAATGGGTTAAAAACAAGACAAAAGAGCAGCAGTGACAAAAAGTCATCCCGGAATATCCCGCTTTGAATTTTTATCCTTGTAATAATAATTTGTCTTTTATCATGGCTTAACTGCAATGTGGTTTGCCACTGTTTCACAGTTGCTGCAATGCAATCAATCTGTGTAGGGTGTATCTTATACATTATTAAGCATTCTTTTATCCATGAATTTGGAATACTGTCAGATGCTTTTTTTGGCTTTTAAGCCAGTTATTTTACATTAAGAGGGTTTGTGGTCTGCACTCTTGTGGGAGGAGAGGCTGGACTCTGCCCTTCTGAGCTGGGAATTTCTGGTTAAAGGCTTATAGTGCATGCATATCTGAACTGCTTCTTACTGAAGTTGGTGCGCCTTGTTTGCTGTGGCATAGACTGGATTCGGGCCTGCTGGATCTAGCTTTGTTTGTGTAACTTGAGCACTAATCCAGGCATTCTCTAAAGTATTCAATTGTATTTATTACTGCTTGGTAGTAATTTGATTAAAGTGCAGCTATCATTCTAAGTCTTTTGGATTAAGCACTTGGGCTTCAGACCAGTTGTTTTACATTAGGAAGGTTTGTGGCATGCACTGTGGTGGCAGGACAGGTAGCTTTCATCCTTCTAAGTTGGGAAATGCTGATTGAGAGCCCAGTGTCTGTTATTCCTAAAGTGTATTAGTTCTGGTTTAAGCACTTGGGCTTCAGGACAGTTATTTTACATTAAGAAGGTTCGTGGTCTGCACTCTTGTGGGAGAAGAGGCTGGACTCTGCCCTTCTGAGCTGGGAATTTCTGGTTAAAGGTTTATAGTGCCTGAATATTTGAACTGTATCTTACTGAAATTGGTACACCTTGTTTGCTGTAGCATAGACTAGATCCAGGCCTGCTGAATCTAGCTTTGTTTATATGCTTGTTGTTTGTTTGCTTGTCATTTCCCTGGAATGCTAATTCCACCTAATACGCGGCTTCTCAACGCTTCTGTGGATCACTAGTGATATCTGCATTGCTTACTGTACTTATTTCCTTGTTTCACTTGAAAGAAAGTTGCCATTTGTCATTTTTGCATTTAAGTTACCTGTAACACATTGCACTTAAGTTACCTGGCACTTGCTCAAGAAAGCAATTATATAAGTCAGCACTAAAATTAAAAGCACTACACCCTCACTCTCCACTGGCCCTTGTTTTCAATTATTAAGGAATTCCCAATATTATTCTAGCATGTCCAAAGGTCAGTAGTCAGTCTCCTCTCCGGTCCAGCTGGTGAATCTGGGAATCTTGAGGCAATGTTACAACTGCCTCATCTACACAGACAACCCTCTACTCCTCCCAACAAATTCCAACACATGTGAAAGATGCAACCATATAGCCAAACTGGAGGCTAAGCTCTCTCAACTCAGTACTGGCATAACCAGTCAGGAGGAGAAGGAAACCACACTCACTACAATTCCAGTCTCACATAGACCTACCACGACAGCAAACCAAACACATAATCACAAAAAAACATACTCTGAGGCACTAAATAAAGATCTGCCTCAGCAGCAGAGACCTCCAAAGCAGACACCCAAGCAACCGCTACCCGAAAACAAAACATGTGCAACACATATATCACAAAGCCAGTGTGCTGAACAGTCACAGCCCTTAAGACTAAACAACACACATGATACACTTGCAATAGGTGACTGTATCGTCAGGCACACTGATGTCCCGCTCACCAGGCTGAACAAGGAGAGGGTCACGGTGAGCAGCCTGTCGGGCGCTAGGATCCGCCACATAACACAAGCACTCAGGTCACTCCAAGTACAAATATGACTCAGTCATTGTCCATGCTGGTGTGAATGACCTGAGACGTACCTCCCAAGACTACATGAAAAGAGACATAAAGGAGCTCTCTGAGCATGTAGCCCAGGCTGGTATGACCCTGACCTTGAGTAGCATCTTACCCTCACCAAGAATGATGCCACAATATGAAGACAAGATGATCAATTTCAACAATTGGCTTAAGTACTGGTGTCATTCAAAGGGGATCCAATGCCTGTCAGCTTGGGATGATATGCTCGACAAGCCACGATGCTTCGCTAGGGACGGCTTGCACCTGTCACCCCTGGGCTTTCGGATATTGGCAAAGGCTCTTGCTACCCCTATAGTGCCTTTTTTAGGCAAGGCTCAAAAGACAAACCCACCTCCATAGGTATCACAAGGGATAAGAAACTAAGAGTAATGCTACTCAATGCCAGAAGTCTAAACCTCAAGATGCACGCACTTGAAACTCTCCTTAGCATGGAGAACATCGATATCTGTGCAGTAACAGAAACCTGGTTCAGGGCTCCCGAGAGCACCCCAGCACTACCAGGTTATACCTCATACCATGCTTTCGGCCCCAAAACTTGGACCGAACCACAAAAGGAGGGGGAGTATCGATATTCATCAAAGATACCCACACCTCCAGGTTGGTGGCAAAGCACGAAGCATCAGAGACTATCCATGTGCAACTAACAGTGGGTAAAACTGCCTTCCAGTTTATAGCCTGCTACAGACCACCCTCCCAAACCCAGGAACCCCACTCAGCCTTCCTGAGAACACTGGAAAATATGAAGGTCTCTCCAAACACCATTATATTAGGTGACTTCAACTACCCAAACATAGACTGGGAGCATTACTCTAGCTCCAACACCCTAGCCCAAAGGTTTCTAGAATTTATAAACTCAAATGCTATGGAACAACTTGTTACCACTCCCACAAGAGGGGAAAACATACTGGACCTGATCGTCACCAACATGGGGACTCTATGCTCCAGACCAGAAGTGTATTCCTCACTGGTAAGATCAGTCCATAAACTAATCACACTGGATATTCACATCCCAACCCAACCCCCTGCCCAGAAAACCACAGTGAAAAACTTCTCTAAAGCAAATTTCACACTCCTCAAAACCGAGGTGGAATCCTTCAAAGCCCCTGGGCCTGTGGAAAATACGGCCCAGACTGCAGAATCCTTTATAAACGCATTCTATGAACACCTTCAGGAATGCATGGATCATGTGATCCCGAATAAAACCAAGACCCAATCCTCCAAAGGCAGATGTCCTGTCTGGTGGACCCCAGCCATAAACAAACTATACAATAGAAGGAGGAAGCTACTAAATGATAGAGCAAAATCCCAAAAAGGGAAGGCATCACTGATCAGTATTAGCAAAAAACTACGGGCACACATAAAATTGTCTAAGGCCAGCTTCGAGAGAAAAATTGCACAGGACACTAAGGATAATCACAAGGCTTTCTTTAGTTATGTTAGGAACCTGGGTGGTAATTCCCAGATATGCTCAGAATTAGTCCAAAATGAAAAAAATACACTGAACCCACAGACATTGCCAACATCCTAGCTGACAGGTTCAGCGCAAACTTCTCCCCCCCCCAACAAAAGGGCAAATATCTATCCCAACAGTGTGCTGCCCCCCTAACATCTCAGATGCTCAGGTAAGAGCCGCCCTCTCCAAAGCAAAAAACACAGCATCAATGGGACCAGATGGTGTCCCGGGCTGCGTCCTACATGAACTCTAAGAAGAGCTAAACCCAAACATAAAACTACTGTTCAATCTCAGCCTTACTACAGGATATGTGCCCAAAGAGTGGCTTACAGCAACAGTGGTCCCTCTCCATAAAGGTGGTACCTCAACGGATCCTGGAAACTATCGCCCCATAAGCCTGACTAGCTTAGTCTGCAAAGCTATGGAAAGGATCATCATGGACCTCATAAATAAAGATATTGGGGACCTACAGACACTGGATCCTACCCAGTTTGGCTTTGTTAAGGGCAGATCCTGCCTTTTAAACCTGGTTGATTTCTTTGAAACAGTCACCAAGGCGATTGTCGAGGGGAAGGTGGTCCACATAGCCTACCTGGACCTCACTAAAGCCTTTGATACAATACCCCACTCGGGCATTATAGATAAGCTCACCAGCTTAAATATAAACCCCTATGTCACTAGATGGATTGCAAACTGGCTCAAGGACAGAACCCACATGGTTAGAATTGCTGGAGCCATGTCAGACTCCAAACCAGTTACAAGTGGTGTCCCACAAGGCTCAGTCCTGGGACCTGTCTTGTTCGGTATTTATTTCTTGGAGGTACAGGACAACATGGAAGGACTGTGGCTGACCAAGTTCGCAGATGACTGCAAACTGGGTGCCATAATCGATTCTCCAGCCGACACAAGCATCCTCCAAAAGGGCCTCATAGAAACAGACAACTGGTGCCAGAGCCATGGCCTCAAGCTAAATGCCAAAAAGCGTATAGTCATCCCCTTTGGCAAAAACAAAGTGCCCACAAATTACCACATAGGTGGTAATCCATTAAGTACAGAAGAAGTAATTAGGGACCTGTTGATAGCAATCTCTCATTTGACAACCACGTGGCCAAAGTGGTTAGAAAAACATTTTATATAGCCCACCTAATCATGAAGGGATTCACATCTAGATCAGGGGAGGTCATCGTGCCTCTTTACTCATCCCTCATCAGGCCCATAATTGAGTACAATGCCCCTTTTGGGATGTACCTTACCAGACACCTGCAGCAACTGGAAAGACCCCAAAAGTACCTCACCAAGAGGATCAAAGGGCTCAAACAGATGCCATATGCTGCCCGGTTAAAGAAACTCCAGCTCTACTCAGTGGCATACCGCCTGTTCAGAGGCGATCTGTGCCTGACGTATAAAGCCATGTCCAACACGGAATTAATGGACATGCTGCACCTCAGAAAATCCAAATCCCATCGAGCTATGCGCTCAAGAGACTTGAACCTCAGCACTGAAATAAATAGGACATGCTGGAGGGACAGATTCATAACCCAGAGGCTCCCTTCACTCTGGAATAAAATCCCAGTCCAGGTTAGGCAGAGTCCCTCATTGACTCTCTTCAAGAGGACTCTTGATGAGTGGATGGGAGATCGTAGGTTTACCCTGGGTATCACTTCTGTGTCACTGTTAGACAGAGGCACAGTATACTAACCTCGAAAAAGGGCATAGTAAAATAAATTTAAAATGGGTGGCAAAAGCCAAACACATTCTGGCTAGGCTTATAAATGCCCTAGGGCAGATAGCCTAGTATGAACCTATGAACCTATGTAGTCTATCCATGCCATACTTAGATTCTTCCCCTTTTTATAGTCCTCCATTATGACTTTATTTAACAACAAATGATCCTTTGTTCCATATGATTTTCTTTTGTTACCCTTTTGTTCTATTGTCATGATTGAGTTGTCTTCTAAATGTCTATAAACTGTGTTGGCATCAATTCAACAATTCAACTTCCTTCTTAGAAGTTACTATGGAGAAGAATGGTGAGCAGTTGAAATTTTTGGACGTTACTATCGAGAAAAAATGGGAACGAGAACATGAAAGTACTGTTTTTAGGAAATTAACTTATGCTAGCAGTTTTCTTCACTTTGATAGTGAACAGCCTTGGTGGCAGAAAAAAGAAATTTGGTAAAGGGACAAATGGTAAGACTTTCCAGAATGGTCTCAGAGGATGTAATCTTTTTAAAAGAATTTGACAAATTGAAAATAATGTTCCTGGAAAGGAACTATCCAATTAAATTGTTGAATGATATGTTTTTTTTCCATTTATTAAATATCCTGATCATGTATAGTTCCATACCAGGGAAAAAGAGCAACTATGACAAATCCATGGTGATGGCTTTCAATTAAGAAGCACAATATGTTAGAGACATTTTATATAGAAATTGGAATGGAGTGTCTGGGACCATAGGACTGATATCTAAATTAGGAAATAATCCCACTATAGTTTTTAAGAAAGGTAAAAATATCATGTCCTTATTGAAAAATCAAATAAAAAACAATGGATATAGCAGTGATGGAAATAATGGGGATGGAAAAATGTGGGAAATGTTCACAATGTCCATTTATTTTGGAAGTGGAAAAAATAAATATTGTTAATCACCACAAACTAAATGTATTAAAAAGGGAAATATACCTGTGATACATGGTATATATTGCCATTTGCTTCTCTTGTTTAGCATATTATGTAGGGAAAACAAAACTTACATTTATTTATTTAAGATTTGTTTACCGGGAGTGTCAGACTGGGACAGAGTCCATTTCCAGCAGAGGCCCTGAGAGAAAAGCTCCATAGATAATTACAAAAAAATACAGACATATCAGAAAATTACAAACATACAAGAAAATATTTGCATTGGATCACATTGAGTAATATATGACATCAGTATGCATGATACAGAAGAATGATAAGCAGAAGGTTAAACAGTAATATATTAATTTAATAACAATTAATAGTTGAACTGTGCATTACGTTACATATAAACACAGGTTTAGTCTGAAGGTTTGACAGTGGATTTATTCTGTAAAGTGATAGTGCAGATTGTAAGTGGAGTAAGGGAAGAGCTAGGAAGAACCGAAAGCATACCTCTCAAATGTACCTCATTATGAGGGACATTCCTCATTTTGAGTCTTAAAAAGTCCATGTTCCTCAAAGTTCCACATTCAAAGGGTTTGTCACACATTCAATGTTAGGAATCTTTTAACTGATATCCATGGTAAATTGTACTGAACCATATTAATTCATCAAAAGAAATTTTATAAGTATTTATTTTAATAACACATTATAACCATCCTGTGACCTTCCTAGTTGAAGTCGTTAGTAAGCTAGGCATTCCACATTCTGCCCATTTGTTTCACATTATGAGAGGAAATGTTCCTCATTTAGGAAGTGGAAGGTAGAGAGCTATGATCTAAAGATAGACAAAATGGTCAGCACAGCAAGTGTTAGAAAGGTAGTTAAACAGTGCTAATGGGTATAAGGAGAAGATCTGAGAAAGCAAGATAAAAAGTAGATTAGTTGAGACAGGGGGGGTGGGAGTCAGCCAGTATGATTAGATGCATAATGTGGACATAATAGGGTAGCAAAATTCTGCATTTAGGTATAGATAAACTGGTAATTGGAGGAAGATTTAGGCAGCACTAGTGCATGGGCAAAGCCATTTATTATTGAGGAAGTTCCTGAGTAGGTTTTTTACATTGTTAGTAGTTATGATAGGATATTGTATAGTATTCCAAACTTTAGAGATATAGCTAGAGTAAAGGGACTTGCCAGTGGCATTGTTGGATTTGTGATTTATGAAAAAATATATTTAACAGCATAATTAAAAAGAATGACATGAATAATGTTCTAAGTAAACACACTGCTAATTGTTCAAAATGCATTTATTTTTTTTTTAATTTTAGAAACAGTGATAAAAAAGAAATGGGGTGGTAACTGGGAAGCATTTTTATAGCATAGAGAACTTTACTGGCAGCTGCTACTGGATAATTCCTGCTTCCCAAGTTTAAATGAAAAAAATAGTCTTAGCAGTGCCTTAACTTTATGAGCTGACAGGATATAAATAGTTTTTTCCTAATAGTATTGATCACACTAATTAACAATTGTACATTTAACTGTTTTAGAATAAACTGGACAGTTTTAAGTGTTTGTTACATTATTAACTATTAACTATTAATTATATTATCTAAATGCCAGCTGGTTTGCACCTGTATTCCTCCTGGTTAGTTTTCTTCATTTTATTTTACTTCATTTCTAGTACATGAGATATCATTTTTTTCTGCTAATTTTTCATTTCTTGCATATTTGCTCATTTGGATAACGTACACATTAACTACCTTTTTATGTTAGTACTTAATTTATTTTACTTACTATATATAGTTTGCTATTCTTTCTAATATTCCTGTGATCATGAAACATATTTTTTAACATACTTTAGATATTTGATGTACCTGCTTACCTGTACTGTACTGTTCTGGAGCTTTTCTCCTCGGGTCTCCACTGAAAATGAGTTTTTGACTCAGTAAATAAAAAATAAATAAATTAACCCCGGGATTCATGAAGCTCGGCGCAAGGCCGGCGTAAGGGCTGTGCCGGCGGTGCAGTGAATAGCTGCCGTAGTAGCGCCATATGCATAGTAATGAGAGTGCGCCGCAACCACAGACACGTGCGTAGTGTACGTGAGCGAGCCCAAGTAGGATGTGTCCGGAGGCGTGGCTAAGCCGGCAGGCGGTGAGCAACCTAATGTGCTGACTGCCACGGTCCGCCCATAATAGTAATGGCAGCAGCCAGGGTCCGTGCAGAATGAAACGCACATAGAGTATGCAACATAGTACCCGTCCCAACTAAACGGAGAAGCAAATACAACCCACGAAGCCCTAAGTGTACCTGTCCCAGGAGCAAAGGATACGCTGAAGACCGTGTTTGTCCCACAATGCACCGTCACTGGTTATACCCAGAGAAGGCGTACCGCAGCATGTCAGCGTGCCGCACCGACATAGGAGTAGCGACTAAGGTTACCACCTGTCCCACTTTGCGAGGGGCAGTCCCTCTATGGGCAATTGTGTCCCGAAAAAAAATATTAAAAATGGCAAATGTGCTAAGATTGTAGGACATAATGATATCCCGTATTTAATGTAATGGTTGCATGAATTGATTATTTCTGTAACTGAAATACCTAAATGTCACAAGAAACAGAATAAGCAACCAAACTGCCACAACAATAAGCTTTTATTTAGGCAAACAAGTGAAGTTCTATGCTATATAGTGACCGTGTGTATGTGTCGGCCTGTAAAATCAGATGTGAGTCCCGGAAATATCCCACCTTGACAACTGGAAAAGGTGGCAACCCCAGTAGCGACATGGGCATGGTCACCAGGGTTACCAGCTGTCCCAATGTGCCATGGACAGTCCCTCATTGGACAGTTGTGTCCCTGCAAAAATCGAAAAAATGGAAAATGACCTGAGATTCCCTGCCAAAAATATTCCCGCAATATACATGTAATAGTAGCATAAAACATATAATTTGTATATGAAACACATACATGGCATAAGAAACTGAATAAGGAACCCAAATGCTAACAGAATAAGCGTATATTATGGCAAACAAGTAAAGTCCTGTCAACTCCACTTGCTGTGGGTATGTGTTGTCCTGCAAAATCTGATGTTTCCACAAAACATGTTCCACTATGGGCATTGGAATATGTGTCAACCATAATGGTCACAAGCAGTAGTGAGAGTACATAGCCGGGTAGCTGTGTCAACATAACAACAGGAAGGAACCAAGATACCTTAAACACAGGCAAACATGTGCATAGCAACACCACACCCAGCAACGTCTCTGTCGCATACACTGGATGGCGTATGTTGAAGTGTAATATCCAGAAGCAGAACCCATGCATGCAGATGTAATACACAATAGCCTCACTGCAGCATGTAAGTCCCACCCATGTACACCTGTGCACCCAAACCAGCTAACATCCGTGTGCAGATATACACCTACACACAATGTGCATACCTGAAATGTGGTAAGATGTTTGTGTTAGGCAGTGCCACGCGGGCAAATACGTACCCCACATGTCACCAACCCACCTCAGGTACAGATATGGAAATGGCTGCATGTGAATGTGTCTGCAGAATGTGTACATCCCGCATGTGGTATGTACCTGTCCAAACCATATAGGTTTGCACACGCCACGGTGCACATAACTGTACACATGTGGACAAGTCGGGTTGTTGAACCACCGCATCGATGATTAGCTATGCAGAGAAGTCAAACACATATAGCAGAACATGTGCCTACCAAACAGGACATCCTAACAGGGTGCTACAGGCAAAGAAGGGGAAGGTGGGACATCACATGTGGAGAGTAGCGTTGCCGGACGGCCAAATACACACGGTCAAGGTAAAGGATGGAACAGCATGCATATGGCCGGATGGATGTTGTTAGAAAAATATATATAGAAACACATATGAAGTGCCAGTTTAGAATCAAAATACTATATAATGCATTGAATTGTACCGCATAATATGGCAGTAGAAATGATCATGCATGTAATTGGTGAAGCTAAGCTGTAGTGTGATCGAATTCTGACCCTGGCAGTAACCAGTACAGCAGGCTTATGTCTCTCAGCATTAATTATCTGCTGGGTTACAGAAAAATAAATGTATGTACATGCATAACATCACCCCTTCCCCTGAGGAGGATGGCCTTGTGAGCACTATCGAAGATAAGAGTACAACTCCTTACCAGAGAGACAAAGGAACGTAGTAAGAAATGAACTGACTACTGTATCGGAACAGTCCAGGGTCCTTGAAACAGCTACAATCACAGAAGGACACTGTAATTGACCAGGTACCTTGCAAGGCTGTGTTATTCTCATGGGAAAACATTTTAAAAGCACGACCTCAGCACCCACGTATGTATAGACTATTGCGGACCATAGTGATGGAAATGCCCTGTGACCGACCACGTCAGTAAGGTGGGCAAAAGCTGATTGTAAACACTATATAAAGAAATTGCTTACTGTATAGAGTCAGACAAAACTCTCATACCTGGATTGTATATTATTTTGCCTGCCTGTGTACACTACTAAAACGTTGTGAACCCGAGCCTCCTGTGTTATTGACTGTCACTTAGAAAAGCCTACTGATCACTACAGTCTGGTTTTAACAACTTATTTGACATTGTGATCCTTCTTAGCCGGAATTCCCTTGGTAAGCTACAGGTCAGAGTGCATGGGTGGTTAGACATCTGCGCAGGAGAATTTGCCTAAATGGTTCTTCTTGAATGAAAAGACCTCCGACTGAATTGTTGTGTGTAAAGAGGCTGTCCACTGTCTGATCTGTGGCTGAAAAGCGGAAAACTGGATCCCAAGAAGAAAACGTGCACTCATAAACAGGAGGCTCAGGTAAGGAGGGTTTGCCTCTTTGTGTCTATTGTAGATCAGGGACCAGCCTACATTGTATTTCTGTTAACAGTTGTGATAGCAGGTCGAAGACCAATCCAAATAGTGTTAAATCTGGACATACATCAGGGGAACACAGAGTAGAGTAAATAGTCATTGTAGACACTACAGTGGATACAGGGAAGGAGATACCACGTGGTACGAGAGAAGGGTACGTAACAGTCATGTAGAGGATATGGGAGATTAGTGAACAAACAGATCATGTGATCCGCGTTTGACGGGTGACGTGAAGTATATGCAATCGCAGAGAGCACATAATGTGAGATATTCTGCAAAATGGGGTAATAAATATGACATTGATGGTATATTAGACAAAATATCATTACTGAAACATTGGAATCACTGAAAATGTGATGCAGATGTTCTAGGGTAACCACCTGTCCCACCCTGTGAGGGACAGTCCCTCTTTGGCCAGTTGTGTCCTGCAAACAAACCGAACAAATGGCAAATGTCCTGATATCTCAGGACAAAGATTTCCCAGATATCTTTTCAAATGGTAGCATAAAACAGTAATTTTGTATCTGGAACAACAAAATATCATAATAAACAGAATAAGCAACTGAAATGCTACAAGAATTGGTAGCTCTCCTGGCAAAAAGTGAAATCCTGTCCTATGTACTGGCCATGGGTATGTTTTTTCCTGGCAAATTACATGTTCCGAACACTAATGTCCCACATTGTGCATTTGAAAAGGTGGCAGCCCTAAGATGTGCAGGTGACAAAACAGCGACAATTGGGTATCCGTCAAGCACATAGGTGGATTGAGGTAGTGAACCGAAGGGAACAGAACACTACAAATGTGAAAGCATCATACGTACACAGAGAAGATCATAATACAGTAGTAGTGATGCCCCCCCACCCCCCTACCACCTCCGATACCACATCCAGGATATGAAGCGGGAGGGCAGGCTAGTCCCCACACGTTATCCTGTGGCAACAGAGGTATCACAACGACCAAATGTAACAGAAGCTATTGAAACCACATCCCGAACTTGTAACATACCTAGGGACACTCGAGTAAGAAGACAGTCACTAGAACAGAGTGAGGATATCTGTCAATTAATTGAAGTACTGAACCCTCATGCAGGACAGGAAGGCCAGGACCCAACTCCCGTAGTGTATAGACCGTGGACACCAGAAGATATCTGTAAAGTCACAGAGGGAATTCCCCATCTACAAAGTAATCGCTATTCACCATGCAATACCCCTGTATCTTCTGATCGGAAAACAAAGGGGGAATGGCGGATGGTACAGGATTTACAAGCTGTAAATCATGTAATAATACCTAGGGTACCGATGGTGCCAGACCCACACACAATATTGAATGCTATGAACACGCCACAGAAGTATCTTACCGTGGTACATATAAGCTATGCTTCCTTTGCAATACCTATACATCCAGATAGTCCGTATTGCTTTGCATTTACATTCAGGGTAACAGATACAGCCATACCCGGCTATCGCGGGATACTGTGAAAGTACAACGATATTCCCACAGGAGATGGCTAGCTACATTCCAGTGTTTACTCCACCCGGGGCCAGTCAAGTTCTACTTTATGTGGATGATATTCTGCTTGCGGCCCCTACCCAGCAGCAATGTATGGAAGATACAATAGCATTATTGAGATATTCAGCAGAACAGGGACATAAATTAAGCAAGCATAAATTGCAACTACAGAGAATACAAGTCAAGTACCTGGGATATGTGGTATCCAAGGAGGG
>NC_056741.1:1684872372-1684955738 GCF_019279795.1 Protopterus annectens
CGAACACCCACAGGTGAGGGGATCACACATCACACAGTGTTTTGCACACATCCTGGATTGCTGCCTAACACAATGCATCATAGGTGCTCCATGTGCGGATACCCGTGTTTGTGACCGCTATACACATTGTAACACGTGACAGAGTCGACATTGTACACCACAGGTTACATACCGTCTGTGTTGTTATACTGTACATTGGGCCTCAGACAGCTAATACTGCCATGTGCTGACAGCAACCCACACTTCCCTGGAATAGACACCCATGTACCTACACATGCTTGAGTCATGCACTCCGCTCAACTGGATGACACATTACACAACACATACCATACCTACACTACCCTTAGCATGCACAATACCTCCATGTGACTGGTGTGTCGCACCTGGGGTTATCCCCTCTTTGGTGGATTAAACACATATGCTTCACGGCCCTGCTAGCCACACCCTGGAAACACACCCATCGCAGCATACACGGAACATGTGTACTACAACCAGTACTACTGACGTCTACTGACAGCAGTTGTTAACGGCATGACACCCCAGCAGATGGACAGTGTACATACATATGCCGACACATACCACAGTGCGCTGCCGTAGCATGTACACAATTGCAGAAACAATGATATTCCACACAGAGATATGGCGGTACTGACCTGTTCACAGAGGCCACTGTGGTGGTCATGTTCCATGCACATATGATGTACAACCACATGTGCAGGCTGTTGCACAGTGGTGTATATTCACATGTGTGGGGTGCATCACTTGTCAGCCATGGTGGGTCCTCGAGGTCCATCATCACATACGCCAAGGCTAGCTACCTAAACATGACTGCCGCACATTGCGGTGTGGGGCCTCAGGCATTGTGGTGGTATGTCTGTATAGTTTGGCTACATCCACATTCGATGTCACATACAATAGTCACCCAGGCATTGCAGACCGAGCTAATGTTGGCAACGTGCCAGGCGATGGCGTACCTACCGACAATACACACTCTCACTCACTACAGGGTCGCAATCCGTACATGGATATCATAGTGTCCCTGTGGACACATACACGGTACTGACATGCACAAGTTATGTCCTGGGACGCTGGCCCGATGTCACCTTCCGATGTCCCTGGCTGTTATGTCCCACCAACCTGTTCGGTATATGTCTCCACACCAGGCCACTATATTCACTGCTAGCCTGTTGTCGGACATTGTGTACCCTGACCACCGCACAGTGGCATTTCTCGCACTACCCACAGGTGGCACTGCATTGCACATGTGGGACTGTAGTCATACACCCATGATTGGACCATTCTGAATGGCAATGGGGCACATCCTCACGAACGTGATTCCCACACACATTGATGGCCTCCAGGCCTTTCCTAGCACCCATGTTGGGCTTGTGTATGCCACAGCACAGCACATACACATGCTGGCCACCTGTCATACCGTTGCATGGGTGGTTGGGGTGGTACGGAGGCCAACACATCAGACATTGTCCTCACATTGCCCTTCAGCACCATTCCACGTTCTGGTATTGGCAATGTACACATCCACCTGCACATCATACCCTGTGTCTCAGGATGTTATGCTATATGGCTCGTGGACAGGACACACAGTGGTGCGATCATATCATAGTACCTACTACATGTCAGGTACATATGGCATTACACAGTCCTCAGTCATGGGGCCCCTCATGTTCACTATATGCTTACATACACAACATGCTGTCACAGAGTACTGTCCATGCCTAGATATCCCACGCCTACATACCAAGCACCATTATTGCTCCACCAGCTCATACCGATACCAACCATACGGGTGTCAGTGTGGCGGATACATCATATGAGTATCATGGTATCAGGATGCATGACACATGGTGCATGCACATCACCTTTGCATAACAACATTCACCCACTGACTATCACATGGATACTGGCCCCATACATACATATCAGATTGTACATGGTTGCTGTACACACATATGCCACACACAGTCCTGTGGTTACCGTATTCCACTGTGGCATGGATACCCTTCTGCAGGGCCACACCTATCTGTACTGTGTGTGATGCTGGTACATAGGTAGTCATTGTACCTGTGAAATACACACATCTACACACAGTCAAGGGTACAATACCACATTTATGGTGTACCTTCCACAACAGCTACAACTTTACATGGCACAGCATTGTCATGCCATGATGTTTACCAGGCTCGGATGGTTTACATATGTGGCTGACATACGGACAACACATCTGTACACATCTGCATACCACATACTCAGGGGTGTCTTCTGCTCTGACACGGCCCATGTCCTCTGCATTACTGATGCATATACTCCTCATACATGACATTTGCGGTGGGCAGTGTGAACGGACTGCCCCTGGATATGTGCACACACGCCACACTGCATGGGCTGGGCTTCTGTGTTACTTCCGCAAACACAACACACACCATGCTGTGGAACATAGGTCCTGTGCACATCCCATAGGGACACACAGTAGCACTGTTCATGTGATACCTCCCTTGCTGTTTGGGTGACACGTAGTCCTTGTACCACCACAGCAGCGGTACTGTGTAGACGTGCAGTTGACACCCGCCTCTGCTGTTCACAGGCACTACCATGGAGAGGTGACACTACTGTGTACACTGCACATGTGTTTACACATGGACCCACCAGACTGCATTGTTGCCCACTGTGCACCTGCTACAGATACTTTGGGCATGGTTACTTGGTGTCCCTTCCATTTCGACTAGCTATCATGCTACTACTCTGTCCCATACCTACAGGCCATATGTATCCTGTTATTGTACATACCAATAGGCGATACCTCTGTTATGCATGATATGCCTGTGATACTGTGTATAATATCTGTCATATCTACCCAGACAGCTTTACATTACACATAGTTGACATAGTATCCCCTAATGCAGGGCGTACTTGCACGTTGGCCGCACCTTACGTATGACATCAACGGTATATGCCCATACACATGCGTGCTCTGACAGTATACATACATGTCCTATCCCCTACTATGGCACTTCCTTGTTGGACATCCACTGCCAGCAACGGCGTGTGGTCTGGCATTGTTCTCTCTAATGCCCCCCTGTGGCAGCCCTTGTGGTGTCTCCGCTGTGTACATGATGTCCCACTGCTGTGCACACGGTGTCCACAGGCGTTGGTATGCTCAGCAGGATATCACTACATAACTACCTTTCACCACTTTCTGCATTACGGACAAGTGTAATTACTTACAACCACCATTCCCATACAGTGCAGCTTCGTCATACACATCATGCGTTACACAACCGTACATATCGTGTGTTCTACATACCTTGTCGGTGTTTCGTTCCGTGTTTCGTTCCGTGTATCGTTTTTCCTTTTTCTTTCACTTTTGGTTGTACACTGCTGGTTCGGTATGAGCATACGGTTTGAATATCCTGAGAGTCATTCTTATATCCTTCGATACCTGCAACATGTGAATTCATCCCACCAATTGCTGTTCCTCAGTGAGTAATTACGTGCATATCACCTGTGCATCTACTCCATTCGGAAATTACGCGTCGATACTGGGGTATAATTGGATTCCTCACCTGGGCGTTGGCTATTTGCCCTACCTTCGTGGAGATGGTCTGTATTGTGTTATGTTATGTGTAACTGCAACCGCTATACGTGGCGACAGGTATATTTCGAAGTAATGTTACCCATGGATTGTGTGTGTAGGGTATAGTATTTGGTTCGACATGTGGGTGTCCCTGTCCTGTTGACGAATGTTAATGGAGTATTGCATTCAAAAGTGTAACATGGCTGTTGTATTCCTTTAAACAACGCATGCAAGTATGCATCTGCCTTTAATTGTGTCTCCCACGCGATATGTTGTGGTTATGCAGATGTCATGGACTGCCTGTATGTTTGTGCTGCTATTACGGTTTGTATTCCTTTAATATCTATGGTGGGGGATATCGGTGGTTGTACGTGACGGATACGGGTTGTGGGCCTTGCATCTCTACATACACAGTATAGTTATCATTGTGCTCCATCCCTACCTGTAGAGTTAACAGTTAATAGTATTTTGTTATGGGAGTGTGACTTGGGCTGTTGTTAATTGGTTCCAATATCGTCTGCAGGTGGCCTTGCTGCATGTATACCCCCGTAACTGCTGTGGTATATCAGCGGCTATGTGTACGTGAGTAATTACGTGCATATCACCTGTGCATCTCCCCATTCAGTAATTACACGTCGATACTGGGGTATAATTGGATTCTCTGCATAGGCGTTAGATATTTGCCCTATCTTCATGGGGATGGTCTGTATTGTCTTATGTTATGTGTGACTGCATCTGCTATTCATGGGAACAGGTATGGTCTGCATTCATGTCACCCATGGATTGTGTGTGACAGGTGTAGTATTTGTTTCAACAAGTGGGTGTACCTGTCCTGCCGACGTATGATAACGGAGTATTGCATTCAAAAGTGTAACATGGCTGTTGTATTCCTTTAAACAACGCATGCATGTATGCATCCACCTTTAATTGTGTCTCCCACGCGAGATGTTGCGGTTATGCAGATGTCATTGACTGCCTGTATGTTTGTGCTGCTATTACGGTTTGTATTCCTTTAATATCTACGGTGGTGGATATCGGTGGTTGTACGTGACGGATACGGGTTGTGGGCCTTGCATCTCTACATACACAGTATATTTGTCTGTGTGCTCCAGCCCTACCTGGAGAGTTAACAGTTAATAGTATTTTGTTATGGGAGTGTAACTTGGGCTGTTGTTAATTGGTTCCAATATCGTCTGCAGGTGGCCTTGCTGCATGTATACCCCCGTAACTTCTGTGGTATATCAGCGGCTATGTGTATGTCAGTAATTACGTGCATATCACCTGTGCATCTCCCCATTCGGTAATTACGCGTCGATACTGGGGTATAATTGGATTCTCCGCCTGGGCGTTAGATATTCACCCTATCTTCGTGGGGATGGTCTGTATTGTCTTATGTTATGTGTGACTGCATCTGATATTCATGGGAACAAGTATGGTCTGCATTCATGTCACCCATGGCATTGTGTGTGACAGGTGTAGTATTTGTTTCAACAAGTGGGTGTACCTGTCCTGCGACGTATAATAATGGAGTATTGCATTCAAAACTGTAACATGGCTATTGTTTGCATGTCTACAACGCATGCAATTATGCAGCCGCCTTTAATTGTGTACCCCACGCGATATGTTGTAGTTATGCAGATGTCATTGACCGACTGCATGTTTGTGCTGCTGTTACGGTTTGTATTCCTTTATTATGTACAGTGGGGGATGTCGGTGGTTGTACGTCACAGATACGGTTTGTGGGCCTTGCATCTCTACATAACCAGTATTGTTGTCTGTGTGCTCCGTCCCTACTTGGAGAGTTGACAGTTACTTGTCTTTTGGTATGGGATTGTAGGTTGGGCTGTTGTCATGTGGTGTCGGTATCGCCTGCGGGTGTGCTTGATGCATGTATTCCTCCGTCACATCTGTGGTATATCAGCGGTTGTGTGTACGTAACAACTATCCCTTGTCATTCTGTCCCAGATATTTGCAGTCATTGTGGTCCTGTTGTTGGGATGGCCTGTTTGCCAGTGGTTGCCACATATTCAGATGGGGATTGATTGTTTGACACTTGTAGAACACACAGCGGTGTTTATGGGCCGACACGTGGCCACGGTCAGTACTGGGGTAGCACATACGTATTTCCGCGGTACATACCTATTGCTGTGTGACTTTGCCGACGTATCTTATTGCAATTAACATATCGGTGTCATACATACGGGCATGACTATTACATACGTCCTTTCCATTTCCTATGGGGTATATTCCTGTGCTACCATCTGGGACATTGTCACTTTGTATCGTTCTACGTCGCGACACACCTAGCCAGGGTGGGGCTCTCACTACTACTTTGGGACTAGTAGTGTACATATGCCTGTGGCTAGTTTACTGTATGCCTACACCTAATATTCCACTCTGCCTCTAATGTGGCACCAACATACACATGTTACAGAGACACACACATTACACTCACACAGCAACGCACACGGCACCCTCACCGCACATGTACACATACTACGGCACTCACGGGGACGGTTGCACACAGTACCTACGTGGACCGCGACACCGGCAGCGGTGTCTACCTCTCCCTTCATATCATCATACTATTACCCGCACATGTACTATTACAGTACTGTGGTCTGGCGATCTTTCCACCTAGTGGTTATGCATTTCGGTATGTTACCCGTTCCATGGTTGGCGGTATCCTCTATGTTGAACCTCCCGGATGCTCAGGTTGTCGTTTCACTATGTATACTATGTACAGATATCGCGGGTTACATCTCAGTCACCTTATATCCCTCTAATTCCCTGTCTTAACTGTAGTATTTATATGTATATGTGTACATATATTTCTATATATATATAATTATATCTATCTACATATATGTATATACACATATATATATATTTATATGTATACATCTTGCGGCAAACATGGCAGACATACAGCAACGCCGTATGCTGTAGGACCCGCGTACTGTTCAGGTGTTGGCGTTACATGCTCCACTGGCTGTTGGGTGTACAGTGTTTGGGGGCTGCCTATGTTGGAGACACACATGAGGCCACCCATACGGTACACTTTACAGGTGGTCATGTTTGTGTGGCGTCCATTTCACTGTGTGTGCAGGTAGGGAGGTGTCAGTCCATGGGGCCTATGCTGTCAGAGTATGTGCTATACGTTCCCTCTTTGCCAGGGCGTAGGCATATTGGGTACGCCTCCATCTGCCTACTGGGGCTGGCACAGTGTGTTCCTGGTCCGGAACCCTCTGTGCCTGGACTGGCCTTGGCAGTTGTGGTGGGCTTTGTGGCCCTTCACCGTTATGTCCCTGCAGCAGCTGCTTCTGCAGGATCATATTATGTAGCATGGCACATACTATGAATATGTGGGCACATGTGCCTGGTGAGTACTGCAGGGCTCCACCAGATGTATCCAAGCACCGGAACCGTGATTTCAGCATCCCGAACACACGCTCTATGATTATTCTGGTTTGTGCGTGTGCCACATTATGGCATTCCTGCATGTGTGTGTGTGTGCATTTCTGATGGGAGTCATCATCCACGACTCCAGTGCATAGCCAGCATCCCCCACGAGATGGCCTTGTGGGATGTCCCCCCTGGCAAATACCTGGTACAGCTGTGAGGCATGCCAGATATGGGAGTCGTGGTAGCTTCCAGGGCTGCCAGCACACACATCCATGATAATGCCCTGAGCATTGCACATGACCTGGCAATTGATGGAGGGGAATCCCTTGCGGTTTATGTAGCATCTACCCTGCTCCCCAGGTGGTGACTTGATTTGTATGTGCGTACAGTCTATCACACCCAGTACCTCCGGGTATTGTGCCACACGGTGGAAGTGGCGCATATTGCTAGCCAAATCCTCCTGAGATCTGGGGAAGTATATATGCTCATTGGCATGTGGTAACATGGCATCCAGGAACTGGTGTAGTACCCTGGATGCTGATGCCTGTGAGATGCCCATTATATCTCCAGTTGGCCTTTGAAAGGTACCTGTGGCCAGTATTCACAAGCTTACATATACCTTTGTGTCCACTGGGATGGGTTCCCCTCTGTTGTTTCATGTTCTCAGGTGTGGCCGGCACAGCTCCACTATTTGCTGTAACGTGTCCCTATCCACCCTGTAACGCTCTACTATCTCCAGGTCTTGTAGCCCCTGGTAGGTTACCCTTGGTCTGAACACTCTCCTTCTCCTCCGAGGCCTACGGTGGTTGTCGGCACCCTCCTCCACAACACCGTCTGTCTCTAACACATGCTGATAGATCACAGCCACTGCAGCACCCAACATGTACATTTTAAAAGTTCCCCGTGTGTTTACACCTATGGTGCGGCATTTGGGAATACACGGCTGTGTGTTGTGTGCATTCACACTTTATACTATTGTGCTGTGCACCCGATGATGTCATAGGGTGTGCCTGTATGGCCGTATCTGGGGGTTATCTTCCGTGTTTTACCGTTGGCACTACAACGCTGTTGCCTTTGGTGTTGCATTACTCTTACCTGCCATGGATTACCTTTCGACCTTCCCTTACTATTTCTGCATGTTGCACCTACTATTTTCTGGCATGCATCCTGCAGAGCACTGTCATGTGTACTTTCTGGGACATGGCATATCGTGCGTTTTGTGTGCTGCCGCCGTTGTGCTGCCTGTCTGCTTTGCTCTGCTGTGTCAGATCTTCAATCTTTGCAATCAGCTACCTCCCCTACTTTCTTTGCATTCATATGCCTCCCCTATCCCGTTTTGCAGGTTTCTGCATGCAGAGTTGGCAGCTGCCGCCAATTGGCCTTCGTGGGTTGATTAGTGTTGATTGCTCATTAGTACTCCAATTACACTTCTTCCGCATTTCCTCATATTCTTAACATCACCTTCCTGTTTCCGATGTTATTTGCGGGGCGGGCATCACATGACTGGATTAAGAGAACGTAGTTATCCTCATGCACATGCACTTCTGCGCGCATTGTGTGCTCTCAGCTGAACTATTGCCCCACACCCCGGTCCTGCAGCTGTGATTTGCGATGTACAGCCCAGGTTTGCTGAGCTCCAATGTGCTTCCTGCTACGGTGGCACACCCCTCTGCAGATGACATGTATTCCCTCTGAGCCACTCCTCGGTGTATTACCGCTACGCCATTTGGTACAGCCTTACACCGGCGGGGGTTTTGCGATTCAGTATTATCTGCCTCATTTGCATGGCATTGACTACTAATTCATAGTTACCACGCCGAACACTCCCACGAGTCCTTGGCAACCCTTGCACCATGGTTGTGGCGTTCCATGCATATCATGGTGTATTATGGCTGTGAAGCTGCTGTGTATTACGCTGCTGTTTTATAACATTGTCATATTATTTAATTGTTTTGCACCATCCGCAAACATGTCCTGGGGTTCTGCTGTGAGTTGCTGTGGACATACCATTTAAGTTGTTTTTTACATGTTGTGCATGTTTTCTTTTGACATTCCCTGTGTATTTCACCATTGGCATATGGTAACAGTGTGATACCTGAGTCTGACACTCTTCCGTTACTCCTATGTTATGTTTGGGAAAATGTAAACCATTTTTTTTTTTTTTGGTTTACATTGCCGTGGCCTTATGATACGCCTGCGCCACTTCGTGAATCGCTATATGCCTTCATTTGCATGGTGCAACACCGCACATGGGGTGTTTAGCATACCTACACCGGGGGCGGCGCAGATCCGGTGCACGCCGGTAGTGCACGTGGAACTGGATCATACCTGAATTGCTCGGCGGCCATATTTGGCATTGTAACGCCTACGCTATGCGTGCGCCTGGCGCAAGGTTCATGAATCCCAGGGATTATCTTTTTATCTACGACAATTTGTATGTGTGTTAAAATTTGTCTTAACAAAACTATTAATCAAGTAACGGTTGTCAGCAATGAAGAAATGGTATTAAGTGCAGTGGAAGAAAGGGCTCAAAGTACAGTGGATCATATTCTTCTGTAAACTGCATTTTTTTCCATTGGCTTAATTAATATATTTTCCCCAAAGCAATTATGAAAGCATGCTTTTATTAATACAAGGTTTTGAAATAATTCTCGTTCTTATATCTTAAATACAAGGTTTGAAATAAATGTCTCTGTTTAAAAAGCAGAAACTGCAAGGCTGAAATGCAGAAGTTAAAAGCAGAGAATGTAGAGTTAAGAATAGATAATGTACCAAAGAAAACAGTTAAGTGTCAGACACCTGAAAAAATAAGTTCTGATGAAACATGCTTAGCTATACTGTAAATATGATTTTGTCTAGTTTGACTTGTGGGCCAAACATAACTGTAAATGGCATCCTGTTATAATAATAATAATATTTGGAACATTCAAAGAATGAAGTTGTTCATAAAAAGAATAAAAGGGACTTTTGTAAAGTCTTCAGATGCAATAATGAAGAAAATAAGCAAAGAAGGACATGTAACATAAATCAGTCATGCAAACCACAAGGACATTGAAAAACAACATCCGCTGCTTTGAAAAGTGTATATAAACTGGCCAATGTTTTCTCTTCTTTAGAGATGCATTGATCGAGTGTGCATTGATCCAGTTCTTTAGAAGCAAAGATTTTTATTCTAGCTGTGTTATAATAGAATTGAAATAAATCTGACAGTGTTAACTGCTTGGTAAGATTTTGTACTGATACAATAAATAATAACAAATACAGTATTACGTTATCAGTCTGGTCACTTCTGCCTTTATAAAATTTAACATTTTCTAACTTCTATTCTCTTGTACCACACTATAAACCCCAGAGATACTCTCTTCATTGCAGTGCTTACCTGGATACACACTAGCCATAAGCATAAATACTTTAAAATAATTTTGTAGCATGACTAGCAAATACACAAATCTACTGACACAATTGCTTAACCACCTGCAAACATCTGCATGTTTTAATGTAATAGACAAAGTTGACATCTAACTATGCCATTATAAATTGTACATGTGTATATATTATACTATTGTGAGTTGTACTTGTATATATAATTTGGAGATTGTAATTAAAAGAAGCTTTTCTCCTCAGGCCACCTCTAAAAATGGGCTTTGCCCATTTGGATTATCCCAGTCAATAACAACAAATAAATTAATTAGTCTAAACAAAAAACATCACTCCCTACAAGCTCTCATCACCCTAGAGAATGCTGATATCTGTGCAGTCATTGAGATATGATTTAAAGCTGTGGGCAGTATGCAGGTAATGTAAGGCTATAATGTCTTCTGCATGTTTAGACCAGCTACTACACAAACAGACACTAAAGGTGGCAGTGTCTTGATTTACATAAAAAAATATATACTTCAAGGTTGATAAAACAGGGCAAGCCCTTCAGATTCTCCACATTCAAATCACTGTAGGCAAAATCCTATTCCACTTCCTTGCAAGCTATAGTCTCTAATCTATAATCCAGGGAACATATAACATGTATTTAAACTTACTGGAAACAATCACCATTCAACCCAGTACCATATTCATGTGTGGTCTTAATTAGGTCACTATTAACTGGGGATCATATATGACAGCAAACATGCAGACACAAAGATTCCTGGATTTCCTAGACTTCATAAATCTTTTTATAGAGCCTATAGTTCTATAACTATCATTAATGAATTGGTTGATCATAGCTGAATCTACCCATATACCGAGGTCCTTAAATGAGCCTACAGTTTCAATCACTGTGTGCTTTATTAAATATTCACCTTTCAGTTTATGTCTCCAAAATCTCATATGCTTAGTTTTTGATGTATTTATCAATGCATTATTCTCCTGTGCCCAAATGGTCAATTTAGTCAAGTTATTTTGCAGACATGTCTTATCTGTAACACTTGTAATCAGTTCACCCAATTTCAGGTCATCAGCATATAGACTGTAGAACATCTCAGATGAAAGAGTAAGGTCTGAAAGAAACAATCTAAACCAGTAAGGGCCTAGGACAGAGCCCTGTGGGACACCCTGACTGTAACCAATTATTTCACCTGTCCAGTTGGTGTATACTTGCCATGTCCTATTTGTAAACCATACACCTATCCATCTTATCAAGAGTACATCAATACCTAGTTGTACTAATTTATTGATCAGTGTTTTGTGTATGACCCTGTCAAATCCTGAAGTTAAATCTTTATAGATTATATCATAGCACAATCTTTCATTCATAGCTGTTATTATATTGTTATAGAACATGCTGTTACATATGGTAATAGATCTATTTTCAACATATGCATGCTGATATATAGTTTCAAATCCCAACCTATCCACTTCTGACAATAACTTACCCAATATTACCTTCTCCATTATTTTTTCACAACATGAAAGTAGACTTAAGGGTCTATATGATTCTGGGTTTGTCCTAGTCCCCTTTCCCTTAAAGACAGGTTTAATGAGCACATGTCTCTAATCTTGAGGAATCTCCTCATATTTATATGCCCTAGTGAATAATAGATATAATGGTAGTGTAAGTTCTTCCTGAAGTGTTCTCAGGTAATTGTTACTGATCCCATCTCCTCCCTGTGCTTTGTTTGGATCCAGTTTGCACAGTTATCTTTCAATATAATCTAATTTGATTCCAGTATCTAGGGTTACCTGGATGTCACTAGGACAACTTATCACCCCTTTTAATACTTGAGATCAACAGCTCAGAGTAATGGTGAGTGTGGAAGAGAGGTGAAGAAGAGAGTACAGGCAGGATGGAGTGGTGGAGAAAAGTGTTGGGAGTGATTTGTGACAGGCCGGTACCAGTTTGAGTGAAAGGGAAGGTCTACAAGAAGGTAGTGACACCAGCTATGTTATATGGGTTGGAGACAATAGGATTGACAAAAAGGCAGGAGTCAGAGCTGGACGTGGCAGAGTTAAAGATGTTACGATGTGCACTGGGTGTGATGAGGATGGACAGGGTTAGGAATGAGTACATTAGAGAGTCAGCTCAGTTGGATGGTTTGGAAACAAAGCCAGAGAGGCAAGATTGCATTGGTTTGGACATGTGCTGAGGGGGGATGCTGGATATATTGGGAAAAGGATGCTAATGATGGAGGTGCCAGGTAAGAGGAAAAGAGGAAGGCCTAAGATGTGGTGAGAGAGGACATGCAGGTGGTTGGTGTGGCAGAGCAAGATGCAGAGGACAGGAAGAAATGGAAACAGATGATCCGCTAATGGGAACAGCTGAAAGAAGAAGAAGCAGTTTGAGTATAAGGAGTCAATGGCTGAATTATCACATTTTGGTTGAATTAGAAAAAAATGTTCCTTGGAGCAACGATTTTTATTGGGAGCATACCTTTGCAAAAGATCTTTCGAGGATGTATATTTACTTGGTTGATAGATTGTCGGAACAATTACTCTGAAATGTAAGACTTTATATTACAAGCTAGCTAGCACTTGCTTGTCTGTGAAAATAAGCTGGTTCAACACTTATTTCTACCCTTTTCCAAAACCTATTGCTATGGGTTAAAATCAAGTTGAATTTTTCATAAAAATAAAATTTGTTAGCAAATAAGTAATAAATTGTTAACTTTGTCTTGAAAAGGCATCAATCAAAAAATGAACTTGCTGTACAGCATGAATGTCAGAAAATCATCAGATTATTTACAGTAGCTCCTGGCAGTATGGTAAAGCATGTGAAATACCAATTAGTCAGTGTCCAGACCAAACAAAGTTAATGACCATTGCTTAAGAGTCTCTTAGTCTTCAGTGGGCAGTGTGAAATAGTTGTGTATTCTCTATCCACTCTCTCTTTGGGAAATCCACAAAGCTGATTGATTCCTTGCACTTGATGCTGTCACCTCATGTAGGCTAATGGCAAGTTCATTTGTATGAAGTCCTGGTTAAATGCTCCTGTCTGGTACAGTCCACTTTCCGTCACTGAGAGTGGAGCTACCTTTTTGCTTTACCAGTCCCAGAGTTGGCAATATGCAATATCACAGTCTTTGATTCCTTTTGTAGGGTGTATCAATATCTCTGTCCTTTAGCAGAGCCTTTTCAGTGTCTGTCTGCCTGTTAATTGAACAAACAGTTCAAGAACGACTGGAGGAAGAAGATGAATATCTGAAAGTCTAAAGTCTGACATCTCATTTGACTTAAACTCTGACCAAAAGTCTGAGTAACCAAAACTGATATGTTTTACTGCAGTATATTTCTTTCCAGGGCAGAGGGGTTTGGGGTTTCTTTTCCTGTGTCTGCAGTTAACAGAATTTAATATTTGCCCTAGCTGTTTATCTTTCCACAGTACATTAGCTTTTTGATTGGCATTGCCAATATTACTTTCACTGTCTTCCTGTCTGTCTCCCTTTTCTGACCTCTTGACATCCTAATATCCAAGAAACAAAACGGTGTATAGATTTATGTGTTTACCTCTGTGATATACTTGTAGAAGACTCCTTTTGATTTGTGATAAAAACAAACACACGGTCCAGGTGTTTAAGCATATGTTTTCGTAGATAAAGTTCCTGTGTTTCAGTTTCATGTTATGTTTGTTTCTAAACATTACATATGCCTCTTTATTAGGAAAACAAACATTAATTGCACGCCTTTTACAGCAATATGGACACAGATCTTTTAAATGGTATATGACTCCATGCCCTCTATTTTCAGTTCTTTGACTGCATACTATTACATGATATATTGCAACAGATACAGTAATAAAAATAATACTAATGATAAGTATAGCTAATAATATCACTAATATTTATTTTCCTTTTTAATTAAAAGGGTTTTCATTCCTACAAGATGATGTTGTGAACAACACTTAATTAAAATGAATGATAGATAGTTTGGTAATTTAATTCAATTTACATTCTTTAGACCTTCACAGTGGTGGGTATGGGATGGTAGGGTGGTGGCAAATTTGGCTACTATTGTAGCACTAGTTCATTTAGTTGAGAGGTTTTGCAGCTTTGTGAAAATACAGGATGCGTATTGTAATTATGTTTTCCATCATACCTTACAGGCAGACTGAAAGCACTATTGACATAGGATTTCTATAAGGATTCCTCCTTGGTCCATAGTTATTTTCCATATTTGGGAACTATATGTCTGCTAGCTAACCTGCTCCTCTTGAACTTGGTCCTCTGTGTAGATGATATCTTACTAACTGAATTACGTAAGAACACCTTGGCCATTCAACACAAACTGCACTCTAGCATTATAGATATATGCCACTGAACAAATAAAAATATACTGTCTTAATCAGTTCCCTGATTATTATGCATTTGGCACCCTCAAAAACATTTAATAAATCCTCAAATCTCATTATTATTTACACAGAAGGAAGCCAGATACCGCTATGAACAGAAAAAGTACATTTCGCTCATTGGCTAAGCATACTAACAATATTATTAGCAAAACACTCAACCTAGTAAAACTATGCTATAGAATTTCACAGTTCCTCAAACCTATAACTCATTATATCTTAGATAAAAATGTGCTCATCCTTTAAAGTGAATATGGGTTCCTTCTTGTAACCTTACATTGCATAGGTAAGTGCTATGCTAGCTGGTCTCATGGGTCATTTTAAGTGCAGGCAATTTTCCTTAAAGTTAAGAAATATACCCTGCATCTTGTGTCTGTGAGGTAAACATTTCAACCATTATGCCAACCACCAACTAGCTCAAACAAATATAAAATACACTCTACTATAGACAGAATCTTCAGATTTGTTTTACTTGCAGAATCTCAAACTTGTCTCTGCTAACATCTACAGAGATGTAACTAGTGACTGGTAAATGTCAGAGACACGTTTCTTCTGAGCTGTGACAACCCCCCCTCTCTGGGCCAGTAATCAAACAGCCTGATTCCTCACAACTGGCAGTGGAGATGAATGTTCACATGGAATACAAATGGATACACTCAGTATTTCCAGATGCAGCTCCCTGCACCAAGTAAAAGTTCCTGTAAGCGTACACAGGGAACACACTCAGTCCAGTGTCTGGATCTTTCTGTCTCCCTCCAGGTCCCCAATAAAACTCCCCACTGGTACAGATGTATGGTTAGGTCCTCAGCCGAGTATCAAAGCCAAGTCCCCCAGCATCCGCTCTGTGAGACCAGTGTTTTGTGTCCCTGCTCCAAGTAGCTGACACACAAACTCTGTGAGATTTGATTTTTACACACACACACCTGGGAAAGGCTGGCACAGATTTACCTGCTGTGCCCTCTTCTGCCCAGGTAGTTATCACCACCACCAGACACTCCACAATCAGCTATTTTATGGCCCTTAACAAAGGGTTTCCAATTATACTGTGTGATATTAATACTAATACAAATGGTAGTAGTTAACCAAGACAGCTAGGCCTTCTGGAGTGACCAACACAGTGTCACAAAATAAATATAGGCACTCTCAAAGGTTAAATACTTTTTAAAAGGACCAGCCACCATAAATGGTTTAAATATATTTAATAAATAATAAACAGCCATGAAAATACTGAATATATATTTGTAGAAAATCACAGAGTTCAAAGCACAGGAAATACTGAAAATAACATTGATGGACTGACTCAGGCAAATAAAAAAAAATATCTAAACTGAGTTTCACTAAATTTTCCTGACTAAATCTAGGAGAATTAGCAGTCCCTACTTACTTAATAGAGCAAGGCAGATATGTGGTGAATGGTCCTTCTTGTTGTCAGGCCCAAGACAGAATACTCAGTACTGAAAGATTTCCCACTGTAATATTTGAAACATGATTTCCAAGATGGCTGGCAGAATTACCTCATCTAGCCACCTGACTCTAGGTTCTCACAATATCCCCTTTCGAAGGTGAGACAGGAATTTAGCATAGATGGCTAACAACACACATCTAAATGACTATGGCAGTGCCCTGGAGACATGAATCAATTACAGTACTTCCCCTCTTCTTTACAGAGGCTATTAAACAATGGCCTCTCCCAGACCTATTGCCTTCAGTCCTATTCATCACTGTGAGATGCCATTTTAATGATTTAACAGCTCTTTTACATTTCCCTTATTTTTCTTATAGCAAGCTAGCTGGTTAACCTCTGCTCTTCCAGAGTTCTTTGCTTATATATATATATATATATATATATATATATATATATATATATATATATATATATATATATACATACATACAGAGTCTCACATGTATATTCCTTCTCTGTCCAGCAGGAGTCACTGTTGATACATTTTTAACATTTGCAACTTTACCAAGACATTTTGATTTACCATACAGTTCTAATACATTTATAACATAAGTATCTGTACAAATCAGTTTGATATTCAAATGCCATACATTTGTAACACAAGTATCTTGTATAAATCAGTCTGATATTCAAAGGACATATAATTCTTTACAGAACTCCAGATGGTTATTCTGGCACTAGGCCATATCATCACCTCTCTCCCTCCCTTAAAGACTCAAGCTAGTTTTTCAAGTGACCATAGAGAAATGTGACTTGAGAGAAATAAGCTGATCTGGAAATATGTTGCCCCATTCCCTGTCTTAAGATTCCATTTGCCTTGGCATTGCTAAACCCGCTACAGGGCTGCACTGTCATATCATATACCTTAAACCCTAAGCTCCACCATAGTAACTTGGCATTTTGATGGCGGGCTCACTGTTGTCATAAATCCCGGTCAGACTCTTCCTGGCTCCTACTGCAAATACTTAGCACAAGAGCCTCCCTGTCATGGTAAGATTTCATTTTAACATGGTACAGTTTGTGTTCCTGCCTCCTGCATAGCAGTTCTACCATGTAGCTAACATCACTGACCTTCCTTACCACTTTGAAGGGTTCCCCCTAGGCTTCCTGCAGCTTATTGTGTCTGTCAGGAATGAAAGCCATCACCTGCTGTCCCACAGCATACTCTCTGGGTCAAACATTCCTGTCATACCAGACATTTTTCTGCTGTTGGGCTTTTGCCAGGTTCTTCTGAGCCAAGCCCATGAGCTCCCTAAGCCTAGTCCTGAGGTTTAGGACATATGCCACAACAGACTCCTTGTTGGATTCACACTCTCTCCCACTCATCACAAATCAAATCTAGAGGTCCCCTCACCGTATGCCCATACAGCAACTCAAAGGGTGAAAAACTTGTGGATTCTTGGGGTGCCTCTCTGTAAGCAAACAGCAGATGGGGAAAATATTTGTCCCACTCTTTCTTAGACTGGTCTGCAAATGCCCGTAGCATGGTCTTTAGTGTAGAGTTTAACCTCTCCACAAGACCATTAGTCTGGGGTTGGTAAGGGGTGGTATTTAGGTGCTTCACTCCACAGTACTTCCACAGACAAGCCAGCAGGTCTGACATGAAATTGGCACCTCTGTCAGTCAGTATTTCTCTTGGGAACCTAACCTGCTGAAAATCTCTTGCAAAGCATTTGCCACCTTTTCTGCTTCAATGGAGGATAGAACCACTGCCTCAGGGTATCTATTAACATAATCTACTACCACCAGGATATACTTCTTCCCTGTGGAACTTGTGGTACTCAGAGGCCCCATAGTACCCATAGCTACCCTCAAATCGCAGGCAAAGGCATCAAAGGAGGTTTGACCACGTCTCCTACCTTGCCTACTTTTTGGCACTGCTCACAGGTCCTGCAGTACCTTGTTGCATCCCTTGGAATCCCAGGCCAATAAAAAATCTGCATAATACACCTCTTGGTATGCGTTATGCTCATATGACCTGCAAAAGGAATTTCATGGGCTATGGCTAGAAATGCCAGATGCTAGCAACTGCTATATTACTTCACCTTCTAATCCTTCCTCAGGGGATCCACTGTTTTTACAGTAACCCTTTGTTCCAGTATACAGACTACCCTTTTCCTTGAGAATCAGGCACCTCCCTAGTTACCTCCCTCAAGCCTTGCAATGTATGGTCTGAGAGCTTAGGCTGTCTCAACTTTACCTTTGTGACTTTTCCTAGCTTCCCTTCCACAGGAAGTCTGGTATCTTTTGACAGTGGCACCTTACTGTCAGCCTGGGTACTATCACTCACCTCTGCACTTGCAGTCATCCTGTACAAGGGGAACATCAGTACCTACCAGCAGCTGTGGCTCATCTTCAGGCTCACTGCTACAGGGTAGCTTCCTCCCTAAATTAGCCACATTACCAGTCCTGGCTTCAGGAGTGCAGTCTTTCTGGGTCTCTCCCAGGCTACCAGATCCACATGCTTGTCTACAAGCCTGACTGCATCTCACTGTATGCATACAATGTACTGGATTATCAAAATCATTCCCTATCAAGATATTTTCAGGGATATCCTCAAGCACACCTATGTGCTTGCTTCCATTTCCACCCTCCTAGTCAAGGTAAACCCTGGTCAAAGGCATTTGGAATGGGATCCCTTCTAATGCTCAGACTGGAGCAGACTGTCCAAGCAAATATTGCTTCTTTTTAACCACTGCAAGCTTCACAATGGTTATATCAGAGGCTGTGTCACTCTTGGCAGTGGCCTGCTTTCCATCCACTAAGATGCAATACAAACTCTCGTGGTAATTTGGTATCCCTGTTGTCTCCAGACAACTTACTACTGTAATTCTGTTTTTCCTACTTACTGGCTTCCCCACCTTTTGTTCCCCACCTTGACTCAGTGGATATCTATATGCTACATGTTTCCACTGGTTACTTTTAAAACATTTAACCCTTGACCCTGGCCATGTACCTGATCTAATGGCTCCCCTGTTACTGGCAGACTCTGTTGGAGTGGCTTAGGCTGCTGACCATGGGTTCCCTTATATCCATGTGCAGCACTGGGTATCCCTTTGCTATGCTGTGGTGTCCTACTTGCTAGTAGAAATCCCCCTTTTCCCCAGCTCATCTGCAGAGTTCCATTCTTGGTCGGCCTACCAGATTTTCATGTCCACAGGCAAAGTGCTAAGGACTTGTATCACCAAAAGGTCTGCCAGTCTTTCAAAAGTGGTGACTGGACAGTCACTCACCCACCTATGAATATAAGTGCTTAACTCAGCAAGATAATCACACACACTTTCATCTGTCTTGCATCTATACTCACAAAATGCTTTTTGTAAGCTTCAGGCATTAACTTAAAATATCCCAATAAACATTTTTTAACTGTATCATAGTTTAAGCAATCACTATTAGACAATTTAGAAACAGCAGTTACAGCTTTACCATGGAGTGAGGGGGTCAGGAACTGTACCCAGAGGCCTTGGTCAATATTACACTGTTTACATAATCTTTCAAATATGTGAATAAAACTATCAAAATTAATCACCCTCCATAAATTGAAGAAGAAATTTACTGACCTTTGTTGCTTTTGGGATTTAGTTACACCCTTCCCTGTTATCTCCATGATCCTCATCCAAGTGTCCAAGCCAAGTCCTCAAGCATCTTCTCTGTGAGACCAGTGGTTCATGTCCCAACTCCAAGTAGCTGACACACACACACACAAACACACACACACACACACACACACACACACACACACACACACACACACACACACACACACACACACACACACACACACACACACACGCACACACACACACACCTAGGAAAGGCTGGCACAGATTTACCTGCTCTTCCCCTTCTGTCCAGAGTATAAGGTAGTTATCACTGCCACCAGACACTCCACAATCAGCTACTTTAAGGCCATTAACAAAGGCTGTCCAATTATACTGTGTGATATTAATACTAATACAAATGGTACTAGTTGACCAAGACAGCTAGGCCTTCTGAAATGGCCCACACAGTGCCAACAAATAAATATAAGCACTCTGAAAGGTTAAATACTTTCTAAAAGGACCAGCCAGAATGACCTAATCTGGTCACCTGATTCTAGGTTCTCACAGTATCCCCTTTGAATATGTGATAGGAATTTAGCATAGATGGTTACAATACACATCTATATGTTTATGGCTGTGCCATAGAGCCATGAAACAATTACAGTACTTCCCCTATTCTTTAGAGAGGCTATTTTTTATAGGTTCATATATTAGTACTAGGCTAACTGCTCTTGTGGGCTATTTTAAGCCTAGCCAATTACCCCATGTGAGAATCAAACCCTGCACCTTGTGTTTGTAAGGTAAACACTTTGACCGGTATGCCAACCTCCCACCCTATGCAGACAAAAAACAATGGCCTCTCCCAGACCTACTATCTCCAGTCCTACTCATTTCTGTGAGATGCCATTTTAATGGTTTAACAGCTCATTTACATTTCCCTTATTTTTCTTAAAGTAAGCTGGTTAACCTCTGCTCTTCCAGGGTCCTTTGCTAACATATATACATACAGGCTTACATGTATATTTCTTCACTGTCCATTAGGATCCATGGCTGATATATTTTTAACACTAGCAGCTTTACAAACACATTTTGATTTTCAAATGCCATACAGTTCTAATACATTTGTTACATAAGCATCTGTACAAATTAGTTTAATATTTAAATGGTAAACAGTTCTGATACATTTGTAACATAAGCATTTGTGCAAATCAGTTTGGTATTCAAATGCCATATGGTTCTAGTACATTTTTAATACAAGCATCTTGTATAAATCAGTTTGAATTACAAAGGACATATCATTCTTAATTTCTTTACAGAACTCCAGCTGGCATGCTGGCACTAGCCCATATCATCACATTAGCTATAAAACCTACAGGCTGTTAAATGCAACATAGCCTCTCCTGAAAAATGAAACTACAAATCAAGGAGACTAAATACATACTTAGAGACAGACAGGAAGACAGCATTACCCAAATTAGACCTCATTTTATAACCTCCACAGAAGAAAAAGCTATCGCTGGACTAGGACCATTTGTGTGGAATCAGCTACCAGTAGAAGTGAGGCAGCAAGAGACTCTTCAGTTTCTTAAAAACAAACTAAAAGAACATTTGAGTGCATAGTCCTTGCCACTACATTGTAGTCACATCTATCTTGTAAAAATATACTTTTAATACATGACCACTGGTCAGATATCTACCTTAAATAAAATCACTAAAATTTATAATTGTTAATAACACACAAATGTATTGTCTCTATTACTATACTTTGTACATTCTTTAATCTGTGTATAATTTTTTGTATCTTGCACTATAGTGCCTAGATCATGGCTGAAAAGGGTCTCTCAAACAGTCCACTTACCCAGTTATTAAAGTGAAATAAATAAATAAATAATATAATGTCTATTTGTATGATCGCAAACAAATGATTTGTTATAAATATTTGGTGTAATGATATCAGTGAAGGTGACAAGTATACTAGTAAATAAGACAAGTGTAATACAGTACAAAATATACCGAACCTACAGACATAGCCAACATCCTGGCAGACAGATTCAGTGCAAACTTATCCCCCCCTTCCCCCCCAAAGGAACAAACGCCTATCCCAATTGAATGTAACCTCCCTGACATCACAGATGCACAGGTGAAAGCTGCCCTCTCCAAAGTAAAGAAACATAGCATCTATGGGACCGGACGGTGTCCCAGGCTGTGTTTTACATGAGCTCCAAGAAGAACTGAACCCTCACATTAAGTCACTGTTCAAACTTAGCCTTACTACAGGATATGTACCCAAAGAATGGCGTACAGCTACAGTGGTCCCACTCCACAAAGGCGGTGCCACAACGGACCCCGGAAACTATCGCCCCATAAGCCTGACTTGTCTGGTCTGTAAAGCTATGGAGCGTATTATCATGGAACTCATAATCAAAGACATTGGGAGCCTCCAGACACTGGACCCTACCCAATTCTGCTTTGTTAAGGGCAGATCTTGCCTCTTAAACCTAGTTGATTTCTTTGAAACAGTTACCAAAGCCATAGATGAGGGCAAGGTAGTCCACACAGCCTACCTGGACCTCGCAAAAGCCTTCGACACAATACCCCACTTGGGCATCATAAATAAGCTTACCAGCTTAAATATCAACCCCTATATCACAAGAGGGGTTGCAAACTGGCTCAGAGATAGAACCCACATGGTCATAATCACAAGTGCCATGTCCGAATCCAAACCAGTTACAAGTGGCATCCCACAGGGCTCAGTTCTGGGACCTCTCTTGTTCGGTATATACTTCTCTGAGGTTCAGGCTAAAACGGGGGATTATGGCTGACAAAGTTCACAGATGACTGCAAACTGGGGGCCATAGTTGAATCTCCAGCTGACACAAGCATCCTCCAAAAGGATCTAACAGAGATAGATGCTTGGTGCCAGAACCATGGCCTCAAGTTAAATGCTAAAAAGTGCATACTCATCTCCTTTGGGAAAAACAAGGTGCCCACAAATTACCACATAGGTGGTAATCCATTAAGTATGGAAGAAGTAATTAGAGATTTGGGGACCAACGTAGATAGTATTCTCTCCTTTGATAATCACATTGCCAAAGTGGTTAGAAAGACCTTCTATATAGCCCACCTTATCAAGAAAGGGTTCGCATCTAGATCAAGAGAGGTCATTGTGCCCCTCTACTCATCACTCATCAGGCCCATAATTGAATACAATGCTCCTTTTGGGATGTGCCTTACCCGACACCTGCAGTAACTGGAGAGACCCCAAAAGTACCTCACCAAAAGGATCATGGGCTACAAACAGATGTCCTATGCAGCTCGACTAAAGAAACTCCAGCTCTACTCAGTTGCTTACCGCCTACTCAGAGGTGATCTATGCCTGACGTACAAAGCCATGTCAAACCCAGAATTAATGGACATGCTCCACCTCAAAAAATCCAAGTCCCTTAGAGCTACATGCTCCAGGGACCTAAACCTCAGCACAAAAATAAATAGAACATGTTGGAGGGACAGATTCATTTCCCAGAGGCTCCCCTCACTCTGGAATAGAATCCCAATTCATGTTAGACATAGCCCCTCGCTGACCCTCTTCAAGCGAAATTTGGATGCGTGGATGGGAAATCGCAAATTCACCCCTGGGATCTCTCCTGTGTCCCTGCTAGACAGAGGCATAGTAAACTAATCTTAAAAGGGTACCTTCTGTGACCTACTTTACAGAGGCACAGCAGGCTAATCTAATAGGGAGGCGGAAGCCAAATGCACTCTGGCTTGGCTTATAAATGCCCTAGGGCAGATAGCCTAGTATCTACCTATGAACCTATGAACCTATGAACATTTTCTGTAAATAAAAGGTTCTTAATAGAGCAGTATAGAATTGGTAACTAATGCAGTATGTTCTCAATTATTGGTGGTATGTTAGAGGGGGAAGGCCAATTAAACAAAATAACAATGGAGCTCATCTTTGATAAATCAGTTTGTTTTCAATTGTAATTATTAAATAACAGATTAATAATTTTATTGTATTACATACTACAGAAAGACAAAGAATTCCTAACACTAGAAATGAGGTTTGGTGGTGTTTGGGCTTTTGAGGAGATTATTAAAATGCACACAAAAAAAAAAAAAAACGGAAAATATTTGGAGAATTGCTGGGCTGTGTGGGTGTGTATGTCTGTTTATGGTCTTCTTGCTGTTGGGCACATGGAATTGTGTTGTTGTCATTTTGCACAGATGTCTTTGATATGTATGGCTATGGTAGCATGATGTTTGTGAGCAGTTCACTAGCTGCAGTAGTGATGGCTGGAGCAACAGGAAATTTTTTTAAGGTTGAAATGCTCCTGGGTTGTACCAGTGTATTAGCGTGTGAGAAGATGGCTACAAGTAATGGTCGTGGATTGCACGTGTGTAGTATGCATAACAGTTGAAGAAGCCCTTCCATGGAGGGAGGCAGCTGGTATGTGTAACACTTATCTGTCCAGATTTTATGGACAGTCTAGATTTTGCCTCATATGTTCCATCTGTGCCTCATACAACCTGGGAATTAATTTGCATGCTTAAATTCTGTAGCTGAGTTTTTCTTTGAAGATGTGATTGAGGGAATGATGGAGTCATTTAAAAGAAAGAATACTCTGTCTGTTGCAAAGGACATGATAGAAATAAAATAATAGAGTTTTGAGCTGACTGGCTTCATCATTAATAATTTGTTAAACAATATAGGTAACTGTAGATTGGGTAGACTAACAGGGAAGATTATTTAAGTTTCTGACTTGGTGTTTTGCATTGCTGTCTGTAAAACTGTTGACTCTAAAAACATTTTGTTGCCTTGGCGCATTGTCAGGTAATGTAATAGCTTTGGATCTCTGACCTGTTAAAGGTTTAGAATTGTTTTGGTTGAGAGTGTGTGAGAAGTATTGTTCAGACTGCACTGATGGTGGTTTTGAGCCATATGTTATTTGGAGTACAATGACATGGGACATGGACAATCAAGATGATGGTAGGGATATTGGTGCTAATGGTTGTCTGTCAGCAGGCTTGGGGTCACAGGCATGTGACACAATTTCTGTTCTTATGGCCACTTTCAAAGTTTGGGCACAATGTTTGGAGTCTGGTGGGCCTTTGTTTCCCAGTTTGTCGGTCATTTCCAGGTTTCTTGGTCTGAGGGCTTGGGGGCTGTAGCTTCCCTCCTGGTTTGGCCATTGGTGATGTGGAGCTGCAGTTGCATTTCTCCAGTTGTTGCAGGGTTCTGGTCGTTTTGGATGCTTTTCACCTTGGGTGATAGGTGGTGGTGGTGTGGTGTCTTGTGGCTTTTTGCAGTTGGGTTGCTTCCCACCATGCAACAAGCGACTGGTAGAGTGTTTCATACTAAGCAAGGCACCCCTGAGTAGCAGTCGCTCACTGTGCGGGTGGGGTGGGGGACTAATTCTGCTGCACAGAGGTTTTGCCATACCATGCAACTGTGTAGATTTTCACATAATATCTAGACTTTGTATCAAATCTGCGAGGAATGAATTCACTGAATGGTGACAGGCTTTTGGGTCTCAGACTTTATGTTCTTTGCAGTTGTGAGCTATGAGACTATTTATGCTCACAATGTTTTAAATTTAAAAGAACTTTATTGTAAATGTGTCCCTGTTCCTGAAATAAGTTGAGAGCTATGAGCTCTGACTATGTGGAGTCCTTGCCATATTGGTGAATAAGGGCCATAGTTTTTGTTTGCATGCACTCATCAGTGAGGGTTGATGTCATTACATAATAACAAGCATTTGAGTTGGGTCTTTTAGGAAAGGTATGCTAACTTGAATCCATTATATTAGCAAGTGGACATGGTGAGTCACAGGACACCCCACTGAATTATAAAAATAAAAAAATAGACAAAATAATAATAAACAACAAGTATAGTTGAGTTACTCTGGTTGGTTGATGGACTGTAGACATACTTATTTCAATTTTCTTTTTGTTTATGTAGAGTTTTTTTCTCTTCAAAGATGGTTGGTACACATTGTGCAGCAGGAAGAGGAGCTGTTTTGGGAGTTGCCATTGAGTGGGTCTCGTGTTGGGTTGAGGCTTGGCAGAGGAACATTGTGTCCAGATGGAAGATATGAAGTTAGGCACCAGACAGCAGGTCAGTGGCCTGGGCGAAGCAGGCATAACAATCAGTGGATAGTTCCACAGTGAAGGTTCTGGTTGTTGGAGAAGTGCACGTTGATGTTACAGGTAATGATACTCTGTTGGGAGTTTAGGCAGACATGGCTGGTTTGGGGTGGTTAGGATTAGCCTGGGGGTAGGGGGAGTTTTGGAACCACTTCATTCCAAAGGAAGGAGCCATTAGACAACTGGGAAATTTAAACACAGTAGAGGATTGGGAGAGGTTTAGTAACAGGGGGCAGGTCCAGAGGTATGACTTGAGTGGGAACAGTAGCCTAAGGTTCACATTAAGGAGTTTAGGGTCATACTAGGAGGGTCAAGTCACAATAGCAAGAGAGGATTTCAAATCTTGTGAGGTGACAGGGTGAAAGGATACTTGTACAGGATTTGGGTCAAGCAGAAAGAGGTACCTTTTTTGAACCTGCACATGACGGCTTCAGAGGAAGAAGATATTCATATAGTCGAGTGTGAGGATATAATTAAGTAGATTGATACTGAGGGGGTGCAATGCTTGTGGAATCACAGGCAGCGAATAGCAAAGTTTTTCTAGTGTCTTTGTGGCACTGGGGCAAAGGACAGTGGATAAGTTGTGAGCAAGAACATTGGACAATTGGGGTGTTAGGTGTTGGGCATTACTTTGGCAGTTTGGTTAGAAGAGGATTGTGTAGTTACATGGCTGTCTTACGTTTGGCTTGTTTTCTCACAATTTGTAGGGCACACTGACTATGTGTAGGGAATGCATGGTTATGGTGCTATCAGTGGTTCTATAAGTAAAAGGTGGTGGATCAAGCACTGCATTGGGAAGTTAGGCACTCAGACATTTGGTTATCCACTATGATGGATAGCTTTGGGGTCATTAGCAGATGGGGCAAACTAGGAGGGGAAAGGGTTGATGTGCTGGGTCTTAAATGTAGGGCATTGTTTGGGGCTGGTGCACTGGTTTTCACATACATGTGAGAAGTATGCAGGCTTACATACAGCTTTTTCATGTGGTTGTCCAGAGGGGAAATTGGTCAATTTTGGCTCTATTTTTACTGAGGTAAAAGCATTGCCTTCTTCACTCTGGGGATTTTGATGCTTTTGGGGGGCAAGGTCATTTTTGAGGGGTGGAGTGTCTTTGAGGGGCCGCAGGGGAAGACTAAGTGACACATTCACCCATTGAGCTGTGGGCATTACAGCATATGCTCAGGCAATTTCCTGAGCTGGCAGTGGTGGAGGAATTTAAGGGTTTTCTGTAGGTTTACGAATTGCAAACTCAGTTAATGAATCCATTTCTGTAGAAGCTGCAAAAGTTAGGTATGATTTATTGGATGACACTGTGCAAGTCAGTTGGGAGTTTACAGGTCTGGGGTTGGGAAGGTTGGGTATTGAGTCTGTTTTTGGTTACTACTGGTGCAGGAGGAAGAATGGTCTTTGTTGAGCATGGAGTTGATGACAAGTTTAGTGTGCCATGGCTATGCCGATGAGGTTTTGGTGGCCTGTACAATTTTGACAAGATTAGCACCGCATTGCATTGAATTGGATAGTAACAGGGGACCACTCAGAAGGTGGTACATTAATTGGATGATTTTTTATTTGAAGGAATAATGGAGGGTATGTATTATGTTTTTGACATTGTGTGAGGAGTTGGGTGGTCCATTTGACTACACAAAAGTTGGAGGGCCCTGCCATGGCATTTTGCTTTTGGGATTGTGAATAGAAGTGGGACAAGGCTTGCTTTGTTTACCACTCAAGAAGATAGGGCACCTGACAGAAAAATTGTTGGGTGGGGTGCAGGGATAATGTGTGGATTAAGGATGCTATGAGCTCTTAGAGCTAATGTATTTTGTTTGATGGATAAGTCACCCTGGGTGTACATTTGTAGGTTTGTGGATTTCTTGTTGAAAGGAGGAGAAGTAAAAATCATGTGTGCAAGGTAAGGTTGTCTAGTTGGTTAAGGTGATTTGACTGCTATTAATAAATTTCTGCTGGTAGCAGGGTTGCAGGATTTGATAAAGTTTTGGACAAAGGCATATGTTGCAGGGCTGAGGTAGAGGTGCCAGTGGTAGGGTAGGCAGGTGATGGCCGATGGCAAGACAGATTCTTAAGGTTTTGTTGGAGGGTTATCATTAGTGAATGGTGACTCCGTGGATTATAATTCATGTGTGACATTGCTATGGGTGCATCATGGAGTGTTTGGGATGCCAGGCTGGTTATGGTCACTGTGGTGGCAGGATGTGACTATATTTTCTGGGTCAGTAGATCGTTGCACAGATATGACAGATCACATGGGGAAGGGTGGGCAGATCCTACTGGCGAAGGATAGACATGACTGGCTGTGTCTAGTAGGACGGACTAAAAAGTTACTGCAACCTCATGCTCGGAGCCAGGCAAGTTGGCTTTTTGGTTGTAAGGGGGTATGGTGATGATGGAAAGTCAGTTTGGGTGTGTGACGATAAGGGATTTCAGTGGCTTGGTGTTATAAGAGAGGTTTTCAATGCACTAATTTCACATTGGAAGGGCTGTTGGTTTGGCATGAGAAGGTAGGTCAGTGCAGGTTATTAACAGGGCAGATTGATGTTCTCAAATGTCCTCTTTATATTATAGTAGATAACTGGTTAATTTAGTATTTTTATAATTTTGGAAAAGTGCTCATCATCCCGGGCTATATTCACTGGGTGGCTAAGTGGGCTAGTTAGGCTGTATGGCACTAAGTTGGGGTTTACATTGTTCGGTAGAGTCCTATGGCATGGTATCAGAGGTCTCAGATGTCATCAATTTTTGGAGAAATTTGGGGACGTATGGTCATGGACTGGGATTCCATGAGTTTTAGTGGTTCATTTGGCAGGTAATGCTTTGGGAGCAATTCCAATTAACAGTTAATGTATAGGATATTGGAGGTTTTAACTACTTTAAAGAGGACAGTTCTGGGCATAATTTTGCTTTGGTTTGCAATAGTGTCACATGTTTGGAAGGATGGCAGCAGTTTATGGGAATAGGGCATGTCTGTTGGGTGTTAGTTTTAGGTTGTCAAGGCACTGGGTAAATTTGGGTATCCATACAATAGAGCTCAGGTATTTTGATGACAAGGACACAGTTAATTTAGGAAGATAGAATGCACCTCATTGAGTTTGGACTGGATTTATTTAAGTAGAGCTGGCTTTTCCTTTGGAAAGTTTGGTGAAAGTTTTCATTAAGTGAGGGGGAACAGCCCTCAGGCTGATGTGTGTAGAAGAGGGGCAGGCTTGTCTTCTTCTGTTCCCCCTCTGCTGTTGGGCATTGAATTCAAGGAGTTTGGTTGAGAATGGAAGTGAGCAGTGGTACACTGCTTTGATAAGTGAGAGTAAGACAACACTGCTTATTTGTGTCAGGGTGAGTGGGATATTCTGCCCTAGTGAATTGTTACATGGATGTTCATGGTGTGATTAATAAGTCTAAGAATGGTGTTCAATAAAGCTGTAATTGAAAAGTTTTAATAAAGGTTGTCAAATACCATTTGGTGTGGTGTGAGTTATTGGAAAGGGGATCAGTACAGTTCAGTATTTAAAATGTCTAGAGATGCAGACTAGAACACACCAGCACAGGCAGAGAGGATAGTAAAATATATTTGTAACAATTTCTGATGATGGGAGAGGTGCCAGAACACCTTAATTTCTTTTTAAATTTATGCAATCTGCATTTAGGTTGACTCCACTATAATAATTTCTAATATTCTACTGAATTATTGGTTGTTTCCATAACTTAATGTTTAATCTGGTAATTAAGATCAGATGACAAAAGCTACCTCAAGTGCTCAAGAGATTGTAGAAGTTGCCTAGCACCATAAAAAATATTCGTCATTCAGATAGCACAGTACCATCTTAAGAGACAGTGTCACATTACCATGTTGTCATACTGGATGAATTCAGGCTGCAACAAGTGTCTGTTCCATGTTGTAAGAAGATCTCAAATCTGCCCTATATCTGTTCTGTATTAGACACTATATTTACATCGGGCATTAATTTATCTCATGTCCTTTATCAGTTCTGATTGCATACTTCATGAGCATAAGAAATTATCTTAAAAAGCATAAGAAATTGTCTTAAAAAGAACATTTCACATGTGATATTGAGTCTGAAGCTTTCCAGATAGATAGTTGTGATGTACAACAATAAACAAGAAGCATAATCAGCAAAAGGACTAGCATGAAGACTTTGCTTTTATTTGTAGATGAAAGAAAGACATAACTCAAACTAGGTAGCATACTACCACTTCCTCTAAACACAACAGTAAGACAGACAGCTGGATGATTAATAAAGATAAAGCTACAACAAAGAAACAAGAAAGAATAAAACATGCAATATTTAATTCCAATCATTAATCACGTGTGTTTCTTTTCTTTGTTAGCTTTCTAAGAACACCTGATCTTGATGTTTTAAAATTTGTGTAAAAGAAATATTTTTCAGTGCATATATATGAAGTGTCAGTTCCTCCCAGTAATTATGCCTGTATATGCAACCGACATATTTATCAACATTCATATCTTTGTAGCTTAATGTTGCAACTAAAACATTTTTCTGATAGGAAATATTCCAGAAACAGTGACCACAACTGCGTGCAAATGTGTTTGCTGCACTAAGATTTAAAGACTTTTCCCAAACTAGAAAATACATTTATTTCACAAATATGTGCAGTATACTAAAGTAAGCACAAATCAGAAAAAAATTAAAATACAACTGATTGCAATAAGTAAATAAATTTGCTCTGGTTTAAAAGCATATTTCTGTTAACAATGTTTATATAAACATATGAATAGTTTTATTTATTTTTTCTCACTCCCATTGCCATTGAGTGATCTTGAAAACTTTGTGTTCAAGTGGCAAAAGCATAAACAATGGTATAGTTTTTCTTAGAAGAGCATAAATTTTTTATCATCTCTGTTTTCTGATCAGATCATTATGGTTACAACTGCAGACAATTTAACTTTAGTTTAATATCATTTCTGTAGATATTTGCATTGGCTTCTAATACAAGACTATAGGACAAGCTATTTTAAAACAATTCAAGCTCTTGATTTTGTATAAAACATAGATGTACAAAAGTTAGTTATACTTATTAATGCATTGACAACATAGAAAATCCACAATGCCTTTGGTCCTTTGTGTGTCTTCAATATCAAAGTGGGCCATGCCATTATTTATTTACTAACACTTGTCTGGTTTGTGCTATTGGTTGATGATGTTGTGCCTGTCTGATGTCTCAGATGACATGACCACAGCAGTATGAAAAAACCTGGTAGGAAAAATGAACAGAATTAATATTTAACAGTGAGTTTTGTTTACAAAGGATCAAAATTAATACTTATGTTTAGTTTAGGCTGGTATGATACATAAATGTTACAAATCTGTGGTTAACTGCTACTGCTCTAATTTGCAAAAGTAGTATTGATTATAAATCATTTTTAAGTCTACGAAAACTTTCATAGAGAAAAAGGACATCTATTTCAAGAGCACATATGTAAATGTTTCAGAGATGGTGGCTAGCAATGCTGTCCCTCAACCATTCCACTAACTGCATTTGTCTCACACCTAAATCACCTTCAAGAACTGTATACTCTCTAAATTACATGTATTTCTATACATCTTCTTTCAGATATTTTTTCTCCGAGCATTATACCTTGTCTAATATTAAACTGTAAGTTCTTAGCACAATTTGAAGATCCCTGTTTGCTATTAAGTTGTAAAAGCTTTACACAATGTAAATGTGTAGCTATCTTAATTGCAGTTACTTTTGTTTACTGTAGGATATTCATTCCTAGGCTGTCTATTGTTCTAACTGGTTATATGTCCGGTGTTTTACATTTATATTATATCTATCCTTGCCCAATGAGCCAGGTGGTAGCTGAAAAGGGTCCTTCTTGTACAAGTCTACTCACGGGTTATTTAAATAAATAAGCATTGCTGTTGTAATAGCAAAAAGAAAAAGGACATGCCAGTCTCCTTCAGTGATACTTATGGTAGGAATCTGCAACGATACAGACTATCTAGTGCGGTTTTGAATAGGTTGCACTGATATACAGTAATATAACCATATTCAGTTTTTTTGCTTGATTATGTTTTTTACACTAACTGAGCTGCACCAATTGCATTATGTAGAAACACACATACAACTATAAACCGTGAAATACAGGTACTCACAGGTAGATGCTACATAAATAATGTTTGGATGGTGGTTATTGACAGGTAAACCAAAATAGCAATACAGAGAGAGGATTGTAAATATGTATAACATCAGGAAGAGGAAGCTAATTCAACTTAGACTACTTATACATTTTTCTTTTGCATATACATATTAAGTTTTTTCTTCAGTAATTTTACTTTAAACAAATAATCCTTTTCATGTATAAAATATGCAGTTTTTAAATCCACAACATATCAAGTAATTATCATACTTGGTCAAGTTGTTTAAGATTTCTCAAAGGCTATGAAACAAAATGCTATGTAGGACTGGAAGAGTCTGAATTCAAGGAATTGAAATTGCTTGAGAGTAATCCAACAAAATTCAGCAATTATTGAACAGAACCTGGACATTTTAGGACAGTGCTGCCACTGAGATAACCCTGAGGTTTCTCATCCTGAGCCAAAACAACAATACTTGGTTTGGTCATCTCTGTTTCTCTGACAATAAATACCCTGGATAATGAGTATTCATTTCTAAAACTGTAAACTTAAAATCTGTATCTTTACAGAGAGGCAGTTCAGTGACCAAACATTCTTCAAAAACAACCATCTGCAAACAGTATTGATCTCAATGGCCTCCTAGGCAGGAACTATTTCTTTCAATATATGGAAGTGTTTACTTATTTTTTTTTACTTCAGTCTGATCATTGAATGCTCTTCCTCATGGCTGGCCTAGTAACCCTTTTAGTGAGCCTTACAGTTCAGTTGTTCCTAGGGCTGTTATGGTCATGTATACCTGGTGTGGGCCTATCATTGATGTCAGGTGTTGAGTTTCAAGGCCTTATCCTCCATTGCTCATATCCAGCAACCTAATCTGGGTTGGGCTTGCAGTGGGTGGCAGGGACAGCATGTCATTTATTTTTGCAAGTGACATAATCCTTCAGGACTGCTCTGCGTCCCCTAGTCTCACCAAGGGACTGTAAAAATGGACTACTCCCCAAGCAAATGTTTCACACATTCCCCCAAAAAAGTGCCTCACTAACTAAACCACATCATTCCTCTCTTTCTCTCATCAGCATCAACAGACACCCTGGTTAATTAATTGGGTCATAGCTAGGGTTGTGTTCCTCTGTGCCATCAGAGCTAAGTTGTGGAACTGTCTGCTGGACAAATTGACTACCACTTAAATAGCATTGTCAGGTTTACCTCAGAATCTTCTTACCATGAACCTATGAACCTATGAACCATGATTACAGGTACATGACAAAGGTGAAAGTTGGCTGGATGCCCCTTTAGAAAAAACTGCTGTATTTAACTATGATGCACTATTATATTTGGAGTCTTGTCTACAACTCTGAACTTCTTAGATGGGACACCCCCTCACAAGATGTATGGTTTCTGTCAGGCAAAAGGTCTAAAATTAGTGTCTGCAGCAACCACCTCTAAGTGCAGTTGCCAAGTTAATTCTTGGAGGAAATAAAAGCAAATTGCATTTAGAAATAAAAGTTCTTATTCAGTAGCATGTCACTGTCTCAGATTTGTAATGCCACTTAGTTATTTTGCACATGAAGAGAAAATTGCTGTTAAAATTTCCCTAACACAGTCTAAACAAAGGCTGCCTTTATAGCAGGAGCAAACTGAAATGTTTACTTCAAAATCTTAATTGCATGAAACAAAATTAAATATAGTGCAGTATTAAATTTAGCCATACATTTAGGCCTTTCCCCCTTGAGTATTCCTATGTGAGATGTAGTTGCTGACTAGAGTCTTTATGGTAATTAAAAGTTTGTCTAATCATCTTATGGTCCCTGTCATCACTTGCTTAGTATTGTTCCTATGTTCCTAGATATTCCTGTCTGTGACCATTACTGTCAGTTAGCATAGCATTCCTTGATTTGTAAAGACTCTAGTCACCTCTGTCTTAGTATGAAATGTGGGACAGTGAAGCCAGTGACTGAAGAAATATGGAAATTCATAGCCAAGAAAATCAAGGAAAGAGTCTTCTTCTTCTTCTTTCGGCTTTTCCCAGTTAGGGGTCACCACAGCAGATCGCCTGTCCACTCAAGATTGGCAGTTGAGTTTTACAGTGTTGTGTTGCCCACCCTTCCACAGAAGGTACACACACACACATGCACTCATGCCTAGAGTCAATTTAGAGTGTTCAATCCACCTACAGCATGCTAGTAAATGCAGAGCTGCAATTCAGAGGAGAATCACAATCAGTAATATTATGCTTATCGGATGCAATTGTGTAGAGTACCATGCAACAGCATCCAAGCAAAGTGTACCAACAATATTGCTCTAATTTAGGATGCAATCAATAGATACAGCTCCAGTCCTATGCTCTCAGTTTCAAAAAAAAAATAACTACAAGGAGACACTGTATTACAGAAACCTGTAATTTAATAAGAAAAAGTTAAAATTCCAAGAATCAGCAACTCAGATTCCAGAACACCATTTATTTTTTCCCCTTTTTCACAGAACTGTGAAATTCATTTCTGGTTCTTTATTTTTTGTAGCATCTCAGTGTCATCTTGTCTCATACACTCACACATTCACACATGACTCCCTGCCATTTGTTATCACAAGGATAGTTGGACATATTCATGAGTTAGCATTTTCACAGTGAAAATATTATATGATAAGCAGTGGCAGATCCAGGAATCTGCAAAAGGTAGGGGGGGGGGCACAGATGTTCAACATTTTCTGGCTGATGATGTGAGTGTGAAGTACTTGTGCAGTCAACATTATGATATAGCTCTCTTCAAAGGGATATATTCATCTCTACAGTAATGCATCAATTTAACATGAAACAGCATATTAGGCAATTGCAGAACTGTAATAAAAATGAAAATGAATGTGTCCTCTTCTTCAACATTTCCATCTGCATGGCTGATTATGTCTTTTGTGTCACAAGTGCCAGTAGTACATCCTTCATACATATACACACACATAAAAGATCAAGGGTAACAGACATTCTTCTGAACTAATCCCTTCCACCTGACCTCAAAACTGGGAGGGCTACATGAATCCGGCCCTCTTCCTCCTCAGCAGATAGAAATGTACTGCCCAGTCCAGCTACCTCACCTTCTCATCTCACATGCATTCATCACTGCAGGTGCAGTACAGCAGCATGAGCCTCACTTACCTGCAGCTGGGTGGGGTAGCAAATGAGCAGTACCATACCACATTTTGGGACCCAACTCCTTCAGTTTACACCAGCACCCATTTTTTGATGAAGAGGTATGAAACTTTAACATCAGGTATTATTGGCTTCAGACTTGCCAGTTTCACTCAAAAGCACCTTAAACTTTCTGAAATGAAGACACCATCAGTCGCTTACCCTAATAACTGTAACAAAGTTAATTACTAATAAAAGATTATTGGCTAACCATATGCACTGTGTGCTGCAGCTTAAAAGACTCACACAACACCTCCCTTATAAATTATACTAATTCTAAATATATATATATATATATATATATATATATATATATATATATATATATACACACACACACACACACACACACACATAGAGAGAGGGAGAGATACACATATTTATATGTGTTTTATAACATACTATGATGTTTCTGTCTTGCTATTAAACAAGCATCAACCCACTGAAACAAAGTTGAAGCTGCAAAATGTTGACAAACTGAGGGTTACTTGTAGTATACAAAAAAAGGGGAAAAACGGCTGTGCAAGAATGATAACACCACAGGACGTGCTCAAATAAACTGTTTACTACCCTTAAGGCTGGCAAACATTTCCTCAGTACTAGGATTTGTTATCTAGTTACTTGTAGTACTTATACCAGCAATAAAGAAAACAGAATATGGATCTAAATTTCAAGAGACCACACTTATTAAGCAAAGCAAATCAACATTTAGCTGCTTTTTTTCTTCCTTTTGTAAAAAACAGAAACCCTAAGTAAGTCAGAAAGCTTTCCTTCACCCAGCAAGCCACCTCTGATATTCCCGCAGGCTTAACCTCCTTGTGTTATTTATTTAACTACTGAACCACAGTTAATTATAACAACAAGGAAAAAAAAAGTTGTGCAGAGAACTTCTCAAGCCACCATAAACATTCAGTTATTTACAACGCAATTCATTTTTGCACATTTTCTAATTAACTGTACAACAAAGCCATAACTTATTTTAAACAAATGTTGCTTTGTGTCCAGTACCATAGAAACTGAGAGGTTAAAATCCTTTGATAGTTTTCCATCTTTCAAGAAATCATGCACATTTTGAAATTATTACATCTCATTTTCTTCTGAAACTGTATTTAGGTTCCATGAATATTAAGAAAGTCAGGAAAATAGTTGTTCGTAGTAAAAGGCTCCCCCAGAAACTTTTAAGTTCTGAATTTGCATGCCAATATGGATAAAGTCCTCAACATCCATAATCTTAAACAGAAAATATCCTAGCTTTGTTGCTTTTAGTAGTTCTCTCAAACGGCAGCTACAAGTGTCGACTATACCAAGTAAAAAAACAGGTGTGGGGGTAATTCGATGTTAACAAATGTTTGGCTCAAGTCTGAAGGCATCTTGATTTCACAATACCCCTGTATTCCCACAGACTACGTGGCTCATTTCAAGTGAGCAGAGAAGCACCATGGCAACCAGACAGAAGAGGAACAGGGTCTGTAGCTGCATATGTGCCATACCTCCCAACCATACCGAATTACCCAGTAAAAAACAAGTTTGGGGGTCCAAATAATGGAGTGCCAGCCCTTAATTTCCGAGTTTGATTTGTATGTATATGTAAAATGCCTTTGGTGAATATACCTTGTGGCTAGAGGAGGTAATCAGGCTCAAACCTTGTACCTTGGGTACAAGTAACAAGAGCCTAAGATGCCTACCCACCACCCCTTCTGAAAACATCTTCCACATTTATGCCTCATATTTTGTTCTGTTCCTCATAAAATCTGTGGTTTTCTGTATTTAGGATCAAATTCACTCGATAATGACAGGCATTTGAATTTCAGACTTCATATTCTTCAGAAAAGAAATGGTAACACCAAACCTTTTAGTCTAGCAATTTTCTAAGTTTATAAGATCAGTAAGGCTGTATTCTCTCATCATTGGCTTTGCCCAGGTTTTTTGTGCTAAGAGGCTGAGAGCTATGGTGAGAAGTGAGAACTATATTCACTAAATGACAGCCATTTAAGTTTCAGTCTTTCTATTGTTCAGGAAACTGCTGATTTTGCATAGTGGCATGTTGCTCTGACTGTAGTGCACAGGGTCCTGAGGCCAAGACTTGGCAGTGAAATGTATGGTGGTAACATAGCATTTTATTCTGGCAACTTTCCAAAATTATGCAAGCAATGTTTAAAATGTGTCCCTGTTTTTTGAGCTTTTGCCCCCCCCCCACTCCAATAAATTTTGGCTTTTTCCAGATATCTCATGCTGCAAATTTGAGAGATGCAGTTGATTGTCGAGTGGATTTTACAAAGAGGTGAGAGTTTCAGGGGAAAGAGCTGTTTAGTGTTGCTTATACTGAGTCTGCTTGCATTGTTAATAGCATAACAGGTTAAATATTTGCTTTTGATGCAGAAGGCTGTGGGTTCTACTCCCACAGTATGTAGATGCATTGCTGATACTATACTGTGTTGCACTTTTAAAGGGGGTGGGGGTTGGGTGCAATAAGTCAAGGGTATAGCTACAGATGCAACAGAAGTGAGAAGATGTCATGCGTAAGGGCATTTGTGCCTCAGTGGAAAGAGCAGCAAATATCACTAACCCAAATTTGGGAACAGAAAATCAGAATTCTGTTCTGTGCTGCATTATAAGAAAACTATTTTTAAACAACTACAGTACATTTTCAAGATAAAACACATATTTTTCCACTGCAGACATTGGAGAAACAAGAGTGGCCAGTTAACAGCACCTGGATTACAATGATAGTTTTGATGCTTCAGGATGAATATATGAGAAGGTCTGTCAGTACATAGTCTAAAAACTGGAAGTCTTAAAACATGAAGTTTGCCTAGTTTATTTTGTTGTGGGTTTTACAGCTATTGAGTTGGTCTGATAAGACAAATCAGAGTAAGCCAAGCAAGCAAAAAACTGAAATTGAAAATAAGTTTGAGAAGCTATGCAAGTTGCTCATGGCTTACACTGCTGTCATTCTATGATATATATATATATATATATATATATATATATATATATATATATATATATATAAAATACATAAACATGTGTGTGTGTGTATGTGTGTGTGTGTGTGTGTGCATGTGTGTGTGTGTGTGTGTGTGTGTATATATATATATATATATGTGTGTGTGTGTGTGTGTGTGTGTGTGTGTGTGTGTGTGTGTGTGTGTGTGTGTGTGTGTAAGTAGACTTTTTTGAAGGAAATGTTCTGAATTGGGCAGTTTTGTCATTATTGGTTCACACATTTTGTTTCATTGCCTACTGGAAAAATGTTCGAGCAATAAATTTAAAATGTGCTCCAAGTGTAACAAGTATGCTGTATTATACAAGGAATATAATTTAATAAAGTCAGAAAGGTGTATTGAAGAACACGTGTATGTTTTTTTGCTGTGTGTACAAGGGGCCAGTCATCTGAATTTTGAAAACTGACCAAAGGTAATCTTTATCGACCACTGGCCAGATGCATTTTCTTTGGATGTGGTGTGAGTTTCAAATTTCAATGCTGTTTCAATGAATGTGAGTTTCAAGGACAGAGAATATTTTAATGCTAAGTCTGTTTTCATTGTGAATTGTGAGACGGTATTGCTTTGTTTAGCAGATGCTTTAGTGTTTGTGCATTGTGCTATAAAATGTAAAAGTAAAATCCAAATTATTGTAGAAGTAAAGCAGTATGCACATTAGTGTTTATGGTAAATGGGCAAAATAGCCAGGTAATGGGACATTGGAATGGCTGCAGGGGGATTCTGGTGCCATATTTTGGTTGTCTGTTCTTCAGTTTCATTTGAATGTTGATATCCCACAATTCCATCTGTGTGGGTGGGGTTACATAATCATGTATGCAAATTGTATGTTAATCAGCATACAGATTTGTACCTATTTTCCATGGGCCTTGTCTAGATTTTTGATGTTTCCAGGTTGAGAGGTATGATGTGTAAACAAATTCAGATGAAATAGTAAGTGCACTCAGATTTCTGCATTAATAAATGCAAAAGCGCTGCAGTCAGACAATGTAACATTAAGTCGGAAAATCACTCAAAATCTGTACAGTTGAGAGGCAGTTCTCTCTCTCTCTCTGTCTCTCTCTCTCTCTCTCTTACACACACCCATATCCACCAATTAGTTACTTTACAGCTGGTTTATGTAACATCTTAGATATTCAATTGTGACCAAATGTATTTTTCTTTAAAAAACAGGACTGACAAAAGCTCATCATTTTTTAAACCACTGAATATTTATGAATTGAAGAATAAAGGGCTGTACTATGCTGTAAGTTTCCTAGTTGAAGTTACTATTATTTGCTAATTAGACTGCAATCATATAAAATAAAGTGACAAACATATAAGACAGACACGGAACAGATTCAATGAAACAGTACAGTAGTGCACCAAACTAGGTACACTCTCTACTGTATCACATTGACTTGATTTCTCCAAGGCTTGCTTAAGGGGAAAAATACCTCAGGGTCTCTGAACACTGATGTTCTAGTGTCGTTCACAAATTTCCGAAACAAGATCTTCACCATCAAATCAGCTGTTCTCTTTGGCTTAGCCATTACTAGTAAGTGTTACTAGTAACTGTAAAATATAAAACTATCACTCTTTTTCTCAGTGATGGAATCTTTCCTATCAGAAACTGTCACCAAATACACTTTCAATGAAGTACAGTAGAGACGCAGTTGGAGGAGCTATAGGTGATCGTAGAATGTATCACCTGACTGCAACCTCCAATTGCATCTTCAATGCATCTCTGACGCAAGCAATAATAAAAAAGTGACAGTCAACTGAAATAAATAAATATACTGTTTTGGCAACAAATATCAGATTTCTGTACAACAGTGCATTTCTTTTTTTTTAAGCCACAAATGCATCATGGCTTTCAAAAAGAGGAGGTGCGCACCTCTGCACCCAAGCCTAAATCCACCACATTATAAGTACGATGGCATTGCACCGCCCCCCACACTCCATTCATTGGAATATGTATGACGTGGTAACATGCCTTTAAACTGCTATGATTTTTGCAAAGTGCTATGGATTTTGACCACAGACTTAGGCTTATTCCTTACATTTGTTGAGTTTCCAAATAAAGCTAGGCCTGTTGTAGGATATCATATGATACAAAATAGCTTTCTACATACACACACAGACACACACACACACACACACACACACACACACACACACACACACACACACACACACACACACATTTTGGAAATATATTCAAAATGATTTCATTTTCATTGGTTTAGTCTGTGCTGTTATTGTCATCTTGTATATCACATTTTAAGAATGTGAATATCTACATATCCGGATATGTTTTGTAATTAGTTTTAACTGGTATTTGCTTATCATTGTAAAAGTTCTTGAACAACTTATTTGTTCTACTGCTCTGTTTTGCATTGTTACAACTGTTGTCATGTTGGTGATGGATGAAAAGTGTCCTAGGACCAAACTAAAACCCCAAAAAAGATTCAGAACTTTTTTGCGAATATGAAGACAAGCCCACATTCCAGGTTATCAAATGTAGTAGATAAAAAAATAACGTATATATATATATATATATATATATATATATATATATATATATATATATACATTTTCAGGCCCTCTGCTAGGATTTTTTAATGGCAGTGTTATATATATTTTAATGCTTAGAGGTTGAGAGGTATGCATCTTCTGACATCCTCCCCTCCTAACTTCTTCTCACCTCCACTTTTTCACTCAACTATTACATGCAGAAATCCTTCACCTACTACCTCCTCTTCCTGATGTGCATACCTTAATATACCTTTTACCTCCTTTTGTATAATTAACCCACTGCCATGTTTCACTGTGATGCATTGGTGTTCTTATTGAGGTGATAGTAAGATGAAGTGGCAGGTGTGGTAACACAGGGTTTGTAGGTCTTTGAACTATTTATTGGTGGTTCAGAGAAAAAGTAGTAGACTGTATTGCAACTGAGGTGATTGATTTCTTTTTACAAAAGCTGTACAGCCTGTAGGAGTGAGGACTTGGGATCCTTTGCTACAACCATGTAGAGCTGGATTAATTTTAATGTTTTATGCAGGGAGCTGAGTGTTAGAGCAAAGTAATTAAAGGGGCGAATGGTTAGTCCATGTAAGGGGAGATTTGAAGAGAAGAAAATGTTTATGTTGTGTAGGATGTGTTAAAGAACATTTTACTTGTAGTACTATGAGTTAGCCATTCTTTCAAATAACTGGGAATGCAGATTGTTAAGAAAGACTTGTAGCTTTTGTAAAAAAGTTGCATTTTTGAGGCACATCCTTTCAACAAAGCATCACAACCAATGTTCATCAAAGTTCACTTCTTCACTCCCTACTCCTCACTATTTCTATGAATCTATGAACCTATGAACCACACTTAAAAAAGATAAGGCCATCAATTTAAAAAAAATTGATCACAGTCTGACAGCAAGGAACATAAAAGTATGTAAATTCTACAGATTATGTGTTAAGAATTGAGCTGCAAAGGATTACGTTAGACAAGCCTGAACCCAAAGAAGATAGGAGTTAATGAAAATATTGAGGAAGAGCTGAACTTTGATGAACACTGCTTGTGATGTTTTGTTGAAAGGATGTGTTATGTCTCACATTAAAGCTTCTCTTCTAAAGATGCTGTAAAAATGTTTGTAGAGGAGACAAATCTGCAATGTGCAAATTAGTTTTATAGATGGTTACACTTACATAGTCAAATGCTTACGTGCAGTCAACAAACAGGGCAAACTGGTGAGAAAGTCCTTCCAGGAATGAGTAAATATTGCGTTGACCAGTGTAAGGCATCTTGGCTACTTCATAGTAGCTATATTTCCTGCTGTTAAGCTCTTTATTCTGTATCTTACTGCGGTGGTGGTGCTGCGGTAGCATTATTGCCTCACAGTAAGACGTTGTCCTGTTCGATTCTCAGCTAGAGCGTCTTCTGTGTGGAGACATGCATGAATGAGCGTACCTTCGTTGAAGGTTGTGTGTCACTGCTGGCAACTCAGCACGTAAAAATCTACTGCCAATCATTAGCGGACTGGAGTTCTGCTGTGGCGACCCCTACCGGGAAAAGCTGAGAGACACAACAACCTGTTACTTAATGTGCTTTTTAAGAGGTTGACATTACACAATTTGTTCTGTTAATTGTTGCAACTCCTCTCATAGAACCTGAAAGAACCTACTTAGATGTTCACAGAAAATCAAAAATTTCATCTGAAAATCTGTTCATATTAAGTATTTGAAAAAGGGTTTTAAATATGAAAATGGACAAAATGAAACACACACATATATATATATATATATATATATATATATATATATATATATATATATATATATATGATTTTTAAAAAATAATCATGCCGATTATACTGCTGTTTACATTTTGTGTTCATTGTAACCTATGGGCATAGTCAAGATTCAAGACTTACCCTGCGTGAACTTATTCATTTGGAACTTGCTTATCTATTTCATTTCTCACTTGCTTGTTAAGCAGATAAATGTACTTTGTGTAAATGCTTCATGAAATGGAAAGGCTCTTGCAGGTTGTTAGCTAGGTGTTATGACATCATTTTACAGTAGCTGATGACGAAGATGTGTAATGACAGCCTGTAGAATAGCCACTAGAGGGGAGCAGCATCATATTAAATAGCAGGTAGAATATAAAAATGAAGAACAAATAAACTTACTATAAACATATATACGTGATGGTTTTAAAATAGGAAACATTCCCTGGAGGCACTGGAAATTATTGTAAGAGAATTCCATTATATAAATGAGCTGAAGAAACCCTAAAGTTGTATTAAGAGAGACAAATAATATAAAAGTAGCTAGAATCATTCGGGGGGGGGGGGGGATGAAGCCGACAATTTCTTTAAGTACTTTAAATATTCGGAGTTGTTATGTGAAGCAAACACATCAAAATTAACATAAATTAAATTGTCTACATTTGTTTAACAGTATTGAATGGTTAACCTACAAATGCAAAGCACAAAAAAAGTTCAAATAAACTAATGAGCATACTGGACACAAAAGGCAAAAGTTGTGGCATACTAGAATTCTAGCTGCTTGCCTACTGACTGATATATACAATAACAAATCAAAGCAGATTAGAAATAACACTGAATTCTATTGTGAGCAGTATGGGCACAGTTGAGAATACAAACCACACTGAGTACTATCGTGTAGCATGGGCACAGGTGGCAGTAAAATCACACTGAGTAATACTGTATAGTATGGGCACAGGTGTGTGTAGAAACCACACTGACTACTTCTGTGTGTAATATGGGCACAGGTGAGAGTAGGAATCCCACTGAGTACTATGGTGTATAGTATGGACACAGGTGATAGTAGAAGTCACACTGAGTACTATCGGCTGGAGTATGGACACAGGTCAGAGCAGAAACGCACACACACACACACACACACACACACACACACACACACACACACACACACACACACACACACACACACACACACACACACACACACACACACACACACACACACACACACACACACACACACATATACTCACCAAGCTGAACATGAAGAAAATCCTGATCAGCTGCCTATCTGCCAAGTTATGCAATTACTCAGGTCATTAAACTACAAACACCAGTATGACTCAGTCATAGTCCATGTGGGTGCAAATGACCTGAGACATACCTGCCTGGACTATATGAAGAGAGACATTATGGAGATTTTGGACTATATGTCCCAGGCTGGGAACTGAGCAGCATTCTACTTTCACTAAGGATGATGCTACAATATGAACAAAAGATGATTATCTAACAGGGTACAATATTTGTCAGCATGGGAGGATATATTCAATAGACCACATTGCTTTGCCTAGGATGGCCTGTACCTGCCCCCTCTAAGCTTTTAAATATTTGTTAAAATCTTGTCCTTGCCCATAGTGCCTTGTTTAGGCAATGAAGCTAACAAACCTACCAACATAGAAAAATCAACCTAAGGGAATCAATAGGTGCTACTGTTCAGTGCCAGGAGTTTAAAAAGCTCAACTCCCTCCAAGATCTCCTTGGTTTGGATAATATCTTGGTTTGGATAATCTGTGTAGTTACTGAGACATGGTTTAAAGCTGTGGAAAGTACTCAACATTGCAAGGTTACAATGCCTCCTAAGCAACTACGCATAGGCAGGGACTAAATGTGGAGCTATATTGATCTATATAAAGCACAAAAATACTTTGAGGTTGGTCATACAGGATGCCACAATTAAGTCTCTCCACATCCAAATTACCATAGTAATATGACCTTAAAGCAACATGTGTATAAAGTAGCAAGGAAATCATTCTATGTTGCTCAATGTATAAACAAGGGCATGGCACCTAGACCTATGGAGGGTCATCATAACTGTGTATTTATTCCTAATCATGCCCATCATTGAGTACACCACCTCCTTCAGTATGTACCTTACCAGGCACATGCAACAATTGGAATGTCCATACAGGATCTTCATAAAAAGAATTCAGGGTATTAACAATTTGTCCTATGCAGATTGCCTCAAAGCCTTATCCTTTAATCTATTTCCTACAGACTGTTGAGAAACAATCTATATACCGCATATGATGCATCATTGGATCCTGCTCTGATGCATCTTTTGCATATCTGCAAAACCAATAACATCAGAGCTACTCAATCTAGAGAATTAAACCATGCTTGTGACATAAATAGGATGTATTGGTGGGACATGCACGTCTTGGTGAATTTCCCTTCATTGGAAAAGGTTTCCCATCTATGTTTAGCAGACATCTTCACTAATCCTATCCTAGCATAACCTAGGTCAGTGCATGTGAAACTGGAAAGCCATTCCTGGTCTAGCATCTATGTCTCTAATAGAAACAGACAGCCTGAAATTCATGCCCTACTAAACACCACTCAAAATAACCTCTAAGGCACAAAACTTGTAGGCTACATTTTAGACAGATGGCTAGTCTTATAAAGAACACAGTGGTTGCTAGCCTAGTATACACCTACAGACATATTAATCATACCAGATAATATTATATGTAACATGGGCACAGGTGAGATACAAATCTAACTGAGTAATATCGTGTGTAGCATGGGCACAGTAGTACTAAGTTTGATTTCGCCTCTCACATGTGCCCATACTACATGCAGTGTCACTCAGTGTGACTTCTCTCACTTATGCCCATACTACACTTGATTATTCTCGATATGTCTTCCATTCACATTTGAAACCATTGTACACATAGTATTACACTGTAATGTCTACTCTCAATTGTGCCCGTATTACGTTTTTAATTCAGTGTGATTTCTCCTCCCACCTGTGCCCATAGTACACTCAATAGTTCTCAGTCTTTCTTCTCTCATCTGTGCCCCAACTCACGGTGTATCACTTAGTATGATTTTTCCTCTCACCTGTGCCCATAGTGCAGAGGATATTACTCAATTTGATTCTTACTGTCATCTGTACCCATAGTACACACAATAGTAGTTAGTGTGATTTCTGCTCTCACCTATGCCTATACTACATACAATAGTAGTCAGGGTGATTTCTACTCTTTCCTGTGCACATACTACTCGCAATAGTACTCAAAGAGTGATTCTCTCATCTGTGCTCATACTACACACAGCCATACTCAGTCCAGTTTCTACTCTCGCATGTGCCCATGCTACACATGATAGTACTCAGTGTGATTTCTCCTCTCTCCTGTGCCCATACTAGATGCAATAGTACTAAGTGTGATTTCTGCTCTGATCAGAACCCATACTACACACAATAGTATTAAATGTGACTTTTATTCTCAGCTGTGCCCATATTACACATGATAGTAATCAGTGTGATGTCTACTCTCTTGTGTGCCCATACTGCATACTGCACACAGTAGTAATAAGAGTGTCTTCTCCTCTCACCTGTGTCCATACTATACCTGATAGTATTCAGTCTGATTTCTATTCTCACCTGTGCCCATACTACACACAATAGTACTAAGTTTGATTTGTACTCTCACCATAAAAAAGTAAAAAAAAAAAATGAACAGGCACAGGAATTTGTCCAATTACAACCTCACCACCACGAGTGTTGAGAAAAAAATAAAAAACAGAGAAAGTAGTGGTCTTAAAACTTCTTTGATGAGGTGGTTGCTGCAGTCACAATAATTTCCAAAAATCATTCTCACCTGTAACCATACTACACATGATATCACCCAGTGTGATTTCTACTCTCATCTGTGCCAGTACTACACAGCACAGTACTCAGTGTAATTTCTACTCTCTTCTGTTCCAGTACTATGTGCCATAGTACTCAGTGTTATTTTTACTCTTGCTTGTGGCTGCACTACATGTGACTGTACTCAGTGTGACTGCAATGGTCAACTGTGTAATAAAAGTGACTTCTCTCAGTTGTGCCCATGCGAAATATAATAGGACTCAGTGAGATTTCTACACTCATCTCTACCCATACTAATCACAATATTACTATGTGGGATATTTACACTCAGCTGTGCCCATACTAGCCACAATAGTACTCTGTGATTTCTACTTGCACATGTGCTCAGTACCTGTGATTTCTACTTGCACATGTGCCCATACACACAGTATTGCTCAGTGTGATTTCTGCTTTCATCTCTGCACATACTACACACAATGTAACTCATTTTGATTTCCACTCTCACTTCTCCCCATACTACACACAATAGTACTCATACATGAGTTGTGTATCATAATGGGTACAAGTGAGAGGAGAAATCACTCTGAGCACTATTGTGTGCAATATTGTCACATGTGAAAAGAGAAGATATGCTGATTATTGTTATGTATTGTATGTATGTAGGTCAGAGTCAGAGTTATGTATTGTATGTATGTAGGTCAGAGTAGAAATCATACTGGGTATCATCATATGTAGTATGGGCACAAGTGAAAGGTAAATCACACTGAGTAATACCATGTATAGAATGGGCATAGGTGAAAAGAGAAAAGACTTGACACTGAGTACTATGTTGTGTAGCATGGTCAGAGGTGGAAGTAGAAACTACACTGAGTAGTAATGTGTGTAGTATGGGAACAGGTAAGACTAGAAGTCACTCTAAGTACTATCATGAGTAGTATGGGTACAGGTGAGAGTAGAAATCACAGCAGGTTGTCCTGTGTGTAGTATGGGTGCAGGACAGAGTAAAAATCACACTGACTACTATTGTGTATAGTATGGGCACGGGGGAGAGTAAAAATCTTACTGAGTACTATCATCTAGAGTATTGGCAAAGGTAAGAGTTGAAATCACACTGAGTATTATTGTGTGTCATATGGGCAGAGGTTAGAGTAGAAATTAGACTGAGCAATACTATGTGTACTATGGCACAGGTGAGACTAAAAATGATACTGAGTTATATTACAGAATACTCTAGTGTGTGGTTTGGGCACAGGTGAGAATAGAAATCACACTGAGTAATCCTTTGCGTAGAATGAGTGCAGATGAGAATGGAAATCACACTGAGTAGTATGAAGTATGAGCACAGGTAAGAAATCACTGTGTGTATTATGTGTACAGGTGAGAAGACACTGAACTATGTTGTGTAGTATGGGCAAAGATGAGAGTAGAAATCACACTGACTAATACTTTGGATAAAATGGGTACAGGAAAGAATGGAAATCACATTGAGTACTATTGAGTACTTTACTGGCACAGGTGATAGAAATCACACTGAACAATACTATGTGCAGAATGTGCACAGCTGAAATTAGAAATGACAATTAGTACTATTGTGTGCATTATCAACAAAGGAGAGAACAGAAATCACACTGAGTGCTATCATGTGTGGTATGGACACAGTTGAGAGTAAAAATAATACTGGGTAATCTTGTGTGTATTCTGGGCACAGAATAGCAATCACACTGAGTACTACTAAGTATAGTATGGGCACAGGTGTGAGTTGAAATATCATTGAGAAATCCTGCGTGAAATATTGCCAAAGATGATAGTAGAAATTAGACTGAGCACTATCTTCTGTAGTATTGCGTGGGCAGAAGTTAAAATAAATATCACACTATTTAATATTGTATGTAGTATGAGAATAGTTGACAGTAGCAGTCACGTGGAGTATTATCAATATAGTATGGTCACAGATGACATTAAAAATTACACTAAACACTATCATGTGTAGTATAAGCACAGGTGAGAGTATAAATCACACTGAGTACTGTGGTGTGTAGTATTGGCACATGTGAAAATAGAAATCACACTGACTGATATAATATGTAGTATGGCTACGGATGAGAGGAGAAATCAAATGCAGTACTATTATGTGTAAAACGGCACAGGAAAGAGTAGAAATCAAACTGAGTCCTATCATGTATTGTAGCAACAACGGTGAAATAGAAGTCACTATGAGTACTATTGTGTGTGTGTGTAATATGTGCACAAGAGAGAGTAGAAATCATACTGACTGCTATTGTGTATAGCATGGGCATAGGTGAGAGCAGAAGTTACACTAAGTCATTTTGCTTGTAGTGCGGGCATGAGTGAAAGGAGAAATCACATTGAGTACTATCATACATTGTAAGGACAGTGTTAAAAGAACAAATGCCACTGAGTAATATTATGTGTAGTATCTTCAGATCAGACAGAAATATCACAATATGTTCTAGCATTTCTAGTATGGGCAAAGGTAAGAGGACAATTCCTACTGGGTACTTTCAGGTAGATTATGTATGGGCACAGTTGATATGTGAAATCACACTGTAGTATGATCATGGTTGACATGAGAAATCACACATGCAGTATGGGCAGAGGTCAGATAAGAAATCACATTGAGTACTATTGTATGTATTATGTGCACAAGACAGAGGAGAAACTACACTGACTACTATTGTGTATAGCAGGAGCTATGGAAAGTTAAAGTCACACAGAGCACTATTTTGTCTAGCATGAGTACAGGTGAGAGTAGAAATCACACTGACTGCTGTTGATGTGTTGTATGGGCACAGATAAGAGGAGAAATCAAACTGAGGAATACTGGGTGTAGTGTGGATACAGGAAAGAGTATAAATCACATTGACTGCCATCATGTGTAGTATGGGAACAGAGGAGAGTAGAAATCACACTGAGTTATGTTGTGTGTAGTAAGAGCAGAGGGGCAAACAGAAATCACAATGATAATTACTGGCTGCAGTATGGGGGTGCAGGTGGAATCAGAAATCACACTGAGAAATACTATGTGTAGTATGGGCACAGTTGAAAATACAAATCACACTGAGTACTATCTTGTGTAGTATTGGCACAGGTGTGAGTAGAAATCATACTGAGAAATATTGCTACTAGTATGGGCACAAGTGAGAGGAGAAATCCCAGAGTACTATCATGTGTGGTATAGGGACATGTGAGAGTAAAATCACACTGAGTACTATTGTGTGTAGTATGGGCATATGTGAGAGGAGATATGACACTGAGTGATACTGTGTATTAAATGGACACAGATTATCACACTGAGTGATACTGTGTATTAAATGGACACAGATTACCACAGTGAGTGATACTGTGTATTAAATGGACACAAATTATCACACTGAGTGATACTGTGTATTAAATGGACACAGAATATCACACTGAGTGATACTGTGTATTAAATGGACACAGATTATCACTCTGAGTGATACTGTGTATTAAATGGACACTGATTATCACACTGAGTGATACCGTGTATTAAATGGACACAGATTATCACACTGAATGATACTGTGTATTAAATGGTCACAGATTATCACACTGAGTGATGCTGTGTATTAAATGGACACAGATGAGAGTGGAAAGACTGAGAACTGTGATGTACAGTGCAGGTACATGTGAGAAGAGAAGTCACTCTGGCCACCACCATATGTATTATTGGTACAGGTGTGAGTAGAAATCATGCTCAGTAATATTGCTTGTAGTTTGGGCACAGCTAAGAGGAGAAATCCCACTGAGTTCTGTCATTTGTGGTTTGGGGACAGGTGAGAGTAAAAAAATCACTTTGAATATTTTGTGTGTAGCATGGGCATAGGTTGCTGAGGTAGCGTTGTCGCCTCACAGACATTGCCCATTCGATTCTCAGTTAGAGCGTCTTCTATGTGGCGACATGCATGAATGGGTGTTCCTTCATTGAAGGTTGTGCGTTAGGCCTGGCAAGCCAGGACGTCAAAATCTACTGACAATCATTAGCGGACCGGAGTTCTGCTGTGGTGACCCCTAACCGGGAAAAGCTGAAAGAAACAAACATGGGCATAGGTTAGAGAAGATATCACACTGAGCAATACCCTGTGTAGTATAAGCACAGATGAGAGTAGAAAGACTGAGAACTATGGTGTATAGTATGGATACATGTGAGAAAAAAGTCACTCTGGCTACTATCTTTGATACAGATGTGAGGGAAAATCACAGTCAGTAATATTGCTTGTAGTAAGGGTGCAGGTAAGATTAGAAATCATGATGTGTACTATCATGTGTAGTATGGGCACAGGTGAGAGTAAAAATCACATGGAGTACTACTATGTGTAGTACAGGCACAAGTGACATTAGAAGTCACACTGTTTACTATCATGTGCAGTAAGGCCACAGGTTAGACTTGCAAATAATAGCGAGTAATACTGTGTGTGGTATGGGTACAGGAGAGAGTAAAAACCACACTGAGTATTATCTTTTGTAGTATGGGTGTATATGAGAGTACTATTCCTACTGAGTACTGCCATGTATATTATGGGCAGAGGTGACAGTTAAAATCACACTGAGTAATATTGTGTGTAATATGGTCACAGATGACATGAGAAATCACACTGAGTTATATTTAGTGTAGCTTGGATAAAAGTGAGTGTATAAATCACACTGAGTACTATCTTGTGTAGTATGGGCACAAGTGAGAGTAGACATCACACAGAGAATTATCATGTGTAGTATATACACACCAGAGAATAGAAATCACATTGACTTCTACTGTGTATAGTAGGGGCTCAGTTGACAATACAAGTCACACTGAGAACTATCTTTTACAGTTTGGGTCTAGAAGATTAGAGTAGAAATCACATTGAGTAGTATTGCTTGAAGTATGTGCACAGAAAGAGTAGAAATCAGGTTGAGTACTATTGTGCGTAGTATAGACACAGGTTCAGGTTGAGTACTATTGTATGTAGTATAGACACAGGTGAGATAAGTCCTAAAGCACCATTCCCTGGATGATGCAGTAGCATACTTTAATTTTATATTCCTTAATATTTTTGATTCTCACACTCTTGCTCGCTCCATTAGAAGCAAAGCAAAAACAGCCCCATGTCTCTCAAAAGAGACCAAATCTAAAATCATACTAGAAATAAGGCATGGGACAAATGGTGTGCCACAAAAGACCCACTAGATCAACTCAGATACCAACAGCTAAGGAATTACAGAAAAAAAACTATTATAATAGACAAAAAAAAAACTTCTACTACCATCGTCAACAAAAACACCACAACAAACCTCAAAAGATTTGGGCAGGAATAAACAAACTTCTTCACCCAGGACAGTCCTCCACTTTTATCTCATCAGCTTCCAACCATAAACCCCCAGAGGATATTGCAAATACCTTCAATTGTTTCTTCACAGAGACTATCCAATCCCTAGCCAGCCAACTGGCACCCAGCTGCTCCAACCCAAATTTTGCCACAGCCAATACCGCACGCTCCTTTACCATAAACAGAAGCTTATCTAAAGCCACCATCCCCTCCATTTGGAAAATATCTCATGTAATACCATTCCATAAAGGAGGCAACTCCTTCGAACTGTCAAACTTTAGACCCATAACTATTCTGTCACCACTGGCTAAAATTATGGAGATGTGTGTCCATAAACAACTTATGCATTATCTTACCCAGAATAAGCTGTTGGCTAACTCTCAGCATGGTTTTAGGCCACACCACAGTACCACCTCAGCCCTCCTATCCTTCTCTAACACCATAAACCATAACCAAAATAATAGCAAGCATTCCTCAGCCCTCTTTTTAGATCTCTCCAAGGCCTTCGATATGGTCAACCACCAAACACTCAAGCACACCCTTAAGGCATTCTCACTAAATAGCTATACACTTCAATGGTTCCAATCTTACCTGTGTGGTAGACAACAAGCTATCCTATGGCAGGACAAACTATCAACCTGTCTACCAGTCACCCTAGGTGCCCCCCAGGGCTCCATACAAGGACCCCGTCTTTTCTTTCTCTTTATTAATGACCTTCCCACTGTCATCCCAAATGCTTCCTCTATCCAATATGTGGATGACTCCACCTTGATTTGTTCAGCTACCTCCCCAACAGATCTAATAACATTAACCCAGAATACTTTCAGTATAGTTGAAAACTGGCTGTCTAACCATCAGCTGATATTAAACCCTAACAAAATAAAGTTGCTTCTTTTCTCCCCAACTTATAAGTCTTCCTCACTAACTAAATAACTTTATCATAACATCTAACAATGGTTCCTTTATCTCCCCAGATGTGCAAACCAAACTCTTAGGTGCCACAATAGACAACACCCTCAAATTTGATATCCATGTCAATCAAACTATAAAACCATTAACAAAAACTTGGCTCCTCTGTAAGATCGAACCTCTCCTTACTCCATTTGCTAGGACTGCTATTACTCATTATCATCTTCTCTATGCCTCCCCTCTACTCACTCATTTGAACAAATCCACTCTTAGCAAACTCTCCAGCTGTTATAGCCATATTGCAGACCCACCACTGTCACAACCTAAATCTTCTGGGTTGGCTAGATTTTACTTGCCCATAAAGTTCTCAACCATCCTGATAATACCCCTGCACTTAAAAATATCATCAACCCTTATAGCAACCTGAGGTCACTTTGCTCTTCTAATAAACTACTGGTTCAAACTTCCAAAATCAACAGCTCTGTTGGGGACTCTCTGTTTGCTAACTCTGCTGGCAAAACTTGGATCTCTCTTCCTGCTGATCTTACTCTTGAACCCTCTTTTAGTTCATAAAAGCCTCAGTCTATACTTTAAAACTCATTGGCTATGTCCTTGTTCAAAACCCAACTACACCCTCCTCTATAGTCTGTAATCATGTTACATGGCCTAGTCAATGTGTCAACACTGTTTTAAAAATGTTTGATTATATTACCTGCTTGCCTGTAAACTGTGTGTAACTTGTAATCATTTTGTGATTTTTACTGTATGTTCTACCTTGGAGCTTTTATCCCCGGGCCACCACTGAAAATGGAGTCCAGTCGGACTATCCCAGTCAACAAATGTAAAATAAAATAAATAAAATAAATAAATAAATACTAGCCATTACCTTGAACTGTTTGTTGAACAACTGCATGTACTACAGATTTCCTTCGTTTTGATATGCATTTTTTGGTCAGTGAGATAAGCTTTTTGGATGTACGACTTCTTAAGATTAATGGTATGGTGCACACCTTTATACATAGAAAAGATTTATAGACCATCAGATATGTACATAATACCAGTATGCACCTTAGACACATCTATAAAGGTGTTGTAAAAAGTCAATTTTTATGAGCAAGTCGGCTCAATATGACAGAGGATGGTTTTAAATCTGAAATTAAGAGAATGACTAGTGAGTTCATCCAGAGGGGCTATGGTAAGAGATTATTAGGAAATAATGCTAATCATGTCATTTCTGAATGTCATAACTCAGCTAGACCTTATCTGCATAGAGTGAGTATCCTGGCTTATAACTGTAATAATATAGCAAGGACAACTAAGAAACATGATTTGGGTTATGTAATGAAGTATAACAGGCACTCACTTCAGAGTATTATTCAAAGAAATTGGACTATCCTACAATCTGATGGTGATGTAAAAAGGATAGTTGGAGTAAAACCTTTTTTTTCTTTAAGAAGGAGAACATTTTAAAACATGTTACATGTTACTATGTTACAAGGATGTGAGATCAGAAAGACAAGGAGATCAGGTACGCACTACGAATACAGTTCCTTGTTTTAACTGTGTGTATTGTAAACACATTAACACAGATATGAAATTTGTACATCCTGTTCTTAAGACAAAATTTTCTTTCAAAACATTTGCCACATGTACAAGTGAGAATGCTGTGTATGTATAGAACTGAGAAAAATGTTCATGTTTCTATATAGGCAAAACTAACTGTAAATTGAAAGAAAGAATACCTTTGTTTATATCAGCAATTCATAGGGGAATAGAAACTAATGCCCTATGTAAGAATATTATAGAAAATAGTAGTGATCACATATTTAAGTTTAGCATACGTCAAAGAATCTATTAGAATCAAAGAGGGGGTGACATGGTTAATATAACTGAAAGGGCTGAGAATAAATGGATTAATTTTTTCAGAGCAAACATGTTTCCTGGTCTTAATAAGGTTAACAGTATTAAACCTTTTTTAAAGTTCAAACAGTCTTATGTTTAATAATTTTTTTATATGTATTTTTATAGGGGAAGTATTTTAACTTTAAGTGTATGTAAGATATAATTAATTGGGTAATTATTTGATTTGATTTTTGATATGATTGGCTGGCACTGAATAGATAATGAATGACTCTTGTTGAGGTTATGTGTATTGAAAAAGAGTGTTAACTGGAAAGCTTTACAATAAATCTTTATCGTGTGGACATTCTAGCCTTGATTTATTTTGCTTGGTGTACTACCTTGCATAGCACAGGTAAGAGTAGAAACAACACTGGGTACTACAGAGTCTAATACTACCCCAGGAGAGTAAAAATCAAAGAGAACTATGGAGTGTAGTACTGGCAAATATACTGATACTGAGAATAATTGAGTGTAGAATGGACAAAGGTGAGAGTAGAAACCACAGTGAATAATACTTCATGTAGTCTGAGAACATGTAAGAGCAGAAATCACACTTACTACTATCTTGTGTAGTATGGGTACAGATGGAGTAAAAATCACATTAAGTACTATTGTATGTAGTGTTGGCAAAGGTGAGAGTAAAAATCACACTGATTGCTATCTTGAATAATATGGGCATAGTTGGGAGTAGAAATCACTCTGATGAATACTGCATGTAGTATGGGGACATGTGAGAGGAGAAATCACACTTTGTACTATATCTTGTAGCACTGACAAAGGTGAGATAGAAATCACAGCGAGTGTTGTCTGGTGCACAGGCAGGAGTAAATTCATACTGAGTAATACTGTGTGTAGTACTGGCACAGGTAAGAGTAGAAATCACACTGAGTACTATCATGTGTAGTATGAGCACAGCTAAGACTAGAAGTCATTCTGTTTACCATCATGTGTAGTAATGGCACAGGTGAGAGTACAAATAATACTGAGTAATATTGTGTGTGGTAGGGCACAAGAAAAGTAGAAATCATACCGAATATTATTGTTTGTTGTATAGACACAGGTGATAGTACAATTCATTCAAAGGACTGTCTTGTGGATTATGGGCACCAGTGGGAGTTGAAATCTCACTGAGTAACACTGCATGTAGAATTATCACTGTTGACATGAGAACTCATAGAGTACTACCATGTGTAGTATGGGCAAAATTGAGAGTAGAAATCACCTTGAGTACTGCCTTGAGTAGTATGGGCATAGGTGAGAGTAGAAATCAAAATTAATATAATTTTGTAGTATAGGCATAAGTGATAGAAGTCACACTGAAAATTAAAGTATGTAGTATCTACACAGAAGAAAGAATCACACTGGTTGCTATCATGTGTAGTATGGGCACAGGTGAAAGGAGAGTTCACTTTGAGTACTACTATAAGTTCTAAGTGCACACTGACTTCTATTGTGTACACTGAGTACTTGTTACAACATGGACAGGTGAGAGTAGAACACACTGAATAATATTGTATGTAGTATGTGAACAGAAGACAGTAGACATCAGACTGACTACTATTATGTGTAGTATAGGCACAGGTGAGAGGAGAAGTCACTCTGAGTACTATCATGTGTAGTATGTACAGTGAAGACAGTAGACATTACATTGACTGCAATTGTCTGTAGTATAGCATAGGTGAGAATAGAAATTACACTAAGTACTATAGTGTGTCGTATGGGCAGAGATGAGACTAGAATTATTGAGAACTGTTGTGTGTTATATGGGCACAACTGAGATCAGAAATCTCACTGAGTAGTATCTCATGTTTTATGGGTACAGGTGAGAATAGAAATTACACTGAATATTATTGTGTGTAGCATTGAAAAAGGTAAGTACAGAAATCACACTGAGTGCTGTGTTGTATATTATGGGAACAGGTGAGAGTACAAATTGCACTAAGTACTACTGTGTTTAATTTTGGAACAAAAGAGAGTAGATATCTCACTGAGTACTGTCATGTGTAGTAAGGGCACAGGTTAGAGTAGAAATCAAAATGAGTAATACTGTTTGTAGTATTGGCACAGGTGAGAGTAGAGATAAGACTCAATAATATCATGTGCTGTACGGGAACAGGTGAGAGTAGAAGTCACAATAAGTACTATCATGTGTAGCATGGGGACAAGTCAGAGTAGACATCAGACTTATTTATAGTGTGTGTAGTATGGACAAAGGTAAATACACAGATGACATTGAGTACCACCAGCTGCAGTATGACTGAGTACTATAGTAGCTAGTACTGCCACAAGTGAGAGTAGATATAAAACTTACTACTATCATGTGCAGAATGGGCAGAGGTTAGAGCAGATCAGACTATGGACTATCATGTGTATTATGGGCACAGGTGAGAGGAGAAACCACACTGAGTGATGCTGTGTGTAGTATGGGCACAGATGAGAGTAGAAAGGATAAGAACTATCATGTCTAGTATGGGCACAGGTGAGAGTAGAAAACACAGTGGATACTATCACATGATATGTGGAGCTCAGGTGAGAATACATGTCACACTGAGTACCATCTCATGTATTATGGGTGCAAGTGAGTGTAGAAATCACATTGACTAATATCATGTGTAGTATGGGCACATCAGAGAGTAGAAATTACACTAAGTACTACTCTGTGTAGTGTGGACACAAGTGAGAATAGAAATCAGACTAAGTACTCTGATGTGTCTTATGGGTATAGATGAGACGAGATGAGAGCTCATGCTGTGTGATACTGTTTGTATTCTGAGGTGAGGGGCGAATCACACTGACTACTATCATGTATAGTAGGGGCTCAATACTGTGTGTGGTAGGGTACTGTTGAAAGTAGAAATCATATTAACTTTTGTGTGTTGTAAGGACAGAGGTAAGAATAAAAATCACAATTAGCTATATCATGCCTAGTATGGCAACAGGTGAGTGAATAAATTACACTGAGTTATATGGTGTGTAGTATTTGCACAGGTGAGAGTAGAAATCATACTAAGTACTATCATGTATACAGTGGGCACAAGTGAATATTATCTTTTCCAGTATCAGTATAGGGGCACAGGTGAGAGGAAAAAATCAGTCTGAGTACTATCAGGGATATTAGGGATGTTTTTCATGATTCTGATGAAGTCCTAGGTGTATTAAAACACAAGTGGAAGGCCCAAGGAAACAAGCTGCTACAGGTAAAATCCAGCAGAACTTTAATCTAGAAACTTTTTGAAATAAAATCTTGTTTAAAACTATGAGAGATAAGCACTTTCATTCACAAAAATACATGAACTTCATCAGATAATCATTGCTGCAAGTACACGCACAATTTGTAACTTTTGTGTTCAATCACATGACTGCCAACCCCCAGGAAATGAGGCACCATCTTAAAGGAGCCACCACAAAGAAATTCACAGTGTGTAGCACTGAGTCAATTTAACTGACAAAATTTGCAAAGAAAATATATATAAAATCTCTCTCGCTCTCCCTCTCTACACACATATATATATATATATATATATATATATATATATATATATATATATGCTGCGGTGGTGGTGCTGCGGTAGCGTTGTCACCTCACAGTAAGACATTGTCCTGTTCGATTCTCAGCTAAAGCGTCTTCTGTGTGGAGACATGCGTGAATGGGCGTACCTTTGTTGAAGGTTGTGCATCAGGCCTGGCAAGTAGGTACGAAAAAATCTACTGCCAATCATTAGCGGACCGGAGTTCTGCTGTGGTGACCCCTAACCAGGAAAAGCCAAAAGATACAACAACAACATAGTATAAAATGCAGTCCCTATAAAATCAGAAAAATGAAGACAAAAGTATGTAAGAAATATGTCAAATATAAACCCTGTATTTAGTGTTCATCTTTCCAGTGCTTTTAACTTGAGCAAACATACTATTGAAACATGTTCATTGAGTTCAGACCAGTTACTGGCATTCAAACACAGCTGCCAATATAGTTCACATTTTTCCAGCAATAAGGTCCATGGACTTTCATTGCTGTTGGAAGGCATTTGTTCCAAAATACAAAATCTGAACGTGTGGTGTGGGTAACATTTTATGTGTTTGTAGAGGCTGTTATTCTCTTGTTTTATTCTGATTTCATACAAATGTTCATAAGTTCTGTCCCTCGGTCTTCTCTTTATTTTTCCTATGTAAAAACAGGGGCAGAAAATGCACAGTGCACAATATACTACCTTTGTTGTACAACAATTGAATCTGTTTCTTATAGCAACCACCTGATTGTTCTAAGCAATGATGAGTACTATTATGTGTTATATGGACACGGGTGAGCGTAAAAACCACACAGAGTACTATCATGTGTTGTATGGGCCAGGTGAGACTACAAGTCACACTGATTACTATCATATGTAGTAAGAGCACAGATGAGAGTGCAAATGATACTGAATAATATTGTGTATGGTATGGCCACAGGAGAGAGTAGAAATCAGACTGTGTACTATTGTTTTTAGTATGGGCACAGCTGAAAGTTAAAATCACACTGAGTAATACTGTGCATAGTATGGTCACAGTCAATATGTGAAATCACACTGAGTACTATCTTCAAACAATTGACCAGTCCACTTGAACCTGAGGATGCACTAACTATATTATACAGACCAAGAAATAAAAACCTGTTGAGCTCCTTGAACCTTAACTGTTTTATGACTTATTTAGAATGGTTCTGATGAAGTCTTAAAACAGTTATGGACAAAAGTGCTTAACCAATTTTTATTTTCAGGTCTATATAATAATGTCAGTATATCCTCAGGTTTGAGTGGACTGGTTATTTTTTTTTACTTTTTTATTTATTGTTGTTGCTATCAGGTGGGAGCCATTTGCACGTTTTGGATTTTGAATACTATCTGGTTTATTATGTGCACAGGTGAGAGTAGAAATCAAAATGAGTAATAATATGTGCAGTATGGCACTGGTAGACTAGACGTTGCACTGAAAATTATTTTGTGTAGTATGTGCACATCACAGAGTAGACATCACTCTGGTTACTTTTGGTGTGGTATGAGCATAAGTGAGAATAGAAATCACACTAAGTACTATAGTGTGTAGTGTGGCACAGGTGAGAGCAGAAATCACAGTGAGTGCTCTCTTGTCTATTATGGGCACAGTAGTGCAAGAATAGATGAGAGTAGAAAGACTGAGAACTATTGTATGCAGTATGTGCACAACTTATAAATCACCTTGTGTAATATTGTACAAAGAATGGGTATAGCTGAGACTGGAAGTCACACTGAGAGCACTCAAGTATAGTATGGGTATTGGTGAGAGTAGAAATCATGCTGAATAATACTGTGTGTAGTATGGGCACCTGTGAAAGGAGAAACAACAGTTATTGCTATCATATGTAGTATTGGCAAAAGTGTGAGTAGAAATCACAGTGAGAACTATCATGTGCAGTATGGACATAGCAGAGAATAGAAGTGACACCGAGTACCATCATGTATAGAATGGACACAAGTGAGAGAAGAAATCACACTGAGTACAACTGTGTGTAGCACTGGTACAAGTGACAGTAAACATTGTGCTGAATACTATCATGTGCAGTATGGACATATCATGTGTAGTATAGGTACAGGTAAGATTACAAATCACATTGACTACTAATGTGTGTAGTATGAGGACAGGGGAGGATATAAATCCCACTGAGTACTATTGTGCAGACTATCAACAGAGTTGAGAAATGAAATTACATTGATTAATAATGTGCTTAGTATGGGCATAGGTGAGAGCAGAAATCACAATGTGTACTATTGTGTGTATTATAGGCACAGGTGAGAGTAGAAACCAAACTCAGTAATGCTGTGTATAGAATGGGTACAGGTGAGAATGGAAACTGCATGCATACTATCAAGTGTTTTGTGAGCACTTTTGAGAATAGAAATCACACTAAATAACACGGTGGGTAGTATGGGCACAGGTGAGAGGAGAAATGACACTTAATACTATTATGTGAATTGTCGGCAAAAGTGAGAGCAGAAATAACACTGAGTGCTATTATGTAAGTAAAGACACAGGTGAGAGTAGAAGTCACACTGAGTAATATTATGTCAAGTGTGAGCAAATGTGAGAGTAGAAATCACACTGAGTGATACTATGTGTTGTATAAAAACAAATGAGATTAGAAATCACCCTGAGTATTAGTGTGTGCAGTATTGGCCCAAGTGAGAGAAGAACACACACTGAGTACTGTCTCATGTATCATTTGCACAGGTAAGAGTAAACATCACACTAAGTAATTGCTTGTGTAAAATGGGTACAGGTGAGAATGGAAATCACAGTGATTACATTCAAGTGTAGTACTGGCACAGATAAGAATATAAATCACACTGAATAATACTGTGGGTAAACTGGGCAGAGGTGAGAGAAGAAATTACAGTACTATTGTGTACATTATCAGCAAAGGTGAGAGCTGAAATCACATTGAGTACTATCATATGAGGTGTGGGCAAAGGTGAGAGTAGAAATCACAGTGAGTAATACTATGTGTAGTATGAGAAAGAGTAGAACTCACGCTGAGTATTACTGTGTGCAGTATTGGCCCATGTCAGTGAACACACACCGAGTACTTTCTTTTGTATTATTTTCACAGGTGAGAGTAGACATCACACTGAGTAATACCATGTGTATTGTAGGCACTGGTAAGAGTAGAAGTCAAAATGAGACTTATCATATGTACATAGGCATAGGTCAGAGTAGAAATCACACTAAATTATATTGTGTGGAGTATGGGCACAGGGGAGAGTTGAAATCACATTGAATTCTTACTATAGTATGTAGTATGGGCACAGGTAAGAATAAAAATCACACTCAGTACTACTGTGTGTAGTATGGGAAAAGGTAAGACTACAAATCACACTGAGTTATATCATACGTGATATGGGCACAGGGGAGAGGAAAAATTATATTGAGTTCTATCATGTGCAATATTGGTGCAGGTGAGATTAGAAATCACACTGAGTACTATCATGTGTAGTATGGGCATAGGGAAGTGTAGAAGTCACAATGAGTTCTACTAGTTGTACAATGTGCACCGGTGAGAGTAGATATCACACTGAGTTATATCATTGAGGTATGGGTACAGGTGACAGTAGAAATCACACTGAGTATAATCATGTTCAGTATAGGCACAGGAGAGAGTAGAAATTACATTAAGCACTACTATGTGTTGCATGGCCACAACTGTCAGTAAATGCACAGTGACTACTATTGTGTGCAGTATGAGTACAGCTGAGAATAGAAATTCAACTAATACTTTGTGCAGAATGAGTACAGGTGAGAATGGAAATCACACTGAGTCATCAACTATAGTATGAGCACAGGTGAAAATAGAAATCACACTGAGTAATTCTGAGTGTAGTAAGGAAAAAGGTGAGGAGTATTGTACAGTATAGTATCACAAATGCAAGAGTATAAATCATACTAAGTACTATTATGTGTAGTATTGACAAAGATGAGAGTAGAAATCACACAGAATAATAATGTATGCAATATTCACACAGGTGAGAGTAGAATTCAAACTGAGTACTATCGTGTGTATATGGTCATGTGTGAAAGTACACAAGTGAGAACAGAAGTCACAGTCAATCATGTGTGGTATGAGTACTGGTGAGTATAGAATTTACTTTCACTTGTAGTATGGGCCCAGGTGAGAGAAGCCACACTGAGTAACATCATGTGTAGGATGGATACAGGTGAGACTAGAAACAACACTGATTACTTTTGTGTGCAGTTTTGATACAATTGGAGGGTACAAATCATATTGAGTTTTATACTGAGTGTTATCATGTATAGTATGGACACAAATTAAAGTATAAGTCACATTGAGTACTATTGGTTGTAGTATGTGCACAGGTGAGAGTAGAAATCACATTGGTTTATCTAATTGTGGTATTGGCACAGGTAAGAGTACAAATCACACTGAGTGCTATCTTGTGTAGTATGGAGAAAGGTGAAAGTAGCAATCAAACTGAATGTATTATTGGCACAGGGAGGAGAGGAAATCACACTGAGTGCTTGCTATTGTGTGTAGCATGGGCACAGGTGAGAGTAAAAATTAAACTGAGTTCTATCGTGTGCAGCATGAGTACTGATGTGAGTAGAAATCACACTGAGTTCTGCTTTGTATAATATGGCTATAGGTGACAGTAGAAATTAAACTGAGTATTATTGGTAGACATTTTGACAGATGAGAGTAGAAAGCCCTCTGAGTAATACTGTGTGTAGTAGGGGCACAGGTGAGAGTAGAAATTCCATTGAGTGATATTGTGTGCAATATGGTCATAGGATGTTACTAAATTATCGATCCAAAGGTCATTACAAGCCTAGCCATTAAATCCCAATATAATACTAGATAAATGATATCGTCTATGCAAAAGATTTTTCTAGCAAGGATTATCCATGTCCAGAAGAGAAGCCAGGGCCATCCACTGAAGAAATTTACAGTTTCCCATACAGTCATGCAGGATGCTCTTAAATAGGGTCATGGAGGTGTTCTGCTTGATATGGATTGATATAAGTGAGAGAAAACATCACATGGACTACTGTCCACTGTAGTATAAGCACAGGTGAGAGTAGAAATCACACTGAGTACTATCATGAGAAGTATGGACACAGAAGAGTAGAAATCATCCCGCACAATGCTGTACATGGTACTGGGCACAGGTGAAAGTAGAAATCATGCAGAATTGTTTAAATGTGGCCCACTTATCTGCTCAGCCTCTCTGTGATATTTGTCATGGGTTCAGCTCTAGAACCCTCAATGAAAGGTGAAACAAGTTAATTCTAAAAGGTTTTCTCAAGACGCCTTTTTTAGAGGCTATTGCTGCACCTGAGGGATCACCCCATCCTAGCAAAACTCTGAAAAAAGAGATCGCACTCGGTTCCTGCTTCACCTCGTGAAAAATCTGAGGAACTTAAGACTAAACACTTAAAATTGACTTGTGCACCGATGAGGACTGTTACAGTACCAGCTTCAGTACCAGCTGTTAAAGTTGTGCTGTCGGCACCGATTACCATTTTGGCACCGAGTACTATGGTGCCATCTATGCACCTACAAATTTTGCATCCTTTGGTGTCATCTACTGTTTTGATGTTGGCACCAACAACGGCACCATCTATGTCTGTTACTAGCCCAGAAAAATTGACCATTCCAGTTCAAGCCTCCATTGAGACTTTGGTGCCAATGGAACCTCGGACCCGATATTCCCCAAAGGTGGATCCTTTTCTGATGCAACAGTATAGCCCCTTCCTGTCTCCTTCGGGATTTTCTGTAAGATCAACCAGGAGCCTCTTGGAACTTGATGTGGTGAGTCTTTTTGATCAGTTGCTTATGGCTAGAGGGATTCCTACTCCATCCAAAACCCCACTCCACTGGCAGTTGGGGGTACTTCTCCAAGGACTCTGGCTTGTTCTCCTCCTTTGACCTTGGAGCAGGCATCAAAGACCCTGGAACTGACATCCATTACAGTAACCTTGACTACGATACCCCTGTTGGATCTCACCATGGTTTCTCATGATCATGGCTGGACTGTGGGTGATCTGGTTCCAGGAACAAACACGATTTTTTTCCATGGTGCTGTCCTCAGTTAAGAGGACCCTCACAGTACCAGCTTCACTTGAGACTACATCCCTGTGGGAGGGTTCACTGGAGCAGGGTGTGAGCCCAATTCCAAGGTTGTACATAGGCTCCCATCTCTCTTCAGGTGGACCTGCATTCCGGGCGATCGAGAGGACACTTGCCTCTGCTGGCAAAACGTCAGCATCAGACTACCCATTGACTCTTCCCTTTCAGCCGCAACTGACACATGCTACCATTATGGGACAATGAGCACAGGAGCCTCAGGAGACCCTATTACAGGGTGCCCCTTCTTCTGAGTCCTCTACAGAAACTCCCCCTGAGGAAGGACCTAGGAAGAAATCATGGAAGAAGAAGCATGTAGACTCCCATGAGTAGTCTCTCACTGAGGATATGGGCTTCAATGAAGGGGAAGGGCCCCCATGGTCACCTCCAGAGGATGTCTCCTTTGGAGACATCCTTGAAATCTTAAAACAGAGGGGTGATTGGAAGTCCTCCAACCCTTCCTCCGAGGAGTCCATTTATTCTGCAGGCTTTTCGTGCTTGACCCTCTACCTCGTGGGTGACCCCACCTGTAGACGAACTGATACAACTTGTAGTGCATGGAAGAATCCTGACACCGTCGAGCCTATCCCTAAGAGACCCGATAAAATTCTCTCTCTCCCAAGAGAACCCACACTGGTCTAAGGATCTTCCAGTGGATGCTATGGTGGTGTCGGCAGCAATGAAAAAGGAGCTCACAGAGGAGAGCCAGATGGTCCACCCACATAAAAGGGAGTCCCAGGCAGTGGACCGACTAGGGAAGCGAGTGTTTGTATCATCAATCTTTGCTATTAGGACCTTTAATTATCTGGCACATTTCACCAGGCTTCAAAGAGTTCTAGTCTCTGAACTTTCTGGAACCTTAGCAGGACAAGAGTCTGATGAGGTACACGATAAAAGTTGCCTCACAGCCAGCAACCCTGGAATTGATATCTAACTTGTCCATGCAGTTAATATCACATGCAACCAAAGGGGCAGCTAGAGCTGTGGGTTCAGGCGTAGTCATGAGATGCCATGCCTGGATGCACCTGTGTGATTTTGTAGACCCAAGTCTTTCTTCCTTAATGCTCCTGTAGAAGCATCATCACTTTTTGGCCCTACAGTGAAGGACACGTTAGCTAGGTGTGAGAATGACAGAAAGACCCTGTCTGCTGTACGTGTACATTTCTGCACACCCCCAGTGTCCTTACTCAAGGAACCAGCAGAGTGGGAAAATGTGGCACAGAAAGTCTTGCGGTCCTTTTTGTGACACACTTGGCGAGTTCTCCCCCAGAGGCAGAGGGGGTAACTCCAGTGGAAGATGCCCATACAGAGGCAGAGGAGGACGGTGTAACCAGAGGTACAGGAATTCTTGCTCTAGACAGCCCTATCAGTGCTCCTGAAGAGTGGCCTGATTGCTTTCTTCTGGAAGCAGTTGGTGGATGTTTTTCCCTGTACCAAACAGCCTGCCACCGTATAACCACAGATTCTTGGGTGCAAGGAATAATCACCAGAGGCTACAAAATCCCATTGAACTCCTTCCCCAATCCACAAAAACATATTCCCAACATCCCACCCAGTCAAAGGGCATCGTCAGCCATAGAAAAAAAAAAGCTGTGCCAAAAAAAGAGTCACCCAGACAGTCCCACCAGACCACATAGGATCCGGATTTTACTCAAAGATTCTTTTTAGTGCCAAAAAAGACAGGGGACTGGAGACCAGTTTTAGATCTCAGTGATCTGAACAAGTTTGTTATCCAAGCAAAATTCCCGATGGTCACAGTTCAGTCCAGTCTTCCATTTCTGGAAAAGGACAATTGGATGTGCTCTTTGGACCTTCAGGATGCATATTACCAAATAAAAATGGACAAGCTCTCCAGAAAGTTCTTTCGCTTTCAGCTGGGAGTCAATCATTACCAATTCTGGGTTCTGCCCTTCGGACTCTCTATAGACCCCAGAGTGTTGACAAAGTGCATGGTAGTGATTACAGCTCACTTGAGAATACATGGATTCTGAGTGTTTTCATACATAGACGATTGGCTCCTCACCACCCCCACCAAGTGCCTGCTGGAAAAAGCCCTGGATTACACCCTCACATTAGCCAGAACCCTGGAGATTTCTATAAATTGGAAGAAAAGCAGCCTAACCCTCACTCAGGAGTTAGACTTCATAGGAAGGGTATTCAATACCAAATCTTGGCGAGTATCTCTTCCAGATCACAGATTGCAAAGACTAAGAGCTCAACTCCAAGTGATGCTCTGCAAGTGTATGGCCTCCTCTTGAGAGGTTCTCCAACTCCTGGGGTCAATGGCCACAGCAATCACCATTGTCCCACTGATGAGGTTGCACATGAGACTCCTTAAGTGGCTTCTGTTGTCCCAATATTACCCGAATCATCACCCTTTATCATTTCAAATATGGATTACAGAACACTGCAAGAAAAACCTCTGGTGTTGGATGAAGCCAGATGCATGTCTTTGGAGTCGTCCCTTTTCCCCTCCACAAGCCAAGGCCACTATGACCAGGAACACTTCCCTAATAGGGTAGGAGGGCATTTTCAGGGCATGACTGTTCAAGGCACATGGTCGTCCACAGAGGCCAACCTGCATATCAATGTACAAGAACTGAGGGCAGTGCTTCTAGCATTGCAGGCATTTCATTCTGTCCTTCCATCTGGAATTATTGCCATCCAATCTGACAACATGACAGTTGTCTGATATATCAACAAACCCTACCCATTGTGTCCAGAGGCCATGAGAGTGTGGCAATGGGCGATACTGCCTCAATCATTACAAATTGGATCTGGTCTCTAGGGGACTAGCCTCCTTTGGTTTGATGGTGCTCAGGAATATTCTTCCATAGGGGCCACCCAGGACATATAAGATAGCTAGAGACTCTGTCCCATCAGTAAGGAATGAATGAAGATTAACAACATCATGTAGCTGCTGCACATATATTGTCCATGGATGCCATTGAATGAAAGGCTATCAAAGTTTCTACAGATCTGGTGGAATGTGCTTTGATTTTTCTTGGTATAGGAGTACTTGATCGCTGGTATACCAGAAGAATACAATGTCTTAGCCATTTGGAGAGAGGTACTTTAGAGACAGCTTTTCCCAGTTTTGGGCCTGAGAAGGATACAAACAATTGTTCTGATTTGTGGATTTCCTTAGTTCTGTCCAGATAAAATCTTAGTTGTCTATGCACTGGATCAGACACTGTTTTATAGACCAGAGGTCACCTCTAAGTGGCCTATAAGAAACATTATATAAAGCAACAGTTCCTGAAGCCTTTCTAAATAGTTTAACTTTTCCATCCCTATAATTATTCTAGCAATGAATTAATATCCCTGGGATTCAGAAACATATTCTGCATAGTGGTTGACTATACTGCATGATGTATGGCCATACAGTTAGTTTTCACTACACATGCTCAGTGTATCTATGAATTGCACATTCATAGATGCACTGAGCATATGTGGTGGAAACTGAGCAGCAGCACTGCTCATAGTATATGCCAAGAGCTATATAAGCAGATTGCAATGAGCCACAGTACTAAAATGAGGTGGTCTAAGTACACATATTAGGTAAAACTCAATGACAGAGTGATTCAGAAATGTATAAAGAGTGTTCCATGATACACAAAAACTAGTGATGATGACTGTAGTGAAATCCTCATGCACATGCAAGGGAAGAGAGGAAATATGCAAAATATTGCCACAGCATTAGAAAAAGTGTATACACAACAGGTTATTATTGCCACTATGAGCACTAAGATACTACTCTTTGTCAACCTCAGTGGTGCAATGTCATCTGACTATGTTTAACATTTCATGGCTTTCATGACACCATAATTGTAGACCAGCACTGTATGTATAGGGGCATCATTGTAGACATGTTGGCCTTATCTACAGGCCTGTGGTAATAATGGCTTACCCATCCTAGTGGATACAGTGGTATGCCTGGCTTTATGAACACTAGCTACATGGACTTTTCAGTGATCAACAGTGGGTGCAGTGGGGATATCTCAGGCATCTGCCTCGAGATTACCCTATCAGTTTCTGAATGTCATGCTACATCCATATTGAGGAATGTGCTGTTTTGATATATGAGAGAGCAGAGATCACCATGTGGAATTATTGAGAAATAGCCCATTTTCCTGAGGTACTGGGAGCCATGGATTGCATCCCAAGGGACACATTTCACAGTACATTTTACAGTGTTGCCATATTTGGTAATCCCTGTCTTCATAACTCAGCTGTATCTTCTCCTTCCTAGATTACTGAGTACATCTCAATTGCTAGTCAATGAAGTTAGCCATAAATGCTTCCACCAAAATGACATCTCAAAATCACCATACTCCCATTTTCTCTTGTAAGAAACATAAGCCACCTCAACCCAAGATAACAGTATTAACTCCCTTTCCCTCTCTATTCCTTCTCAATATCAGTTAATACACACCATCTGTTACACCATTTTCTTATGCTTTCACTTTTTCTCCCATTTACATATCAGAAAAAAATGCAAGACAGGTATGTGCAGTAATGTATCAACAATTATAAATCTATGCTCTTCTTCTAGCTCTCAGTTTTTGCAGGAAGTCAATGGACTGATACTGTAGAATACAGAGCATTGTAAAGTTTAGTGTTCTAAATTTCAATAATGAAAGGTTTGCAAGGAGTTAAAGATACTTAATGAAGTAAGCTATAACATCATACAGAAAAGGAGATTTTAGTACTGTATAGGTTTATAAAGGGTTCAAGAGCATACCTCTCACCTCTTAAAGCAAGAAATCTGGACAAAGCCCTAAAAATGGGGGGACAAAGGCCCAAAAATAGGGACACTTTTTAAATATTGCTCTTACAAGCTTAGAAAGTTGGTAGAATAACAGGTTTTGCAATGGCATGACTTTTCTGAATGGTATGAATTCTGAAACTCAAATATCTGTCTTTATTTTTTGACTTCAACCCTTCATGGTTTTCCATTCATTTGCCAGAAAAACACAATTTTATGAGAAGCAGACCAAAAATATGAGGCAGAAATCTGAACATGCTGAGAAATTCTGTACAGTTGAGAGGTATGTTCAACAAGAGATATAATGAAGTAAGTAATAAAATTATGTAACAGGGGAGGGGAGATATTAGTACTGAATAGGAAGAAAGTAGCAATAACATATGACTGAGAGAATGTGGTATAGGTTTAATTTGATTTAGACTGCCTGTTCCAAATTGGTGCATGTAGAAAGCTTATAACTCAAGTATAGAGGGGATGAAGGAGGGGGGTAGAGTGGTGAATGGGGCAGTTTGAAAAACAGAAAGATTAGAAGTGTTGCTGAAGAGGGGATGAACAGAGATGTAATGATTCAAGGAGAAAAGGGCAAAAAGTCAGTGATAAGCATTTAAGAAGTTTGTGAGTTCACTAGTGCTATATTATTTGAGCTGGATTTTATAGCTTGGGAGTATTTTGTCAGTTTTACTTGTGTAGGGATGGTGTTACAAAGTTGAGAGATGTAGCAGGAGTACAGTGAGTCCCCTGATAAATGATTTGGTTTAGTAGTACTTACTAGACCTTTGTCACTGGAATGGAGGACCATTTCCAGGATAATATATCAGTTTGTATGCCTTAACTAGCTGAGAGTATGTTATGCAGTTGTTAAGCTCTAGCTTGTTTAGCTATATTAATGCTTGGCAGCAGTGAGTTTGGTGTGCAGTGTTGGTAGCAAATTTAGCTATTTTGTTATAACAGGAGGCTAAGGTTTGTAAGGGTAGGTGAGGCATACAAGAGGGTTGGAAGCAAATAGTATGAGGCTAGGATTTTTCTTGCTGGGTCTCTAAGGTACTTCTTTGTCCTGTAAAGGGAACCAAGTTTCTGTTGGTCTTTTTAATTGTTTAAAGAATATGTTGATCAGATTTAAGACTGTCATAAATTATAATGCCGAATAATTTTAGGATGTGGGTCTACCTCAGTTTTAGTACTTTTTGCTAATGTCACCAAGAAAGAATGTTTTTAATTAAGATAATGGTTTGGGATGAAGAGCATCAGTTTTGTTTTACTTGGATTAAGGAGCAGGTTTGACTTTTCAGCTATGTTCCGATTGAAAAGAAAGACAGTTGCATGAATTATTGGAGTCTGAATATTGTGGGGGCTGTACATATTAAAGTTGAATCATCTGCATATTGTACTATATTTTCTTGGTCAATGGCAATGTGAAGCTTGTTTATAAAATCGGGAATAGGTCCTATATCACAAGGTTTAAGTCTTTAGAATGGGTAAATATGGTGCTGTTTGTTTTGCAGATATGCAGGAGCTCCATAAGAGTGGGGTCTGACAATGCCTTTTATGCCAGGCATAGATCTCCCCTCAACAGCCTGTAGGAGACAGAATACAGGGATAGAGCCTTCAGGTGGGCTGCATAGAATCTCTGTATTCTATCAGTGAGGAACCTCTGTGGATGTTCCGGTTGTTGGATATGCCTGGTTTGGTACATATTAAAGTGGGTGTGGTACTCAATGATATGTCTGATGAATGCCGAATACAGTGGAATAATGACTTACTTGGACCTAGATGCCATGCCTTTGTTTATAAGTTGCACAACAACGAATGATTTCCTCACTACTGTAGACTAGACATGTGATGGTCAAAGACTAGATTACTGACTATATGTGTCCCCAAGTTCCTGACTACTTGGTCAACTCTTAGGGGTGTGTCGTCAATATGACAGTTATGCTCTGTAGTGTGATCTTGGAGTTGGTATATGTAATTAGCAGGGAGTGTAGTAATGCAAGGGGCTTTTCCTCTGCAAAAAGAATGTGTTGTGTGTGTTACACTCCATTCATGCTTTTTGTTTTCAAGTTTCCCAGCTTGATCTAGTAAAATTCACAAATCTGATAGGGTCCCAAATGGAGGAACATTGGCTTAGGCATTCAGTAGTGCTTCTGGCCATGGAGAACTGATAGGTGTAAGGAAGGTGGAACTGGAGAAAATTGGCATGAAGACATAAGATAATTGAGTATACAAGCATGGTGAGGAAGGATAAGAATTATAAGATACAAATGATGGAGAATAAATTGAGCTCCATGTAACAAGAAGGAGATGGTACAAAATGAGCTTTTGTTATGTAAGAGGTGTGAGGTTTAGGCAAAAAATGAAAGTAACACAAAAATGATGATGGGAAAGTCATGGCTCAGTATGAATGAGCATGATTCAATGTGTAGGGATATTTTACAGGTGTTCATAATATTTTAATGGTGAGTTGCACAGAGAGGTAGGTATGCAGGGAGTGGCTAGTCAGGGCTGGGGAGTTACTTGAAGTTATATAAAGAAACTGAGATAGATGTGATAAAAAGGGAAAGGCTGGAGACCCCAGTGATGACTCAATTGAATATTCTAAATTATCAGGGGTGGAATTACCTGAGACACTGATAGATTCATTTGGAAATATAATGAATAAGTGATTGTTACCACAGTCTATGTCAGAAGTAACTGTAATGGTGCTCATAAAATGGAAGAAAATGCCAAAGGATCCAGACAATTTTAGATCAGAGTCATGTTTTTTACTGATGCAAAGCTTTTGGTAATGATTTTCAATGATGTGATGTGAAAATGTATTGCCAGAAAAATTGGCACAAATTAGATGGGTTTGTTAAGGAGCAATCCTCTACAGAACACTTTCACTAGCATTTATTTAGTGGGTTTTAAATGAGGGTCAGACTAGCAGTTGTAATGACAGGCATGCAAAATTGTTTTTAAATGGTACCCTGAACATTTATGTAGAAGGAGGCAGGGCAGGTGATAAATTAAGGTAAATGTATGCAGGAATTGTATACTCTATATTCTTCATCATTAATGAAGATTTTGGTTAATGAAGAGTAATCAGGAATATAAGACTGCAGTGGAGAATGAGGCATGCAAGGATGTTTTTTATCTCCATGTGTCTCTTTGATAGTGAATAAGAAATTAGTACACTAGGTATCCAGGTTGTTAGCAGATAAGTTTATGAAAACAAATAGTAAAACCCCTTTTATTGGATGACTGGATATCTTAGTAGAAAAATAAATATGGGATGTGGCTAAAAGTTTTATAATCAGAACAAGGAAGGTGGAAAAGTAAATCACAGCTGCCAAACTCAGGGAGTGGGAGAAATATTTGGGTTTCAGTGTTATCCAGACACATGATGAAGAGTAAGTGTGAAACGTATGAAAACTAGAGAGAAGGGTAAGGAATCTGCTTTGTAGATGGTCAAGTATATGTTTTATTTTATATTATGTATTTTCATTAGTTTTCTGATGTAGAACACTGCTCCAATGGACCATTTTCAAGAGTAATCCTATAAAAGATAGAACTGGCATGAAAATAAAATAAAATTAAATTAAATTAAATTTAAAAAAATATACAAAAAAGCTATAACAAAGATGGAATCTTACATGCAAAGACCAGAATGTTTTCCTGAGAACTGTCTTTGTTAACACATCTTTCAGTGTTTTATTTAACATGGCTTCTGAAATGTCAGTCTGTAGATAGTATACTGAGAATTCTATCTGTTGGTGCAATTCCTTTGACACTATGAGCATGTCTTGGTTAATAAGTGTCTCATAATTCTGCTCAGATGAATGTTTATTAAAAATCTAAATAAGGAAGATGAGATGTAGATACATTTAGACTTTTAAAAGCTATGCCTTGCAAGACAACCAAAGCAGGTTAACACACATGGGCCGGATCCATTAGTTTCTGTTGCAACTAAACAAACATGGTAAATTTACACATAAAACTCCATTAAAGATTATAGTACGTCTTCTAGAGTTATAGATAAAAAGAACAACACAGCAGGAAGCAAAATGCACAGAAAATGTTAGTCCAAACAGCTGAGACACTTGGCAACAAAATAATTAGCAAGGAACAGTGCACTGACAAGTATTTTGAAACCACTGGAGGCTGGTATATGTAAAACCACAGCTTTGTTTATGAAATGAAAAAGTAGTAGATTAGGTTTTCTTCTTAAAATCCTCTTAGAATATATATATTATTTATCATACCATAAACCAAGTTCAATGATTTTTAGTGGTATCTCCATCACAAAGGTTAATTCTCTTATAGCATCACTAGAAACAGGTTATTAAATCAGAGACATGGCTATAGACCTTGATCACGTCCCCAATTTATCTTCAAATAAATACGTTCTACACACCAACTTGTCTTAGGTTAAATCTTTGACTGGAATGTCTAATATCGGGAATCTCTGATGTAAAGGTAAAGCAACTGCTTTAACATATGAGAAACCATTGACTCAGGAACCATCTTTCACATCTGGCTCTGTTAGGTAACATCCTTTTATACAGGTTAATAATGCACTCTTTACTATTTAAGACAATGAATTTCTCAACTAAATTAATATGAACATTTCACAAACCCAATCACTTTATATATCCATAAAGTCACATACTCCATTTTCTCAGGTAAGATGGTATAATATATCCATATATCTATATATAGATATACCGATGTCTATCTTTACATGTCAGAGTTTGAAGTTCAGATCTCCTTCTTATGGACATGATGAGTACTAGGAACAGAGGAATTTAAGTGGGACTGATGCCGGTCATTCAAAAGCTTCTAAGTGCTGCTTTTCCAGAGCAAAGATGAGATCACAAGGCAGTGGGATGGCCCCTTTATCTAGGTTGCTTCCCTATGAACTGCATGAACTGCTTCACTAGGAGCAGTTGTAACAGTATGCATAAAGCCAAAGAGAACAGAACATCAAATATGGATACCAAAAACTCATAACCAAAAGCAACCACATAGAGAGGATGCTGTACACAGAAATTCTATACAGCAAACTGAAGGCTGTCACAGCAAACATGCTGAACAAGCACATGTGCTCACTTTAACAAAAAAGTAGGATAGCTCTGATGAAATCAGAACTTTCAGATAAGAGCGCATATTAAATTCACATAAAATGCATCCCTGCCTATTATCTGACACCAGATAGAAAATATTTTCCATTTCATCTATTAAAATTCCTTGGTTTCATGTTTTCTGTCTTCCTTTGTGATACAGACTTATGTCCTTAGACTAAACAGGTGCTTGAGAGAAATGAGGATCAGAACATTCAAACTACCATTCTGGGCCCACTCAGACTTGGCATTGCTCAGACTGTCAGATCGTTGAATAAACAGGTTAAGCCTCTTCTGTGTTAAGCATAGTGATTGCTTCCTCAGCTGTACCAGCAAGGAAAACCAGTATTGCCTGTGCAAATATGGCATTATCAGGTTCATATTTGATTTCTCCTTTTATACTGCTGTGGCACCTAAGAATAAGACAAATGAGGGAATACACATGTAGAAAGAGGTCTTGCCAGTGGAAAGAGTAAACCTCCACTCCTCTGGACTACATTGTACAGGAGCTTTGTGCAACAGCCAGAAAACTGGTGGCTTATTGGTGAAGCTAACATAGGCATACTTGAAAACCGTCAGTTGTCCTTTAGTGACATGAGCACTCCTTTGTTCAGCTTCCACATGTGATTTCCTGAGAAGTTTCTGCTCAAAGGAATAAAAGCATATCCCTCTTAATTCCATGGCCACGTGTGTTCCCAGAATTGCAGTCCCACTGTGCACATGGGAAAGAAAAATTGTTGCCCTGTTTATTTATGTATCATGTCACTGTGATACTGTCTGTGAAGAGTAAGAACACATCTCCCTTTTCTAGCTTGTTGAAAGATTGAATAGCTATGGCAATGGGAACATTTCATTCAAATTCATGTCTCTGGGAAACATTAATCTTACACTGATTCCTTAGGCTACTAATATAATCCCTAAGCAGGCATTGGCTATCGGAGTTTGGTTTGCTTGGGTGTTGCAAATAGTGGGCTTTCATTCTTGCAACACCTATCAGATGATCTCCTTGTGGATGGATAATAACATTGGTAGGAGTTTGTCTAGGTGCTATAAATGCTGATTTTAGGAAGCAGCCAGGAACTATTGGGTCTTCATTGTGTGCATCTTTACTGAGAGGGTCAGAAAAACAGCTGAAGACCACAAAGCTTTAGGAAATCATTTATTGATTTAAACTCTTGCTTTCCTGCTAATAAAAGATCTCTTCAAAAACATGACTGTCATTGGGAGAATGTATGTACTTTTTCAATGTGTCAAGGGTAACATTTCCTTCCTTATGTGGTTAAGTTGTACATGAGGATATTGAGGGTGAACTCAAGTTTACAAATGTAGTTCCTGGTGATCTCTAGCAGCAATTAATGTTTTTCCTCCATTAAAAGTGGAAGCAGGCATTTGTCCAGATAAGGATAATTATGTACACTTGTATTAACCTAGACTATAGCTGGGACAAAATCTTGTCAATACTCCAGATACAATAGACAGCCCATGAATTTCACAGCCCAAAGATTTCTAGACATAAATGTGGAACTTATAGTCTTAAGGCTTGTACTGAGGTATTTTCAGTGTTTGCCCAACTTATCTTATTCTTCTAATTTCATTAAGATCATGTTTGTTAGGTTCCTCAGCAAGATCTGATTATCTAATAGACCACAAAATAACCATTCCTTTACATTTTCCAGTAATAGCTGGATTCTTAGTCAACCAACTCCATAGCAGTTGAGTGGCATACTGAATCATATACAGCACAGCACGGATACACTTTATTATGTGTACCAGTTCTAAATTCTGAGAGCAGTAAAAACAATTCCAGAGAATGGTGAGAATGAATGTCTAAAATCAGAGCATACACTTATTATGTCTGAGACTACTGTTTGTCAGTATACACTTATTATGTCTGAGACTACTGTTTGTCAGTATGCACTTATTATGTCTGAGACTACTGTTTGTCAGTATACACTTATTATGTCTGAGACTACTGTTTGTCAGTATACACTTATTATGTCTGAGACTACTGTTTGTCAGTATACACTTATTATGTCTGAGACTACTGTTTGTCAGTATACACTTATTATGTCTGAGACTACTGTTTGTCAGTATACACTTATTATGTCTGAGACTACTGTTTGTCAGTATGCACTTATTATGTCTGAGACTACTGTTTGTCAGTATACACTTATTATGTCTGAGACTACTGTTTGTCAGTATACACTTATTATGTCTGAGACTACTGTTTGTCAGTATACACTTATTATGTCTGAGACTACTGTTTGTCAGTATACACTTATTATGTCTGAGACTACTGTTTGTCAGTATACACTTATTATGTCTGAGACTACTGTTTGTCAGTATGCACTTATTATGTCTGAGACTACTGTTTGTCAGTATACACTTATTATGTCTGAGACTACTGTTTGTCAGTATACACTTATTATGTCTGAGACTACTGTTTGTCAGTATACACTTATTATGTCTGAGACTACTGTTTGTCAGTATACACTTATTATGTCTGAGACTACTGTTTGTCAGTATACACTTATTATGTCTGAGACTACTGTTTGTCAGTATACACTTATTATGTCTGAGACTACTGTTTGTCAGTATACACTTATTATGTCTGAGACTACTGTTTGTCAGTATACACTTATTATGTCTGAGACTACTGTTTGTCAGTATACACTTATTATGTCTGAGACTACTGTTTGTCAGTATACACTTATTATGTCTGAGACTACTGTTTGTCAGTATACACTTATTATGTCTGAGACTACTGTTTGTCAGTATACACTTATTATGTCTGAGACTACTGTTTGTCAGTATACACTTATTATGTCTGAGACTACTGTTTGTCAGTATGCACTTATTATGTCTGAGACTACTGTTTGTCAGTATACACTTATTATGTCTGAGACTACTGTTTGTCAGTATACACTTATTATGTCTGAGACTACTGTTTGTCAGTATACACTTATTATGTCTGAGACTACTGTTTGTCAGTATGCACTTATTATGTCTGAGACTACTGTTTGTCAGTATACACTTATTATGTCTGAGACTACTGTTTGTCAGTATGCACTTATTATGTCTGAGACTACTGTTTGTCAGTATACACTTATTATGTCTGAGACTACTGTTTGTCAGTATACACTTATTATGTCTGAGACTACTGTTTGTCAGTATACACTTATTATGTCTGAGACTACTGTTTGTCAGTATGCACTTATTATGTCTGAGACTACTGTTTGTCAGTATACACTTATTATGTCTGAGACTACTGTTTGTCAGTATGCACTTATTATGTCTGAGACTACTGTTTGTCAGTATGCACTTATTATGTCTGAGACTACTGTTTGTCAGTATGCACTTATTATGTCTGAGACTACTGTTTGTCAGTATGCACTTATTATGTCTGAGACTACTGTTTGTCAGTATACACTTATTATGTCTGAGACTACTGTTTGTCAGTATACACTTATTATGTCTGAGACTACTGTTTGTCAGTATACACTTATTATGTCTGAGACTACTGTTTGTCAGTATACACTTATTATGTCTGAGACTACTGTTTGTCAGTATACACTTATTATGTCTGAGACTACTGTTTGTCAGTATACACTTATTATGTCTGAGACTACTGTTTGTCAGTATACACTTATTATGTCTGAGACTACTGTTTGTCAGTATACACTTATTATGTCTGAGACTACTGTTTGTCAGTATACACTTATTATGTCTGAGACTACTGTTTGTCAGTATGCACTTATTATGTCTGAGACTACTGTTTGTCAGTATACACTTATTATGTCTGAGACTACTGTTTGTCAGTATGCACTTATTATGTCTGAGACTACTGTTTGTCAGTATGCACTTATTATGTCTGAGACTACTGTTTGTCAGTATACACTTATTATGTCTGAGACTACTGTTTGTCAGTATACACTTATTATGTCTGAGACTACTGTTTGTCAGTATGCACTTATTATGTCTGAGACTACTGTTTGTCAGTATGCACTTATTATGTCTGAGACTACTGTTTGTCAGTATGCACTTATTATGTCTGAGACTACTGTTTGTCAGTATGCACTTATTATGTCTGAGACTACTGTTTGTCAGTATACACTTATTATGTCTGAGACTACTGTTTGTCAGTATGCACTTATTATGTCTGAGACTACTGTTTGTCAGTATGCACTTATTATGTCTGAGACTACTGTTTGTCAGTATACACTTATTATGTCTGAGACTACTGTTTGTCAGTATACACTTATTATGTCTGAGACTACTGTTTGTCAGTATACACTTATTATGTCTGAGACTACTGTTTGTCAGTATACACTTATTATGTCTGAGACTACTGTTTGTCAGTATACACTTATTATGTCTGAGACTACTGTTTGTCAGTATGCACTTATTATGTCTGAGACTATGTCTGAGACTATTGTTTGTCAGTATACACTTATTATGTCTGAGACTACTGTTTGTCAGTATACACTTATTATGTCTGAGACTACTGTTTGTCAGTATACACTTATTATGTCTGAGACTACTGTTTGTCAGTATACACTTATTATGTCTGAGACTACTGTTTGTCAGTATACACTTATTATGTCTGAGACTACTGTTTGTCAGTATACACTTATTATGTCTGAGACTACTGTTTGTCAGTATGCACTTATTATGTCTGAGACTACTGTTTGTCAGTATACACTTATTATGTCTGAGACTACTGTTTGTCAGTATACACTTATTATGTCTGAGACTACTGTTTGTCAGTATACACTTATTATGTCTGAGACTACTGTTTGTCAGTATACACTTATTATGTCTGAGACTACTGTTTGTCAGTATACACTTATTATGTCTGAGACTACTGTTTGTCAGTATACACTTATTATGTCTGAGACTACTGTTTGTCAGTATGCACTTATTATGTCTGAGACTACTGTTTGTCAGTATGCACTTATTATGTCTGAGACTACTGTTTGTCAGTATACACTTATTATGTCTGAGACTACTGTTTGTCAGTATGCACTTATTATGTCTGAGACTACTGTTTGTCAGTATGCACTTATTATGTCTGAGACTACTGTTTGTCAGTATACACTTATTATGTCTGAGACTACTGTTTGTCAGTATGCACTTATTATGTCTGAGACTACTGTTTGTCAGTATGCACTTATTATGTCTGAGACTACTGTTTGTCAGTATGCACTTATTATGTCTGAGACTACTGTTTGTCAGTATACACTTATTATGTCTGAGACTACTGTTTGTCAGTATGCACTTATTATGTCTGAGACTACTGTTTGTCAGTATGCACTTATTATGTCTGAGACTACTGTTTGTCAGTATGCACTTATTATGTCTGAGACTACTGTTTGTCAGTATGCACTTATTATGTCTGAGACTACTGTTTGTCAGTATACACTTATTATGTCTGAGACTACTGTTTGTCAGTATACACTTATTATGTCTGAGACTACTGTTTGTCAGTATACACTTATTATGTCTGAGACTACTGTTTGTCAGTATGCACTTATTATGTCTGAGACTACTGTTTGTCAGTATACACTTATTATGTCTGAGACTACTGTTTGTCAGTATGCACTTATTATGTCTGAGACTACTGTTTGTCAGTATGCACTTATTATGTCTGAGACTACTGTTTGTCAGTATACACTTATTATGTCTGAGACTACTGTTTGTCAGTATACACTTATTATGTCTGAGACTACTGTTTGTCAGTATACACTTATTATGTCTGAGACTACTGTTTGTCAGTATACACTTATTATGTCTGAGACTACTGTTTGTCAGTATACACTTATTATGTCTGAGACTACTGTTTGTCAGTATACACTTATTATGTCTGAGACTACTGTTTGTCAGTATACACTTATTATGTCTGAGACTACTGTTTGTCAGTATGCACTTATTATGTCTGAGACTACTGTTTGTCAGTATACACTTATTATGTCTGAGACTACTGTTTGTCAGTATACACTTATTATGTCTGAGACTACTGTTTGTCAGTATACACTTATTATGTCTGAGACTACTGTTTGTCAGTATACACTTATTATGTCTGAGACTACTGTTTGTCAGTATGCACTTATTATGTCTGAGACTACTGTTTGTCAGTATACACTTATTATGTCTGAGACTACTGTTTGTCAGTATACACTTATTATGTCTGAGACTACTGTTTGTCAGTATACACTTATTATGTCTGAGACTACTGTTTGTCAGTATGCACTTATTATGTCTGAGACTACTGTTTGTCAGTATACACTTATTATGTCTGAGACTACTGTTTGTCAGTATACACTTATTATGTCTGAGACTACTGTTTGTCAGTATGCACTTATTATGTCTGAGACTACTGTTTGTCAGTATGCACTTATTATGTCTGAGACTACTGTTTGTCAGTATGCACTTATTATGTCTGAGACTACTGTTTGTCAGTATACACTTATTATGTCTGAGACTACTGTTTGTCAGTATACACTTATTATGTCTGAGACTACTGTTTGTCAGTATACACTTATTATGTCTGAGACTACTGTTTGTCAGTATGCACTTATTATGTCTGAGACTACTGTTTGTCAGTATACACTTATTATGTCTGAGACTACTGTTTGTCAGTATGCACTTATTATGTCTGAGACTACTGTTTGTCAGTATGCACTTATTATGTCTGAGACTACTGTTTGTCAGTATACACTTATTATGTCTGAGACTACTGTTTGTCAGTATGCACTTATTATGTCTGAGACTACTGTTTGTCAGTATACACTTATTATGTCTGAGACTACTGTTTGTCAGTATACACTTATTATGTCTGAGACTACTGTTTGTCAGTATGCACTTATTATGTCTGAGACTACTGTTTGTCAGTATACACTTATTATGTCTGAGACTACTGTTTGTCAGTATACACTTATTATGTCTGAGACTACTGTTTGTCAGTATACACTTATTATGTCTGAGACTACTGTTTGTCAGTATGCACTTATTATGTCTGAGACTACTGTTTGTCAGTATACACTTATTATGTCTGAGACTACTGTTTGTCAGTATGCACTTATTATGTCTGAGACTACTGTTTGTCAGTATACACTTATTATGTCTGAGACTACTGTTTGTCAGTATACACTTATTATGTCTGAGACTACTGTTTGTCAGTATGCACTTATTATGTCTGAGACTACTGTTTGTCAGTATACACTTATTATGTCTGAGACTACTGTTTGTCAGTATACACTTATTATGTCTGAGACTACTGTTTGTCAGTATGCACTTATTATGTCTGAGACTACTGTTTGTCAGTATACACTTATTATGTCTGAGACTACTGTTTGTCAGTATACACTTATTATGTCTGAGACTACTGTTTGTCAGTATACACTTATTATGTCTGAGACTACTGTTTGTCAGTATACACTTATTATGTCTGAGACTACTGTTTGTCAGTATGCACTTATTATGTCTGAGACTACTGTTTGTCAGTATGCACTTATTATGTCTGAGACTACTGTTTGTCAGTATGCACTTATTATGTCTGAGGCTATGTCTGAGACTACTGTTTGTCAGTATGCACTTATTATGTCTGAGACTACTGTTTGTCAGTATACACTTATTATGTCTGAGACTACTGTTTGTCAGTATACACTTATTATGTCTGAGACTACTGTTTGTCAGTATACACTTATTATGTCTGAGACTACTGTTTGTCAGTATGCACTTATTATGTCTGAGACTACTGTTTGTCAGTATGCACTTATTATGTCTGAGACTACTGTTTGTCAGTATACACTTATTATGTCTGAGACTACTGTTTGTCAGTATACACTTATTATGTCTGAGACTACTGTTTGTCAGTATGCACTTATTATGTCTGAGACTACTGTTTGTCAGTATACACTTATTATGTCTGAGACTACTGTTTGTCAGTATACACTTATTATGTCTGAGACTACTGTTTGTCAGTATACACTTATTATGTCTGAGACTACTGTTTGTCAGTATGCACTTATTATGTCTGAGACTACTGTTTGTCAGTATGCACTTATTATGTCTGAGACTACTGTTTGTCAGTATACACTTATTATGTCTGAGACTACTGTTTGTCAGTATACACTTATTATGTCTGAGACTACTGTTTGTCAGTATGCACTTATTATGTCTGAGACTACTGTTTGTCAGTATGCACTTATTATGTCTGAGACTACTGTTTGTCAGTATACACTTATTATGTCTGAGACTACTGTTTGTCAGTATACACTTATTATGTCTGAGACTACTGTTTGTCAGTATACACTTATTATGTCTGAGACTACTGTTTGTCAGTATACACTTATTATGTCTGAGACTACTGTTTGTCAGTATACACTTATTATGTCTGAGACTACTGTTTGTCAGTATACACTTATTATGTCTGAGACTACTGTTTGTCAGTATACACTTATTATGTCTGAGACTACTGTTTGTCAGTATACACTTATTATGTCTGAGACTACTGTTTGTCAGTATACACTTATTATGTCTGAGACTACTGTTTGTCAGTATACACTTATTATGTCTGAGACTACTGTTTGTCAGTATGCACTTATTATGTCTGAGACTACTGTTTGTCAGTATACACTTATTATGTCTGAGACTACTGTTTGTCAGTATACACTTATTATGTCTGAGACTACTGTTTGTCAGTATACACTTATTATGTCTGAGACTACTGTTTGTCAGTATACACTTATTATGTCTGAGACTACTGTTTGTCAGTATACACTTATTATGTCTGAGACTACTGTTTGTCAGTATACACTTATTATGTCTGAGACTACTGTTTGTCAGTATGCACTTATTATGTCTGAGACTACTGTTTGTCAGTATACACTTATTATGTCTGAGACTACTGTTTGTCAGTATACACTTATTATGTCTGAGACTACTGTTTGTCAGTATACACTTATTATGTCTGAGACTACTGTTTGTCAGTATACACTTATTATGTCTGAGACTACTGTTTGTCAGTATACACTTATTATGTCTGAGACTACTGTTTGTCAGTATGCACTTATTATGTCTGAGACTACTGTTTGTCAGTATACACTTATTATGTCTGAGACTACTGTTTGTCAGTATACACTTATTATGTCTGAGACTACTGTTTGTCAGTATGCACTTATTATGTCTGAGACTACTGTTTGTCAGTATACACTTATTATGTCTGAGACTACTGTTTGTCAGTATACACTTATTATGTCTGAGACTACTGTTTGTCAGTATACACTTATTATGTCTGAGACTACTGTTTGTCAGATTTTTTG
>NC_056741.1:1684956238-1685161238 GCF_019279795.1 Protopterus annectens
CTTCTATCTTCACTGCCTATGTTTCTGTGCCATACAGTAGCATTGGTCACACCACTGTTTTATTACACCTTACTTGTCAGCTTCTTTGGCATTCTTCTGCCAGTTGACTGCAGTCCCTTCAGATTCTATTCTATCTTTGACCTCTTCATTCAGATTAACCTTCTCTTCAGCCACCACTCCCAGATATTTGATGCGGCTATTGTTTTCCACTATTTTCCCACCTATTTCAATTTTTGAATTCTTATGGTTTCCCCATTTGCTGCCATTACAGCTGTGATATTTATGCTCAGTTTTGTTCCATAGGTCTTCACTTTTGCATTTCATTCATCCATGATTTGCTGAAGTTTTTTTTAGAATTGGCCTGTAATGCCACATCGTTGGCATACAGTAGCTTTGTTGATCTGTCTCCTCTGATCTATTTTTTTAATGAACAGTATGAACAATGGTGGGCTCAGACCTCAACCCTAATGTATACTCCAAGTTTAGGAATGCCCGGTTACAGTCTTTCTTCATCTCTAGCTTCATCTCAGCTATCCATCTCACTGCAAACATTGGGTTAGTTGTGTTGCATCCTGGTCTGAATCTGAACTGCTTATCCACCATCCTACTATTGACTACTCTGTGTATTTATTACTCCGCTAATTCATCAAACATCTTTATCATATTGGTAATATACTCATCTGAGCCTGCTGCTTTCCCCAACTTCATTTTCCTTAGTGCAATCCTTACCTCTTCTAGGGTGGGATCCTCTTCATCTTTCATTACAAGCTGTGCTAACCTGAATATTTGGTTATAACCTCAAAATATCAAAAGCCCATTTGACTGAAAAATGTTAAGGTTGTGAAAAACACTGAAAGCACAAAATAGCTAAAGCACATTTGACTAAATGCTCAAATGACTGAATGCTCATTTTTATAGTGTTTCTGGGTAGAACTGTGCAGGAAAATGAATGTTTGACTGAAAAGGTTACAGTGGTTAGTGTGTATATGCGAATGCTTGCATGTTAGGATTAGGGAAAGGACTGGGTAAAGTGGATAGATTTATTGTTTTGAATGTTTGGTGTTGTATGTTCTGGGTCCTTTTGTGTTATATAGTGGTACTGGTAGGGAAATGTTTTTAGTAAAGTAATATGTATGGTTAGGGGTAGGGGTAAGGTTATGGTTGGGGTTAGAACATTAATATGTAAGGTGGTGCAGGGGATGAAGCTCTTAGCCTTCCAGTCAGTTTAAAGGCTCCTTGTCATTTTACTAAATTTTCCTTCAGCCTTTTGAAATTCCTTGGTTACAGCATTTCCTCTTCAGCAACATCACCCATTGTTGGTTGCCCCAATACATATCAATGAAGTGAGTTTTAAGTTTAAGGTTTCTCTGTTTACTTTCTTCTTTGAATTTTCTTTTCTTCTGCCTTTCTTAAAACTGCTGGTGACAAGCTTACCAGCTGCATCCACTATAGCATCTACAGGCTGTATTCCTGTTTTCTCCATACTAATTCCTGCTTCTTATTCCATTGCAATAACCACATTTTCATAGAGCAGTATGGTCTCCTTCTAGGTTTATGGGATTCCACTCTTTGTGTCACAGTTGTGTGGCTTCAGTAGATTTCTTAGGTTCTTCATTAACATTATTAACTCCTTTGTGTGACTCATAATGTATGTATGTGACAGAATCACTTTGTTTGCTTGGTTCCTTTACTTCTTCATTACTGAACTCCTAAGGTTTCATAACATTGTTTTCCTCTTCATTCTTATCCAGCATGTTATTGCCCATATGAAAATCACTTAAGATATTACTGGTCACAGGACACAGGGTACCATGCAGCAGACATAAGATCATATTTTTCTATACTAATTTCTATAAAATGTAGCTCAAGGATAGATTTTTTTTGTACTTTTTCATTGCCCCTTTTTGCACAAATTTCTTTTCTATCATATTCTGCGATATTCTGACTAGAAGAAGGCTGGACCTGTTTCAGTCTGTATTCCTTTTATATTTCTGTCACCAGTAAGAGTTTTACTTTCAGCATTTATTTCAGTTTCCATGTTAATCCTGGTTCATTCTTGGTTTTAAGCCCTTTCCTCTATAGATCAGTATCAGCACTTTTTTCTTTCATGTTTCCACCTGCTTTATGCTAATTTGTGACTTAAAATCATATATTGCTTCACCTTTTAGTTCTTAAGTCAATATCTGTTTTCATTTTAGTATGTCAAATTATTTGATATTGTTCGGGGATAGACCCACTACATCCCTTAGTGTCATTTATCTTTTCGAACCTTGCCTGTAACCCTTTGTGTGTAAAGTGAATTTTACCAGAAGTTTTTTTTTTCAATTACTTCTGACCCTGTGTCAGCAAAGAAGAATTCTAGAAAAAGACTAACATCCTTTTTAATTTTCTACATGCAAAAATAAATTAAAAACAGAATGCCTCTACAACTTCAGGTTTTTCCTTCTCCAGTTGTACCTATTTCCAAAAGCACTGTGTAAGTTTTCCTTCAGACTCTGATGGAATGCAACTGAATGTTCTGGTCAGAAAACAACTTTGAATTTCCAGTTACTTTCCTGATAAGTTAGTTTTGCTTCTGTCAACAGCATTTCTTTTCCTGTTAATGAGTCCCTGATTTCCTGCAAGTACAGTTATTTCTCTCTGTTTCTACCCTTATAATACATGTAGAGTTTTTACATTCCTCAGAACTTATACCAATTTCCAATGTGTTTTACATTTCTCTGACATAGACCTGAGTTTCATCATTCTGTATTTCTGTTTTTACTGGTATGTCTCACAGAGTGTACTAACTCAATTTTCCAACAGGAATCAGTAACAAGCAGTAGTGTGAGAGGCTTCTTGTCCTTCTCTTCTTAAATTCCTCTTTTCTCCATGATAAAACTCCATTAATCAGCCTCTCTTCCTCCTGCTTCTTTTTCTACATCTATCATATACATTGTTTTCTATCTGTCTCACCTTCTACTTCTGTTTTATATCTCTTTTTCTTTGTACTCTCCATTTATACTTTGTTTTAATTCTTAAGCTTAATTAGACATATTTGTTATTGGGTCTTAAAGTCTTAATACAGTATCAAAGCATTATCCTAGAAATGTTTATTTTAATTAAAATGTCAGGTTGCAGCCTTATATTACTGTTTGATATCTTTCTAAGTAGAATTTGTCTATCTCTTTAAATAATGTTGCAAAATCAGTTTACTTATAATGTTTATGTTAAGCTTTTCTGTCTCTCTCATTCTCTACTGAAAACCAGCAGCCACCTGTTTGGACTAGCCCACTTAAGAAACATAAATTACCAACCAAACAAAAAAATAAATAATTAAATTCTCCAGACATGCATTGAAGTACTTTACTTTTGTTTTGCAGGTACTGGCCCCTAACACTAATAACATTTCCACTATTAGTAAAATTATCTTTTTTAATACATACTGATCATGGTGAGTTTCCCTTTTTTATGGCTCTCTCTTTCACCATGACAGAAAGTTGAGAAGTTTGCTTAGGCTGTATAGCTGTAATATACAATTTCTCTTCCCTTCCTGTCACTAAAGGCTGAATTGATCCAACTAGAAAAGTTTTGCTTTATATCTTTTAATGCTGTTTTTTTCCAGTGGCAGTACCTCAAACCTTTAAATTTTCCTTCCACTGCCCAACCTTACTTTTTGTTTATTTTTATTTTACACTGAGATTATCCATTTAAGTGTCTTTCTTTATTTATTTTGGTACTATCCAGCGTTTGTGGTGATATTTGCTTTGCTTGGTGTCACTCTGAACCATTTGTCTTTCAGTTTTAAAATTCCATGCTGACATGGAATTTCTCAGACCTGCGCTTGGTTTGGGTACTTCACCTGAGATTTACACTGAATCTGTTGTACCTAAAGCCTTCCACTACTACAAGAATGAAAATAAGTATCAATTTGCTCTTCTACTGTTTAGTTTTATTTTACTTCATAAGAATCCTGTATTAGTTGTTACATTTCCCTCACATTAGTAGAGCTTCAAAGATGAACCATTTCCACTGCTACTGTGGTGCTTAATTACATTGTGTTTGCTAGTTTTACAGGACAGTAGTATCTAGATTGCATGGTTTCCCTGCATTTGCGATCTAAAACCAGCACTTTTACATTAAGAGGGGTTTCTGACTGCACCCTTGTGGCAGAAGTATGCCATAACCAAACTTTCTGAGTTTGGGGCTGCTGATTGAAAGCTTATTGTGTGTTTTCCTGATTGGTCCATAGGCCTTGGTGTTATAAGACTTGTTTTTCTGATTCTATATAAGCCACTGCTTTTGTGCTCAATTCTTCAGAGCTGCTCTTGATTTGATTACTTTGCCTGTGATTTACACTGAATCTGCTACATCTATTTTATTTATTTTATTTTTTTTATTTTTATTTTACATTTGTTGACCGGGCTAGTCTAACTGGATACATGTCCATTTTCAGTAGAGTCCTGGGGATATAAGCTCCAAAAACACACAATTACAAAAATGTTGATACAGTACAATAATGTAATAAATGATAATAGTAAAATACCTTACTTACTAACACTCTTAGCATGAACACTAAATAAAAATTTATGCATTAGAATGATGTTTCTATATACATTAACTTAAATTACAAGATCATGGTCTCAGTGGTTATTAAGGAAAAAGACTGGAGTTAATACAGAAGGAGAGCAGTATCCAATAAATAAAAAGATGGTGAGCTAGTCGAGGTTAGTACATGGGCATAACCAATGTGTTCTAAGATATACTTTCAGTTTATATTTGAAAAGTGATGTTGAAGACAGTGAAAAAAGTTCACAGGGAAGTAGGTTCCAGTTTTTCCCAACAGTGTTAGAGAACAGAGAGTCTCCTGCCAAGTTGTTGGATTTACTTGTGCAAACAAGTAATTTATTTGTTGAGCATTAAGTTTTTAAGATTTTTGTAATGGGTAATAAGGCTAGAGAGTATTGGAGTATTGGTAGGTTGGTAAATGGTCTTATGGGCAATAGTAAGCTGGAGAAATTGAAGCTGATTTTGTAGCTGTAGCCATTCTAGCTGCTTTAGATTGAGAAAATGGTGGGTTCTAAATGGAGTGCCAGTGGCAAATCTAGCAATATTATTGTAGGAGATTTCCAGTTTGTTGAGGTTATTTTTTGACAGATTAGTATATATAGGTGAAGCGTAGAGGAGTGTGGAGATTAAATGAGTGTGGGCTATAGTGGTTCTAGCTAATGGTGTAAGGTAGGGTTTGATTCTATAGAGAGACCTCAATTTCTCATTGACTGTTTTTATTATGTTGTTAATATGAGAATCAAAGTTAAGGTTGCAGTCTATTGTTATTCCTAAGAGTTTGGTGGTTGGGTCAGGAGATATGAGAGTGTCATTATTAGACATGACTGTAAAATCTACTGTGGTGGACCTCCGGGTAGGAGTGAATAGTAAAAGTTTTGTTTTTTGGGGGTTCAAGAGGAGGCAGCACTGTAAAAACCATTTTACAACTATATTAAATGCCTTTTGGGTTAGGGACTGTAGTTCAGATGGTAAATTAGCCGAGCATATTATTGTGGAGTCATCTGCATATTGTATACAGGTAACTTGAGAAATTGCCGAGTGTAGGTCATTAATGAAAATAGAGAAAAGTTTTGTAATATATAAGTCAGCACTAAAAATTAAAAGCACTACACCCTCACTCCCCACTGGCCCTGGTTTTCAATTATTAAGGAGTTCCCAATATTATTCTAGTATGTCCAAAGGTGAGTTGTCAATCTCCTCTCCGGTCCAGCTGGTGAATCTGGGAATCTTGAGGCAATGTTACAACTGCCTCATGTACACAGACAACCCTCTCCTCCTCCCAACAAATTCCAACACATGTGAGAGATGCAACCATATAGCCAAACTGGAGGCTAAGCTCTCTCAACTCAGTACTGGCATAACCAGTCAGGAGGAGAAGGAAACCACACTCACTACAATTCCAGTCTCACATAGACTTACCACGACAGCAAACCAAACACATAATCACACAAAAACATACTTGGAGGCTCTAAATAAAGATCTGCCGAAGCAGCAGAGATGTCCAAAGCAGACACCCAAGCAGCCGCTACCCCAAAACAAAACACGTGCAACACGTATCTCACAAAGCCAGTGTGCCGAACAGTCACAGCCCTTAAGACTAAACAACACACCTGATACACTTGTAATAGGTGACTATCGTCAGGCACACTGACGTCCCACTCACCAGGCTGAACAAGGAGATGGTCACGGTGAGCAGCCTGTCGGGCGCTAAGATCCGCCACATAACACAAGCACTCAGGTCACTCCAAGGCAAGTACAAATATGACTCAGTCATTGTCCATGCTGGTCTGAATGACCTGAGATGTACCTCCCTGGACTACATGAAAAGAGACATAAAGGAGCTCTCTGAGCATGTAGCCCAGGCCGGTATGACCCTGACCTTGAGTAGCATCTTACCCTCACCAAGAATGATGCCACAGTATGAAGACAAGATGATCAATTTCAACAATTGGCTTAAGTACTGGTGTCATTCAAAGGGGATCCAATGCCTGTCAGCTTGGGATGATATGCTCGACAAGCCACGATGCTTCGCTAGGGACGGCTTGCACCTGTCACCCCTGGGCTTTCGGATATTGGCAACGGCTCTTGCTACCTCCATAGTGCCTTTTTTAGGCAAGGCTCAAAAGACAAACCCACCTCCATAGGTATCACAAGGGATAAGAAACTAAGAGTAATGCTACTCAACGCCAGAAGTCTAAACCTCAAGATGCACACACTCGAAACTCTCCTTAGCATGGAGAACATCGATATCTGTGCAGTAACAGAAACCTGGTTCAGGGCTCCCGAGAGCACCCCAGCACTACCAGGTTATACCTCATACCATGCTTTTCGGACCCAAAATTTCGACTGAACCACAAAAGGAGTGGGAGTATCGATATTCATCAAAGATACCCACACCTCCAGGTTGGTGGCAAAGCATGAAGCATCAGAGACTATCCATGTGCAACTAACAGTGGGTAAAACTGCCTTCCAGTTTATAGCCTGCTGCAGACCACCCTCCCAAACCCAGGAACCCCACTCGGCCTTCCTGAGAACACTGGAAAATATGAAGGTCTCTCCAAACACCATTATATTGGGCGACTTCAACTACCCAAACATAGACTGGGAGCATTACTCTAGCTCCAACACCCTAGCCCAAAGGTTCCTAGAATTTATCAACTCAAATGCTATGGAACAACTTGTTACCACTCCCACAAGAGGGGAAAACATACTGGACCTGATCATCACCAACATGGGGACTCCATGCTCCAGACCAGAAGTGTATCCCTCACTGGTAAGATCAGACCATAAACTAATCTCACTGGATATTCACATCCCGATCCCACCCCCTGCCCAGAAAACCACAGTGAAAAACTTCGCTAAAGCAAATTTCACACTCCTCAAAACTGAGGTGGAATCCTTCAAAGCCCCCGGGCCTGTGGAAAATATGGCCCAGACCGCAGAATCCTTTATAAACGCATTCTATGAACACCTTCAGGAATGCATGGATCATGCGATCCCAAATAAAACCAAGACCCAATCCTCCAAAGGCAGACGTCCTGTCTGGTGGACCCCAGCCATAAACAAACTATGCAATAGAAGGAGGAAGCTACTAAATGGTAGAGCTAAATCCCAAAAAGGGAAGGCATCACTGATCAGTATTAGCAAAAAACTACGGGCACACATAAAATTGTCTAAGGCCAGCTTCAAGAGAAAAATTGCACAGGACACTAAGGATAATCACAAGGCTTTCTTTAGTTATGCTAGGAACCTGGGTGGTAATTCCCAGATATGCTCAGAATTAGTCCAAAATGACAAAAAAATACACCGAACCCACAGACATTGCCAACATCCTAGCTGACAGGTTCAGCGCAAACTTCTCCCCCCCCACCAAAGGGCAAATATCTATCCCAGCAGAGTGCTGCCCCCCTGACATCTCAGATGCTCAGGTAAGAGCCGCCCTCTCCAAAGCAAAAAACATAGCATCAATGGGACCAGATGGTGTCCCGGGCTGCGTCCTACATGAACTCCAAGAAGAGCTAAACCCAAACATAAAACTACTGTTCAATCTCAGCCTTACTACAGGATATGTGCCCAAAGAGTGGCGTACAGCAGCAGTGGTCCCTCTCCATAAAGGTGGTGCCTCAACGGATCCTGGAAACTATCGCCCCATAAGCCTGACTAGCTTGGTCTGCAAAGCTATGGAAAGGATCATCATGGACCTCATAAATAAAGATATTGGGGACCTACAAACACTGGATCCTACCCAGTTCGGCTTTGTTAAGGGCAGATCCTGCCTCTTAAACCTGGTTGATTTCTTTGAAACAGTCACCAAGGCCATTGACGAGGGGAAGGTGGTCCACACAGCCTACCTGGACCTCACAAAAGCCTTTGATACAGTACCCCACTCGGGCATTATAGATAAGCTCACCAGCTTAATTATAAACCCCTATGTCACTAGATGGATTGCAAATTGGCTCAAGGACAGAACCCACATGGTTAGAATTGCTGGAGCCATGTCAGACTCCAAACCAGTTACAAGTGGTGTCCCACAAGGCTCAGTCTTGGGACCTCTCTTGTTTGGTATATGTTTCTCGGAGGTACAGGCCAACACAGAAGGACTGTGGCTGACCAAGTTCGCAGATGACTGCAAACTGGGTGCCATAATCGACTCTCCAGCCGACACAAGCATCCTCCAAAAGGGCCTCATAGAAACAGACAACTGGTGCCAGAGCCATGGCCTCAAGTTAAATGCCAAAAAGTGTATAGTCATCCCCTTTGGCAAAAACAAAGTGCCCACAAATTACCACATAGGTGGTAATCCATTAAGTACAGAAGAAGTAATTAGGGACCTGGGGACCCAAGTTGATAGCAATCTCTCATTTGACAACCACGTGGCCAAAGTGGTTAGAAAAACATTTTATATAGCCCACCTAATCATGAAGGGATTCACATCTAGATCAGGGGACGTCATCGTGCCTCTTTACTCATCCCTCATCAGGCCCATAATTGAGTACAATGCCCCTTTTGGGATGTACCTTAACAGACACCTGCAGCAACTGGAAAGACCCCAAAAGTACCTCACCAAGAGGATCAAAGGGCTCAAACAGATGCCATATGCTGCCAGGTTAAAGAAACTCCAGCTCTACTCAGTGGCATACCGCCTGTTCAGAGGCGATCTGTGCCTGACGTATAAAGCCATGTCCAACCTGGAATTAATGGACATGCTGCACCTCAGAAAATTCAAATTCCATCGAGCTACGCGCTCTAGAGACTTGAACCTCAGCACAAAAATAAATAGGACATGCTGGAGGGACAGATTCATAACCCAGAGGCTCCCTTCACTCTGGAATAAAATCCCAGTCCAGGTTACGCAGAGTCCCTCATTGACTCTCTTCAAGAGGAATCTTGATGAGTGGATGGGAGATCGTAGGTTTACCCCGGGTATCACTTCTGTGTCACTGTTAGACAGAGGCACAGTATACTAACCTCGAAAAAGGGCATAGCAAAATAAATTTAAAATGGGTGGCTAAAGCCAAACACATTCTGGCTAGGCTTATAAATGCCCTAGGGCAGATAGCCTAGTATGAACCTATGAACCTATGAACCTATGGGGAAAACATGATCAAAGTAAAAAATGAACAGAAAATAAGAAACAAGCTCAAGATAAGTTGCTTAAAGGATTACTGCACAGGTTATGGACCACACATGATAGATTGACATTCTGTTTAGTTTATGGGTAAAGCCTGGAATGATGACTCCAAGTCTCCAACAAATGTAATGAGCTTCTGAAAATACTGTAATCCTGTCCTTTATTACAATAATGTCATGTGCACTTCAATACCTAAGACTTATACATTATCTAGTTATGTAAATATTCCCTGCATGGCAACAACAAAAAGGCTTTCAGTGTTGATAAATTCTTTAACAGTATGCCTATTAAAGCTTACTTGCATCTTAAATCATTGAGAACTGAAGTCACTTAATAATGGCAGACATTAGAGTTTCAGGTTTCACATCCTTCAGAAAATGCAAAACTTATTATTCTCGCAATTTTCCAAGTTTATAACAATATTTAAAATCTGTCCCTGATTTTAGGCCCTTGCATCCCACACATTATTTTTTGCCATTGTCCAGAATTCCTGTGCTAAGAGATTTACAGGTATGAGGACTTCACTTTAGAGTTTTTATCATGCCCAGGATAATGGTGATACTTGATTTTTTCTCCCTGGAAACCATCATAAGGAACTTTTTTATTAAGCTAAAGTTGTTGAATATGTGTGTGAATGTGCAACAGTGAGTACCAGTGTTATATCTAAACATAACAAAATAAAAAATGAAAATACTGTTTGATATGGTGTATTGATCCAAGACTAAAGAGGCCTAAACAAAAAACATATTGTAATATGTTCTGTTTATCACAGTGTTAAGTTTCAAATTTCTTTTGGTTAGTGCAAAATATATAAAAAAATACCAAAAGTCATTAAAAAACTCCCAACCAAATTGAAAAAGATTTGATGAGGAATTCTGAAGAAAAAGTGGAGAAATAACTGAAAAATTCAGTCATATCGCATATTGAGTTCTTTCTCAAGTCTTCAGTGAGACAAAATGTTAGGACTACTGTAGATATGAAATGTTAGTTAAAGTCAACAGTGGGCATTCCTGATAAATGAAAAATATATATTAAGAAGAAAAAGTTACTAAGCAGGTCCAGCCTGTAGTCCATAATTCTCAACAGTTCTTGATTTTGCCTCTTATTTGTGCACTGCTCCTCATACAACATTTTTAATTTTCTGATAAGTCACTGAGGATTACAGTCAGTCAATAATGCCAGTAGAGTTTCAAACTACTTATTCTTCAGAAAATTCATGCTGATATAAAATGTGTCACTCTTATCTTTCTGAGTTAGTCAGAGTAAGATTAATATTTGTCCCTGGTTTGGGGCCTTTGCCCATCATTATTTTTTTACTTTTTCCATGATTCTTGAGCAAAGAAGTTGACAGCTATGCTCCTGGAATGTCCTACTTATCTCTTGTGCTGCAAAGATATTTCAAAGTAGGCAGAAAGGATTGTTAAGGGAAAAAAAAACACTTTTGACAGTTCTGTATTCTAACTGCTCACCTTTTTTATTACTGTATTATAAATAGCAGTATAGTATTTGTGTGACAGAAGTGTACATGTGTAATGCTACTCTTTTAATATGACTGCAAAACACAACATCTAGGCAGGGTAAGTTCAGTGATAAATAAACCTGAGGATTCATTAAGAACTCTACCACTCATTTTAACAGCTGCAGTAAAAAGTCCCTGTTTCTGTGATGTGGTATTTTGCAATTTCAAGACTCATTACATGTAATGAGGAAAGATCTCAGCTAATCTGCATGTCTATGAATCACCATTAAATACCGCAAGTGCAGATCAGCACTTTCCTGTCTGCATGTCTATGAATCACCATTAACTGCTGCAAGTGTAGATCAGCACTTTCCTGTAATAGTTACACCACACCATGTTAGCACAGGCACCCCCATTCACTCTCCCACACACTGTAAGAGAGACACATACTTGATACCCCATACCTGTGCCAGTTGTCACATTGTCCCCACAACTCTGCCTTGGTAATTCACAAGTGATTACAGTCTGTCCTTGGCAGATATTTGAGTCTAACACTTCAGATCATTCAGTAAATACATGCAAGAGAAAAGTTATTATTCAAGTGACTATCTATGTTTTCCTTTGAGGTTGAGATGTATGCTTAGTGTTCCCTTTCTCCCTTATAGGTCACAAACTGTTGTAGGAATTGCATAATGCCTGAAAGTCTCAATATATATAGAACAAAAATAACATATTGCCCTAACTTATGACTGCAGTGGGTTAATTCTGGTGTTTCTTTTATCAAAGTTACACACTTCAAATCCCTTTCTTCCCTTTTGTACTGTTTTTTTTTTTTTTATCAAATTTTTTTTTTTTTTTTTAATGTTATCTCTGGCATCTAGGGTTTCCCTCCCAACTCACACTGCGTTTAACTGCAGCTCAGACACAAAGTGCACAGTAAATCCTGGTTTCTTCCCCAGCCCTGTATGCCATTAAGGCACAGCTATAGACTTATCCCTTATAGCTAGCGGTTACTCCATCTCCAGATCCCTATTCTGTTAAAGCGCTGCTCATCCATGCATTTAAAAGATATCCTTGCTGGCTAGTGGTTTCCCCACCCAGTGCTCCAGGCTCTGCTCATTAGTCTAGGGGTGTGCGGAAGTTTGAGATTAACGCCAGCCCACTCATGTACACACACGCACACAAAGCTGCACTATCTCTACCCAATGACACTCCCAGGCACACATTCACTCATATACACACACATCTTCCTAACCTGCTCCATCACTGACTCCCCCACTATTACCTCCCAGGCACACATACACACACACAAGTGCACGCAAAGCTGCCCTATCCCTGCCCAATTGCACTCAAACACACTTATTCACTCATATACACACATCTTCCTAACTACTCCCTCACTGACTCCCCTACTCTTACTTCCCAGGCACGCAAACACACACACATACACACACACACACACACACACACACACACACACACACACACACACACACACACACACACACACACAAAATCCCTCCAGCAGCGACTGACCATAAACAACAGCAAATCCCTCCAGCAGCGACCGACCATAAACAACAGCAAATTCCTCCAGACCAACCTGCAGCAATACTCACTTACCTGATGATGTATCATGTCTGACCAAGCACCAAAATCCACCCGCGACATGGAGCAATCCAGCCAGCGACCAAACCCTGCTACACCTACCTCTTGAATGAGCCCGCGCAATGAAAATCCCACAAGAGCAGCTCACCTCTTAGTCCTGATTGGATTTGCCTGCAGCCGATGCAGTCCGGACCTCCTCTTCTGTGCAGTCATTCCCACAATGATTCCTGGGTGCATTTGCAGCAAAGATTGCTGGGTACCTGTGTTTCTTTATCCAGACTGCAGTCTGGACTCGTGTTTTTTTTTTTTGTTTTTTAGTTTAACAGATTTTTTTTCTTTCTTTTGTAGGTGGGAGGGATGCAGTCCGGCAGTCCAATACCACGAGCCGCCCCTGGCTGCTAGCAATGCCCTGTATGATTGCAAACACCATCAAGTTAAAATTTCCCTTAGAATAATAATCTCTGCAACCCTCCCAAGTCCCCCTGCTGCTTTAGGAGCATCTGAGTTGCACACAGAGCAGTATTGCCTTACAGGATAGCTACAGTTCAGAGTAAGTATAGCACCCATTGCTTGGTTTTGTGCTATCATTCCAATTAAATTAAATCTCCCTGCTCTTCTCCCTGCTTAAACCCATAGTAAAAAAAACTTGAAACCATGGACAGGCACTTTCTTGTTATCTCTGTGGCCATCCTGGTGGATATGGGCATTACGAGGCAATGGAGCAAGTGTCTCATGTATACTGACAACCACTTAACCCTGAAACCAACAAAACATGTGAAATGTAGTTACATTATGAAAACTGAGCCATAACTTTCACATTTTGACAAATCAAATGACAAACAGGTTGACAGCACATCCACATCATTTCCCTCTTTAAATAAGGCCTCAACACATAAAACCACATATGCAGAGGTACTCAAAAGTAACTTACCAAAACTTCAGAGGCTTCTGCTATGCTTCCCTCAGAAACCACATACAAACAAAACCAAGTCAATACTAAATTTAAAGCACATTACATATAAAAACATACATCACGGTGTCTTCACAATCAAACCCTTAAGGTGAAACACCACACATTCAAACATCTTGGTCATAGGACACTCCATCGTGAGACACACTGACACCCCCCACCAGGTTGGATAAAGAGAGGGCTACAGTCAGTTGTCTGTCAGGGTCCAGGATTCACCAGAACATGCAAGCACTCAGGTTACCCAACCGCATGTACCAGTACGACTCAGTCACATTCCATGAGGGTGTGAATGACCTGATATGTACCTCCCTGGACTATATGAAAAGAGAAATGATGGACCTCTCTGAACACGTCACAGGCTGGTATGAGCCTCACACTGAGCAGCCTTCTACCTGGACCAAGAATGATGCCACAACACAAACAGAAAATGATTGACTTCAATTATTGGCTTAGCTACTGGTGTCATTCTAAGGGGGTCCAATATTTGTCAGCCTGAGAAAAACATGATTGAAAGACCATGCTGATTTGCTAGAGGTGTTCTATACCTTTCACCACTATGTTTTTGAATACTGGCCAATGCATTATCCACGCCATAGTGCCTTTTTATGCAGTGCCAAACCAACAGCCCTACCAGCATAACAAATTCTTCTAATACCTAACTGAAGGTACTACTGAGTAGTGCTAGGAGTCTTAACAAGAAACTGCACTCCCTGAAAACTCTCCTTGCCTTGGAAAATACTGATGTCTATGCATTTACAGAAATCTGGTTCAAGGCTACAGAAAGTACCCCAGCAATACAAGGCTACAATGCCTATAACACATTCAGACCACCCTCTAAAAAGGAAAAAATGAAAGGAGGTGGTGTTTCCATTTTCATAAAAAGCAATCACACCTCTAGATTTCTTGAGCTACTCCATGTCCAACTGATCACAGGCAAAATACCCCAACATATCATCGTTAGCTACAGGTCCCCAACCATCAACCATGAAATCCATTCCACATACCTGAAATTACTAGAATCACTTACCATTCACCCCAACACACTAGTCAAGTCTGATTTTAAAAATGAATTGAGGGCTGATTGAAGTTATCTCTTATTGGATGTTTTGAATTTGCTGGTCACATTTATAGAGGATTTTGAACCTTATCAGTTTGTTCTGAGGAAGCCTGACATTTTGTTGGGTGAAAGCACTTAACTGTTACTTTATTTTATTTTATTGTATTTGAAAGTTCATTGGGTTGTTTCAACCCTTTTGAGTTGACAATTGTTGCTACTGCTTTGATATTTTGTGCTGCGTCGAACAGACTGCACAGTGAATTAAACGTTTTGCGTCTAAGCCGTGGAGTCTTTATTGTTTGTCTTGTTTTTTGACACCATGGCTGACAGAGCGGACAGCTTGTCTTTGAAAGAGACACCTAACATTTTCAAAGACCAGGAGGACATTAATGATAATTCCCCTGTTACAAGAGGGGAATTCCTGACTCAAATTTCTACAAACCAAATGACACTGATGAAAAATGGAGGTTCTGGGTTGCCAGGTAACCAGCAACAACTGGGTGATGCCGTAGGCATTCCATTTTCATTGGCCAATTAGATGGCAGCTGACCAGAGGAGGGAGGCGACCATTAACATTGCGGACATGTTCGCAATTGGCGAATGCTGCTACAGCTCTAAACCAAGTTGGTAATAATCAAGAAGTACACCAAATGGATTTTGCATTGGAAAAGTGGACTGGGAGGAGATTTAATTTTACTGAAGAGAGACCACAAGTGCACAAGACATTCAGGGAACTTATTAAAGGTATTCAAAAATAAACTTTTAATTTTAAAAACACTACAGCTTGAATTTGATTATTTGATTGAGTGTGTAGCAGTGGGGAAGGTACCTAAGGGGCTACGGCTCTATAAGTATCCTAACAAAGTCAAAACAAACAGCAGCTTTCACAAGCAGTTGTTGGAACTATTTAATAGATTTGGCACTGAAGTTTTAAAGCTTATGATTAGGAATTATGAGCAACAAAGGGAGATGTGATGAAAGAAGTTAATATTTTGCACAATAGAATTACTATTAACTGACTTTTCAACATTGAAAAATTGAAGTATAATGCTGTATTTAAGGAAATTGATGCACATTGTGATAATGTGATAACCAGAACAGTAAAAAAATTGCAAAGGGATTTGATGGAATATAAGGAAGGGAAAGCATACCCACTCCCAAAGAAAACCTTTAAATATGGTTCAGGTGAAGGGGAGAATGGAAATGAGGAAGTATTTATTCAAGAAAATGGGAGTTCTAATAGTACCCATACCCACCCTTTAGAACAACCCCCACTGAGAAGAAACAAAAGAACTGCAAAGAAGCAGGGTCATTTCAGCAATTACAATCAATACAATCAAGTCCAATGGTGGGGGAGCAGGGGGAGAGGGTGGAGCAACAACACATATTTTGTGAGAATATATATAGGAATCACAGGCATAAGGCAATTTATTCATGTGGGAATGTTATTTAATATAACAATAATTATGTAAAACATTTTAAAACTGGATTGAAAATGTTTTTAATTTGTCACATGTTGATATGCATTTTCTTACTAGTACATGGAAACTGTGGGTATATTTTTTAAAATGAATTGCAGACTGATTGAAGTCATCTCTTATTGGATGTTTTGAATTTGCTGGTTACATTTATAGAGGATTTTGAACATTATCTATTTGTTCTGAGGAATCCTGACATTTTATTGGGTGAAAGTGCTTAACTGCTACTTTATTTTTATTTTATTGTATTTGAAGGTTCATTGGGTTGTTTCAACTCTTTTGGGTTGCCAGTTGTTGCTACTGCTTTGACATTTTGTGCTGAGTCGAACAGAGCACACAGTGGATTAAAAGTTTTGCTTCTAAGACGGGGAGTCTTTGGTTTTCCATGTCTAATTTGAACTACCCCTCTATAAACTGAGAAACATATGTGATCACTAACATGCAAGGCCAGACATTCCTGGACTTTGTCAATGCAAATGCTTTGGAACAGCTGGTCTGCCCTCCCACTAGGGCGTCTAATATCCTTGACACACTACTCACAAACACGGGGGAGCACTGCACCCACCCCCCAGCATAATGTCCTCATTGGTGAGATCAGATCATAGATTGGTTCCCTTTGAAATAAATGTAATGGTAGTACCCCCATCAAACCCTAAAATCCTAAAGAATTTTTTCAAAATAAATTACCTCCTATGAACTGGTAGCATAGGTAATTTTAAAGCTCCCTCAGCCCCTGAAACAAAGATGGCCTATGCAGAAGTATACAAGAATGCCCTGTGCAAACACTTAAACAACTGCATAAGAATGGCAGTACCTGGCCATAGTAAACCCAGGTCTAGTAAGAAAAACAAGCCACCCTGGTGGACCCATGGCATAAATACACTACACAACAGAATGAAGAAATTCCTGTCTAAAAGTAAGTGGGAGGGAGCATGACAGAGAAAAAAAAATCATCATTAGTTTCAACAGGCAAATCAGGGAATTAGTCAAATCTTCAAATCTAAACACGAGACTAAAATAGCCTCCCAGTCAAAGGATAACCAAAAATTATGGCCAAAATCTTAAAGGAAACAACAATGTGCTGAGGTGGCCATAAATGACACTACCTATGCTCAACCAGAAGAAATAGCAAACCTACTGGTTGATAAATTCAGCTCAGATTTCACCCCCTCATCACCTCCGGTCACTCCCCATAAAATACTCTCTACCATTCCTTTGCCTGTTATCACAAAATAAACAGGTTATCATTGCACTGTCTAAAGCTAGAACCATGGTACAATGGGCCCTGACAGAATCCCAGGGTGCCTATTAAATAGCTTGAAACATGGCCTAGCTCAGATCTCTATTTAACTACACTCTGGAGATAGGCTTTGACCCAGTAAAGTGCAGGACAGCAACACTCATCCCTCTGCACAACTGTCCCAGGAAAGTACTAATCCATACGTCTGACTAACCTCATATGCAAGGCTATGGAAAGAATAATTTAGGGCTGGTCCTGCCTGTGACTTTCTTTCAGAAAGTCACTATTTCTGTTTGTGAGTGCTCTATCTGTGCTTTTCTATGCATTCTGTGTGAGGTTTCTTTGTTCTAGTCAGGCAGCATATTCTGGATAGAGGTCTGCTGTTATCCAGGCCTGGTTGTTTTGTTTGCTGAGTTTCCTGTGTTTCTGGAAGCCATCTTCTGCTGATAGAGAACACAGGGCTAATCGAAGCAGGAGCACTGACCACAACTCTGATCTGTGATATATATCCTGGGTTTTTTGCTTATTTTTATTAGTTATTTCTTATTCTAGATATTTATAGCACTTTTTATTGTCTGTTGTGTACTTTTTACTGTATTTTATTGCTATAAACTAATCTGCATGGCTGTACTAAAACAGTCTGCCTTACAGGGCCTGATAAATAAGATTTTTACTGTCACACTGTTTTTAAATCTTTTCTAGCTAGTTTCACTTTGTGTAAGGTATTAACTGGAAATTTTTCCATTTGTTAAACATTTGTTTGTTTGTTCTGATTTTCAGCCAAGGAATGTTATCATATAACCGATTTGTTTGCAGTTAAAAACATTCTTTAGAGTCTCCTTGCTCCTTTATCTGTTTAAAACTTTCATTTAGGGCTCACTGATGTTTTTCTGATGTGATAAACATTTCTGTAGTGTTTTCTGCTTTCTGCCTAAAATAGTGTAGCTAGTAGCTATAATAGTTGGTGGTGTTGCAATTGCCTGCCCGTACTGTAAATTTGATCTGGGACACTCCTCCCAGTCTAGTGTCATTAGCTCATTCTACCTAATTGAGAATCTTGAGAAGGCCAACCCACTTAGGTTCTCAACCTTGAATTATCTTCCGTTTCTCCTTTCTCCCTTTCCACTTTATTAAAAAAAAACTTTGCTAGAATCTCCTTGTGTTCAGACTGACTGTGCTTCTCAAAAATCTGGAAATATAGAGCTGATAAGTATATTTTTGGCACTTTTTAAGTATTCAGAGCTGAATAAAACAATATTGAATTCAGTTCAGAATACAGTTTGAATAAATTGCATTAATTTAAACTGTATTTGCTTTAATATTGATACACACTCAAGTGTGCTAGCTTGCACTGCACTGAATTGTTTTAGTGCTGTTTTAGCTGCTTTTCTGTAAAAAAAAAATCTAAGCTTGTTTCCTGCCGTTCCTGTAACTAGTCTAGTCCAGATACAGATTTGCTGTATCCAGGACTGTTTGTAAGCTTCTGAGCCCCCCAAGCCTTTCTGCGTTGGAGGAAAGCCTTCTAGCCTAGTGGTAAGCACTAGGTAGGCTATCTACCACAAGAGGAGTGGTTTCTGGATGAGAAATTGTAGTTTATTGGCCATTTGGGCAGTTTTTTTCCATCTCTTTCAACTTTCTGGTTTAAAAGCCTGTATTTGCACTTGTTTCCCATCTTTCCTTTAACTAGTCTAGTCCAGATACAGATTGGCTGTACCCAGGACTGTTTATAAGTTTCTGAGTCCCCCAAGCCTTTCTGTGTTGGAGGGAAGCCTTCTAGCTTATCAGTAGGAATGGTAAGCACTAGGTAGCCTATCTACCACAAGAGAAGTGGTTTCTGGCCCCAAGCTTGTAGTGTATTGGCCGTTTGAGCAGTTTTTCCATCTCTTTCAACTTTCAGGTTTAAATAATCGTGTTTGTGCTTGTTTCCTGCCTTTCCTATAACTAATCTCGTCCAGATACAGATATGGTGTATCCAGGACTGCTGGTAAGCTTCTGAACCCCCCAAGCCTTTCTGTGTTCGAGAGAAGCCTACTAGCTTATCAGTGGGAGTGGTAAGCACTAGGTAGCCTGTCTACCACAAGAGGAGTGGTTTCTGGCCCAGAAATTGTAGTTTTTTTGGCTGTTTGGGCAGTTTTTCCATATCTTTCAACTTTCTGGTTTAAAAGCCCACATTTGCACTTGTTTTCTGCATTTCCTGTAATTAGTCTAGTCCAGATACAGATTTGCTGTATCCAGGACTGTTTATAAGCTTCTGAGCGTTGCCAGAAAGCCTTTTCTTCAATTTTCCCCATAGATCTCACTAATAAGGCAGCACAGCAGAAGAAAACAAAATGGAATAAACCAGTACTGGAAAATGCAGCTCAGTCAAACAAGTTGAATCAAGATAAAACCATGTATTGTTAAGCTCTTTCGTGTAGAACAATCTCTATACTTCCTCAGACAAAAGTATTTTAAAAAAACACACTCAGTTTATACATGACATCAGCAAATTCAAAATTTTTAGACCAATGAAACACTAGAATAATGCCCTAAGCATTTTAACCATTTTTATGCTGGAAAAAAAAAAATATATATATATATATATAGATATAGATATATATATATATATATATATATATATATATATATATATATATATATATATATATATATATATATGCATACGTATCTCTCTGCTGTTACAACGTTTACCTCAACTGACAAGAATATTACTTGTCATAAACCTTTAAGTTTAGTAAACTGGAAATTGCATCATTTAAACCAGGGGAAAGCTTGCATTTAAAAACCCTTGCCACCAGGTTTCCTTTTGCTCTAAAAATACTTTCCAGGGACCCCCCTAGAATCCATTTTAACCTGATGCACCATTACAAATTTAAAAACATGATCTGAAAATATCTTAACATGTCTAAATAGTGCACAGGACTCTTTCTTGGTTGAAACCTCATAAAAATGCTCATAAATTCTTTGAGCTAGTTTGTGCTGGGTTTTACTCACATAAAAAGCAGGACACTGCAAGCAAAATGCAATGAAAACCACAGCCTGTGTGTGGCAGCTGTACCTTCCTCTTATAGAAATTGTCTTGTTAGCTACTTTAATTTGTGAACCAGAGACTACATGACAACACTGATTACACATACCACATAGGGTCATTTTACCACTTTCACTAAGCTGTTTCAATCTTTCCAGAAAGTTTTTTTTTATATTGTGACCCCTCCTATATATAATATTAGGTCATTGCCCCAGTAAGTCCACCATATCAACATCATTTTTAATGATGTTCCAATTTTTATTTAGTATGTCAGAAATTATACAGCTGTTACTACTGAAGGTGGTAACAAAAGGACAAACCACACTCTTGGAATTGTTGACATTCAGTGGACTGTTAACCATTTCCCCTTGTTCATTACCATCTCCAGATTTGCTGACATTTGCAATAAAATACTGGTTGTAATCAGAGACCATACTTGTTTCAGACATAGACACAGTGATGTTACTGGACAATAATGGAACATACACATAAATCTCCCATTTATTAATAACTTCCTCCTGCACTCTGGTTTAAATGATGCAATTTCCATTTCCAGTTTACTAAAGTTAAAGGTTTATGACAAGTATTATTCCTGCTAGTTTAGGTAAAGGTTGTAACAGCAGAGAGATACATATGCATGTATATGCATATATTTTTTCCAGCATAAAAATTGTTAAAATGCTTAGGGCATTACTCTAAAGTTTCATTGGTCTAAAAGTTTTGAATTTATTGATGTCATGTATAAACTGAGTGTGTTTTTTTTAAATACTTTTGTCTGAGGAAGTTTGGAGATTGTTTTAAATGAAACCGCTTACAATAAATGGTTTTATCTTGATTCAACTTGTTTGACTGAGCTGCATTTTCCAGTACTGGTTTATTCCATTTTGTTTTCTTCTGCTGTACTGCCTTTTCAGTGAGGTTCCTGGATTATTGGTGTTTGTTTTACACAGTTACCCTTAGATCTGCTAGTTTTATCCTCTCCTGCACTTTTACTAGCTTATTAGTCTAGCACTTTAACAGACTTCTTGTAGCAATTATTGTAGCACACAAAAGTGCTACCAGCTCTAAACATTCTGCAAGAAACAGCTCCAGTACTTATTATAAATGCCCACCCCTCCAGGCATGTCTAAAGGTTAGTTCCCTGTGCTTTCTCCTATTAACCTAGTGAACCTGGGCATCCTTAGGCAGTATAGCAACTGCCTCATGTACATTGGCAACCCTCTCCTCTTACCTCCCAACAATCAAACTTGCGAGAGATGCACTTATATATCCAAATTGGAAGCCACACAATCTCCATCCAAGACCAGAATATCTGGTCAAGAGGAGAAGGGCAACACTTGCACCACACCACATGGAACACATAGCCCTCCAGAACACACACCAGCACTGCCTTCACATAAAAACACAAACCACACACACACCTTGGCAAGGGCTCTCAATAAAAATCTACCCAAACAGCAGAGACCTCCAAGGCAGAAATGCACTCGACCACCACAACACAACACTAATCATGAGACACATAACTCTCCTAAACAGTGTGCCCCTCAACCAAAGCCCCTAAGGCAAAACAGCATGCCCAACACGCTAGTCATAGGTGACTCAATAGTGAGGCACACTGATGTCCCACTCACTAGGCTGAATAAGGAGAAAGTAACAGTCAACTGCCTGTCAGGTGCCAGTATCCGCTACATAACGCATGCACTCAGGTCCCTCAACAACAGGTACAAATATGATGTTATACGGGTAAAAAGGCAGGAGTCAGAGTTTGACGTGGCAGAGTTGAAGATGTTAAGATTTGCACTGGGTATGACAAGGATGGACAGGATTAGGAATAAGTATATTAGAGGGTCAGCCCAGGTTGGAAGGTTTGGAGACAAAGCCAGAGAGGCAAGATTACATTAGTTTGGACATGTGCTGAGGAGGGATGCAGAGTATATTGGGAAAAAGATGCTAAGGATGAAGCTGCCAGGTAACAGGAAAAGAGGAAGGCCTAAGATAAGGTTTATGGATGTGGTGAGAGAGGACATGCAGGTGGTTGGTGTGACAGAGCAAGATGTAGAGGACAGGAAGAAATGGAAACAGTTGATCTGCTGTGGTGACTCCTAACGGCAGCAGCCAAAAGAAGAAGATTGTACATGTGGGTGTAAATGACCTAAGATGTACCTCCCTGGACTATATGAAAAGAGACAGGAGGAGCTCTAGGACTATGTAACCCAGGCGGGTATGACCCTAGTACTGAGCAGCATCCTACCATCACCCATAATGATACCACAGTACAAGCAGAAAATGATTGATTTCAACAACTGGCTAAGTTTCTGGTGTCATTCTAATGGGATCCAGTATCTGTCTTCCTTGGATGATTCGGCAGTCATGCAACTATTCTCCATTTGCATGGGTGCCGTGAAGTTAGCCACCTCTGTTTTTAGAAACCCAAAGTTAGCTTTGGAAGGATTTTCATGGTGGCTACCTTTGCAGGCGGATGGGAGAGATGTGGATTTCCAAGGTGATTAGTTTGTAATCGGATCTAACCAGGGAGGAGTTGACTACTGGTGTAGAGCAACGGTCGCTCATGTTAATAAAGACCAGTTCAAGGATGTTGCTACCTCTAGTGGGGGTAAGAACAAGCTGGTCTAGGGCATTGGACTTAATGAATTCCAGGAAACGTTGGACAAGTGTATTGGTAGTAGTTTTCCCAGTTAATGGAGGGGCAGTTGAAGTCGCCCAGTCTGAGCGTGTTAAGTTGGACCCTAATATTCTCCAGGGTGCTTAGGAACATGGGGTTTGAGACATGGGACATGGTTGGGGACCTATAGCAGGCTACAAAATGAATCGCTGTCTTACCCAGTGTTAGCTGCACTTGAAGTATCTCTGATGTGTTATGTTGGGCTACCAGTCTGGAGGTGTGCACATCCTTTATGAATATGGAAACACCACTGCCTTTGGGGCTTCAGTCCAAGTTCTGGGGCCGAAAGGTATGGAATGAGTTACAGCCTGGTAGTGCAGGGGTGCTTTCTGCTGCCTTGAACCAGGTCTCAGTTACACCACAAATGTCGATGTTCTCCATTTTGAGTGCTTTGAGCGAGTGCATTTTGAAATTTAGACTTCTAGTATTTAGCAGTATGACCTTCACATCGCATTTGTTGGTAGCTGTTACTGTGGTAATTTGGTCTTTTGAACACCGCCTAAAAAGGCACTATAGGGGTGACAAGAGCCTTGGACAGTATCCAGAAGCCCAGGGATGACAGATGCAGGCCATCTCTGACAAAGCATCAAGGTTTGTGCCTCTTTGAGGCAGTCACCAAAGCTGTAGATGAGGGTAAGGTGGTTCACGCAGCCTATCTTGATCTCGCCAAGGCTTTCGACACCATCCCCCATTCTGGAATTATAGCTAAACTCACTAAACTAGGTATAAATCCCTACATCACAAGATGGGTTGCCAACTGGCTCACTGACAGAACCCACACTGTAAAAGTTACAGACTCCAAATCTGACCTCAAAGCAGTGACAAGTGGAGTACCACAGGGTTCTGTCCTGGGACCTCTCCTGCTTGGTATCTACTTCTCTGAAGTACAGGCTAACACAGAAGGCCTCTGGCTAATGAAGTCTGCAGATGACTGCAAACTAGGAGCCATAGTCAAGTCCCCAAATGATGTGGACATCCTACAGAAGGGCCTCGCTGAGACAGATGCCTGGTGTCAGAGCCATGGCCTCAAGCTCAATGCCAAAAATTGCAGTGTCACTCCCTTTGGTAAAAACTCTGTACCCATGAACTACCACATAGGCAGCAATCTACTTAACACTGAATGCGTGATAAGAGACCTTGGGACCCAGGTGGGCAGTAGTCTCTCCTTTGATAGTCACATCACCACAGTAGTCAGGAAGTCCTTCTACGTGGCACACCTCATCATAAAAGGGTTCTCATCCAGGAAAAAAGAGGTCATTGTTCCCCTCTACTCAACACTCATTAGACTCATTATAGAGTACAACACCCCTTTTGGAATGTACCTCACAAGACATCTGCAGCAGCTGGAAGGGCCACAGAAGTACCTCATAAAGAGGATTACTGGCCTCAAACAAATACCCTACACTGACTGCCTCAAAAAACTCCAGCTTTACTCTGTAGCATATCGCCTACTCCGAGGTGATCTCTGCCTAACATATAAAGCTATGTCAAACCCATAGCTGTTGGACATGCTACACGTAAAGAAATCCCAATCCCTCCGAGCTACATGCTATAGGGACCTAAACCTTGTCACCACAATAAACAGGACAAGCTGGAGGGATAGATTCCTGTCCCAGAGACTTCCCATACTCTGGAACAGGCTACCCATCTATGTCAAGCAAAGTTCTTCATTAGCACTCTTCAAGAAAAATCTTAATGAGTGGATGGGAAATAGGAAATACACCCCGGGGATCACTTCTGTGTCTCTGCTCGACAGTGGCACAGGAAAATAACTTTCTTGGGTAGCATAAGCCAGGGAACCTTGTTGGCTAGGCTTACGTAGGCCCTTGGGCTGATAGCCTAGTACCTACCTATAAACCTATGAATCTATGTCATCCCAGGCAGACAGATAATGGATCCCCTTAGAATGACACCAGAAACTTAACCATTTGCTGAAATCAATCATGTTTTGCTTGTACTGTGGTATCATTCTGGGTGATGGTAGGATGCTGCTCAAGGCTAGGGTCATACCTGCCTGTGCTACATAATCCAAGACCTCCTCCATGTCTCTTTTCATGTAGTCCAGGGAGGTACATCTCAGGTCATTCACACCCACATGTACAATGACAGAGTCATATTTGTACCTGTTGTTGAGGGACCTCAGTGCATGCATTATGTGGCGGATCCTGGCACCTGACAGGCAGGTGACTGTTACTTTCTCCTTATTCAAACTAGTGAGTAGGACATCCATGTGTCTCACTATTGTCACCTATGACTAGCGTGTTGGGCATGCTGTTTTGCCTTATGGGTTTTGGTTGAGTGGCAAACACTAGAGTTATGTGTCTCATGATTAGTGTCATGTGGTGGTGGTCAAGTGCATTTCTGTCTTGGAGGTCTCTGCTGTTTGGATAGATTTTTATTGAGACCCTCCACGAAGATGGATGTGTGTTTTGTGGTTTTATGTGAAGGCAGCACCGGTGTGTGTTCTGGAGGGCTATGTATTCCATGTGGTGTGGTGCAAGTGTTGACCTTCTCCTCTTGACCAGCTTTTCCAGTCTTGGCTGAAGAGTGTGTAGCTTCCAATTTGGATATATAAGTGCATCTCTCGCAAGTCTGAGTGTTGGCAGGGAAGAGGAGAGGGTTGCCTGTGTACATGAGGCAGTTGTTACATTGCCTCAGGATGCCCAAGTTCACCAGGTTAATAGGAGAAAGCACATGGAACTGACCTTTAGGCATGCCTGGAGGGGTGGGCATTAATAATAAATACTGCAGCTGTTTCCTTGTAGAATGTTTAGTGCTGGTAGAACTTTTGTGTGCTACAATAATTGCTACAAGAAGTCTGTTAAAGTGCTAGACTAATAAGCTAGTGAAAGTGCAGTAAAGGAGATAGCTAGCAGATCTAAGCTAAAAGTTGAAGAGCAGACTTTGGCACTGCTCAGAAGCTTACATACAGTCCTGGATATAGCAAATCTGTATCTGGACTAAGCTAGTTACAGGAAAGGTGCGAAACAAGTGCAAACGTGGGCTTTTAAACCAGAAGTGAAAGAGATAGAAAGACTGCCCAAACGGCCAATAAACTACAATTTCTGGGCCAGAAACCACTCCTCTTGTGGTAGTTACGCTACCTAAATCTTACCACTCCCACTGACAAGATAGAATGCTTCCCTCTGACATAGAAAGGATTGGGAGGCGCTCAGAAGCTTACAAACAGTCCTTGATACAGCAAATATTTATCTGGACTAGACTAGTTATTGGAAAGGTTGGGAACAAGTGCAAATGTGGGATTTTAAACCAGAAAGTTGGAAGAGATGGAAAAAACTGCCACAACGGTCAATGAACTACAATCTCTGGGCCAGAAACCACTGCTCTTGTGGTAGATAGGCTACCTAGTGCTTACCACTCCCACTGATAAGCTAGAAGGCTTCCCTCCAACACAGAAATGCTTGGGGGGGGGCTCAGAAGCTTACAAATAGTCCTGGATACAACAAATCTGTATCTGGACTAGAGTAATTACAGGAAAGGTGGGAAACAAGTGCAAATGTGGGCTTTTAAACCAGAAAGCAGAAAGAGATGGAAAAACTGCCCAAACAGCCAATAAACTACAATTTCTGGGCCAGAAACCACTCTTGTAGTAGATAGGGTACCTAGTGCTTACCACTCCCACTGATAAGCTAGAAGGCTTCCCTCCAACACAGAAAGGCTTGGGGGGCTCAGAAGTTTACAAACAGTCCTAGATACCCCAAATCTGTATCTGGACTAGACTAGTTACAGGAAATGTGGGAAACAAGTGCAAACACATGCTTTTAAACAGAAAGTTGAAGGAGATGGAAAAACTGCCCAAACAGCCAATAAACTACAATTTCTGGGCCAGAAACCACTTTTGTAGTAGATAGGCTACCTAGTGCTTACCACTCCCACTGATAAGCTAGAAGGCTTCCCTCCAATCCAGAAAGGCTTAGGGGTCTCAGAAGCTTACAGTCCTGGATACAGCATATATGTATCTGGACTAGACTAGTTACAGAAAAGGCAGGAAACAAGCTTAGAATTTTTTTATGTAAAGTGGAAAGGGAGAAAGGAGAAACAGAAGATAATTCAAGGTTAGGACCTAAGTGGCTTGCCCTTCACAAATGTTCTCTCTGTGTTAGTTAGAATGAGCTAGTGACACTAGACTGGGATAGACCTAGGATACAGCAGAACAGATGGGACTGGTAGCAGTGTCTGAAGTGAAAATGTGATCTCACTGTACTCAGTTGAATGAGCAAATGAGATACACCCAGGAGGAGTGTTCAAACACAAATTTACAGGAGGGCCAGGCAATTTCAAAGCCACCAAGATAAATACCAGAACAAGAACAGGGAGGACAGGCAGAGAGAGAGAGAGAGAGAGAGAGAGAGAGAGAGAGAGACCACAGTATTCTATGAAACATAAATAGAAAAATAAATATTTTCAGAGACACAGACCACAATATTCAATGAAACAATTAAATAGAAAAATAAAATTGCAGTACAATCTTTAACACTGCAAGTTTGTACTTAACTCAGCTAGTAATGCAGTTGATTGTAGGTATGTAGCAGAAAGCCAAACAACTCAGATATTGAGCAGTAATAAATTCAAAGATATGTGACTAACACTTATAAATACAGAGAGACCCTCTAGGCTAAGCTAACACAATGAGCCCCACTTACTGCAGAGAGAGAGAGAAAAACTACAGCATTCTATGAAACATTTAAATAGAAAAATAAATAACTGCTAGACAGGGGTCCAGGGAAGTAGATAGTGTGGGAAGAAATAGCCAGAGATTTGTTATGGCTAGGCTTGTATAGGCCCTAGGGCTGACAGCCCAACCTATGAACCTATGAACCTATGAACTGCAGAGAGACACAGACCACAATATTCAATGAAACAATTAAATAGACAGAAAAATAAAATGCAGTACAATCCTTAACACTGCAAGTTTGTACTTACCTCAGCCAGTAATACAGTTGATTGTAGGTACATAGCAGAAAGCCAAACATCTCAGATATTGACCAGTAATAAATTCAAAGATATGTGACTAACACTTATAAATATAGAGAAACCCTATTTGCTAAGAGTTTAACACTGAATATCAATGAAGTGAAACACAATGACCCCCACTTAGTGCAGAGTGAGAGAGAAACCACAGTATTCTATGAAACAAATAAATAGAAAAATCAATCAACAGAACATGCTGGAGGGACAGGTTCATAACCCAGAGACTGCCCATGCTCTGGAACAGACTTCCCATACGTGTCAAGCAGAGCATCTCACTGGCCCTCTTCAAGAGAAATCTTGATGAGTGGATGGGAAATAGAAAGTTCACCCCAGGGATCATTCCAGTGTCTCTACTTGATAGCGGTACAGGGAACTAATGCTGGGTGGTATAATGCCAGGGCACTTGTATGAGTTAGGCTAGTAAAGGCACTAGGGCCATTAGCCTAGTACACACATATGAACTTATGAACCTATATACGTTTTACTTGCCTTACAGTACTCTTCACAGTGCCAGTACTTCACTTCAGTGAAATGAGATTCGGTGAAATGAGTTTTCAGTAAGTTGAGCTTTCAGCGATTTGGTCAGGATGAATTCAAATTCAGTGAACTGAGCTTTCAATGAAACAAAGTAGACCCATATATATATATATATATATATATATATATATATTATATATATATATATATATATATATATGTAATATATATATACATATACATATGTGTGTGTGCACATATATATATATATATATATATATATATATATATATATATATATATATATATATATATATATATATATATATATATATATATAGGTTCACTTTGGAATCAGAATTTTAGTATCGCAAGTCCAAAGTGTCAAAATTGCAGTTGAGCGAAACTGCATCATAGCGAACCCAGAAATGTTGACCCGGTAGTACTGATGGCATGTTAGGTAAGTGTTATGTTTTTAAGGGTTTTGGGGAGGGTTTGTGTGAATGTGAGTGTGTTGGGGAATTTTAGGTGTGGGTTAGGGTAAGTAGGTAAGAGTCTGAGTGTGTAAGTGTTGAGAGTGGTGGTGTTTGTACGCATGTGATGTGTGTTTTTGCAAGGAGGGTGTAGAATGTGTGGTGGTGGGTTTACTGTATTTTGGTGTTTAGTGCGACCTTGGAGTTAGTATATATATAAGTAGCAGGGGTGTGGGGGGCACATGGGGGAGTTTAAGGGGTCTTGCCCCCCTGCTTATAGGAAGGGTACGTGTGTGTGCTTGTTTTGTTGTGTTCATGTGTGTAGGTTTGATTTGTTGTAGTGTCGGGAGGTAGGTGTATTTGCATTTGTTTGTGTGGTATCGTTTTTTTAATATTTGCAGTTTTGAATTACGTAGTTTTGGGGTTTTGGGTTTGCGAGTTTTCAGCTTTATAGTCTTGAGACACTGAAATTCGATATTTCAGTATTTCAAGATTATAAAGTGAATACATATGCAGATATACATATATATATATATATATATATATATATATATATATATATATATATATATATTATATGTGTAGATAGACAGATATGTATATTGATAGCATGCAATTTTAGCCTCTCACTTTACTGTATTATGTACTTTTGTATTCTTAGCATCACACATTCTTTGTATTTTTTATTGACTGTCACGTCATGTTTTTGTTATCTTATGTACTCTGTATGTATGGTCATATTATTGACCCCAGGCTGAAACTGAAATTAGAATTGACTAGTGCTCTACCCCACTTAACAAACTCAATAAATAAACAAGCAAACAAGCAAGTAAATATCAGCAATACCTTGTTTACTTTTAATTCTTACATTGGACTTCTTACTTTCCACTGTGAAATGGTTTCTTTCTGCTGCATTACCTGGATTCTTCCCCTGCTGCATATGGTCTTTCATATTAATACTAACATTTACAGTCCAGAAAATTTACATTCATATAAGTATTTTGACAGTCCTGTGACTTTCCCCACAACTTGTCGGCCACTTCTTCCCATGACAAAGTGTTCGACCTTTGAAGTATTTGGAACATTTTCAGGAATGTAATCAGAGGTTTGAACACACTCTGGTATGGGCAGAACATTTGGTTCGCACTAAGATTTAGAGTCTACATCACAGAAACAATGTTGTGATGATGATGATTCTGGTACAGGAAGATGATGTCTATGATTTCTCCTATATTACACACCCATGGAGTCTACAAGCTAAGAGCTTGACTCAGCACAGATGCCTGTATTCTGACTGATTCGGTTGAAACCTTTCACTATTTGTATTCGTACTGTCTCTCCTTCCCTCAACGGATGAAGTAATCTGCTCAATCTGTCATAACTGGACTTCCAGATATTATGCTTCTTAAACAATTGAGCCTTGATGGTTTTATTGTTCTTAACTTTAGGTTTCAATAAACTGGAATTAATGGGTAGCGTAGTTCTGGTTTGTCAGGTGAGCCACGGATATCGTCGCAGGGTATGTTTCTGAGATTAAGCAAATTCAAGAACAGATCAGTATTGCCACGCTTTGACCATTCAGGTAATTGCTTTGCACTCTGCACTGAACATTCAGCTAGACCATTTGATGTAGGATATTCAGGACTGCTAGTGACATGTACAAAGTCCCATTCTCTTGCAAATTTCTGAAACAACTGACTAGTAAATTGAGTACCATTGTCAGAAAGAACTTTGTGTGACTACCATGGACTGAGAAATGGCATTTCAACTTAGTAATAGCAGCAGAGGATGTTAGCTTAAGACTCAAACCAATTCAAATAAGAGTCTACCAAAACTAAGTAGTGCTGATTGTTCCACTCGAAGATATCACTGGCTACTGTTGACCAAGGTAGTTCAGGAACTGGACTTAGCTGAAGTGGTTCTTTTTGCAAATACAGTCTAGTACTATTGCATACGGAACAAGAAGAACGTATTTTATCAATGTCTTTTGGTAATGAAGGCCAAAATACCAATTCTCTCCCTCTTCTCTTAGTGGATGCAGAACCTGGGTGACCAAGATGCAAAATATGGATATATTCTTGTTAAGGAAGCAGGAACAACAACTTTAGAGCCTTTGAATGTAAAGCCATCTTCCATCAACAATTCATCTCTCTAAGGAAAATAGGTTTGCACTTCAGGTGGTACACTAGCTTGCTTTGATGGCCATGCAACATTAATTAAATTGGATCAGTCTTTGTGTGGTCTCTAAACTCATCAAGCCTTGTGGTAGAAAGATTATGCACTGCCATTATGTCAAAGTCGAAATTCTCTGTGTCAAGCTGTTCTGTCATATTTCTGGGTCATCTGGATAAGGTATCTGCCAGATAGAGCAGTTTGCCTTTCATATAGACCATTTTGAAGTTGTACTTTTGTAATTTGAGCATCATTCTTTGTAATCTTGCTGGAGCAGAATGCATAGGCTTATTTAAAATAGTAACCAGAGGTTGGTGGCCAGTTTCAATTTGAATAGCTCGACCATAACATCTCAGTTTGGGTAGGTGTTCTACTGGTATACTCTCTTGAAGTATAGCTGTGCTAAGACCAAATTTTGAAGCATCACAGGAAATAGTGACTGGTTTGTTCACATCATAGTATCTTAATGTAGGTGGAGTGGAAATTTTCTGTTTAAAGTCTTCAAATGCCTTCTGGTGCTGTTCTAACCATGACCATGCAACATTTTTGCACGTTAGCTCTCTTAAAAGTGCTGTCAACTCACTGAAGTCTGGTATGACAAAAAACAGGAACCAAAAACCAAAAATAACCACAAGGAGAACGAGATCCAAGAAAGACAATTGGTTTAATGCAAACAACACAAACAGTAAAATCGAATGACCTAGGTTTCGTCCACAAAACTCGGACTTCTTCAGAATACTGAACATACCTCAAACCACACCTTAAATAACAAAATAAATTCACACCATGAAAAAACAATTAATTAATTAACCCAATCTATTAACTGTAAAAAATCCTTTGTTAAATGACTTATCATATAAAATAAAATGAAATAAAATCATAAACATATTTAATGGTATATCTAATAAAGCACATTACAATTAAATTGAATATAATAATATTTAAAATTAATTATGTATGTATATGTCTATATGTATCTTTTAAAATTGCACATAAAAAAAAAAAAATATATATATATATATATATATATATATATAAAATATATATACCAAAAAAATATATATATATGTCACATATATATATATATATATATATATATATATATATATATATATATATATATATATATATATATACATTTAAATAAACGTGAGCTATAGTCACCTGCACTGCTAAACCCTGCCCATAATATGATTAAGCTTGAGCACAGGCTTAACAGTGCAGTATTCGTTAAGACCAGGAAAAGTGTGTGCATTCAGTTTCAATTGCCATTTTAACTCACTTAAATCTAAATGCACATCTAAAATCCTACCTTGTTGGTCAAAAATAACCTGCAGCAAGACACAAAAGACAACAAAACTTTAGGGAATGCTCCTTTGTTGTTTATTTCAACCTATAATGGGGATTCAGATTTTATTACAAGGACAATTGTTAAAAACTGGGGTATTTTGCAATTGGATAAAATCGTAGGATCAAAGTTCACTAATACACCTAGATTTGTATTTAGGAAGGATTTATCTTTTAAAAAAAATTTTGAAAGATGTTCATTTTACAAAAATGTTACCACAAGTAGTGTGTTGGGCAATTTTAAATGTGGTAGGTGTACTATATGCTCTTACATTTTACAAACGGGTAGTAAGTTGGTGGTTAATAATCAACATATTTGTATTACTGGTCATTTTAACTGTTATAGTAAGAATGTTGTTTATCTTGCTAAATGTCAACATTGTATGGCCTTTTATGTAGGTAAAACCTGTAGGCAATTTAGAGAGAGGGTCAGGGAACATCTTTTAGATATGAAACATCTTAAGTCTACTAATGCCTTGGCCAGACACATTGTTGCTCACCATGGACATACATTTACATTTTGTGTCTTGCAGCAGGTTATTTGTGACCAACAAGGTAGGATTTTAGATGTGCATTTAGATTTAAGTGAGTTAAAATGGCAATTGAAACTGAATGCACACACTTTTCCTGGTCTTAACGAATACTGCATTGTTAAGCCTGTGCTCAAGCTTAAACATATTATGGGCAGGGTTTAGCAGTGCGGGTGACTATAGCTCATGTTTATTTAAATATATATGTGACATATATATATATATATATATATATATTTTTTTTTTTTTTGGTATATATTTTATATATACATATATATATATATATATATATATATATATATATATATATATATATATATATTTTTATGTGCAGTTTTAAAAGACACATATAGATATATACATACATAATTAATTTTAAATATTATTATATTCAATTTAATTGTAATGTGCTTTATTAGATATACCATTAAATATGTTTATGATTTTATTTAATTTTATTTTATATGATAAGTCATTTAACAAAGGATTTTTTACAGTTAATAGATTGGGTTAATTAATTAATTGTTTTTTCATGGTGTGAATTTATTTTGTTATTTAAGGTGTGGTTTGAGGTATGTTCAGTATTCTGAAGAAGTCCGAGGTTTGTGGACGAAACCTAGGTCAATCGATTTTACTGTTTGTGTTGTTTGCATTAAACCAATTGTCTTTCTTGGATTTCGTTCTCCTTGAAGTCTGGGATGAACTTGCCTAAATAATTGACCATGCCTAGAAAATGCTATAGAGCTTGTACATTGTTTGGTGCTGACATCTCAAGAGTAGTTGATTGCTTGGTTGGGTCTGGTCTCAAGCCAGTACTGGTAAATAAATGGCCTACATATGTAACTTCTGGAAGTCTGAATTTGCACTTCAGAGGACTGAGCTTCAAGTTTACTTCATGTGCTCTGTTTAGAACTCTCTTTAAGTTTCTGTCATGCTCTGCTTCACCATTGTCTCCAAACAATAAAGCATGTACAATTATGGCACAAGGATAACCTGAGAAAATGTTCCCCATTGCACATTGAAAGACTTCACTTGCAGAATTTATTCCAAATGGCATCCTTAGGAATCTGTATGTGCCAAGTGGAGTACCAAAAGTGGTTAGTAATGAGGATTTGTGATCAAACATCACTTTCCAAAATGAGCTCTTTGCATCCAAGACAGAAAAAAACAGTGGCATTCGGTATTAGGGCTGAGACCTCTTCGACTGGGCACATTGGATGATATGGTCTCTTCAATGCTTTGTTCAAATCTCTTAGGTCAATACATATTCTGATTTTGTCTGAGCCTTTTTTGTGAGCTGCTACCATGGACAGCACCCATTCAGTTAGTTCTGTGACTGGACAAGTCATACCCTTCTGCACCATTTTATCCAACTGAGACTTAATTTTATCCTGCATAACTATTGTAATTTTTCTCACTGGTCTGACAACTGGAGTGACCTCTGGGTCTAAATTCATGGAATGCACAACTGTAAGTTTGCCCAACTTGTTATCGAAAACATCAGCATACACTGAGAAAATGGATTCAGAAAAATTAGAACTAGGAAATGCACTTATGTGATGAACTTCTTTGGCAAAAGAAAACAGATTCATTCTCAAACTATCTTTGAAACCCAGTAAAGACTGTACTGGTCTTTAGACTACATAAAATAACAAGTTGCAACAGTTCTTGGCCAAATATCATGAAAGCATCACTGAACCTTCAATGTGAATTTTTTCACCTCCATAAAGAACAAGTTTCTCACTGCTAGCCACATTGAGTTGTTCGTTAGTTCTCACTTTAGCAAATGTGTCTGCTGACATAACATTATGCTTTGAACCAGTGTTTACTTTAAGCTCTGTGGATTTTTCATCAATCCAGACAGTACAAAATACTTTGCTTCTTGCTAATAAATTCACTGCATCAACTCTTTCACCAAGCACTGATACACCATCTACACAGAAAACTGACTGCTTAGGCTCACTTGCTTCTTTGTCTGATCTTTCCTTACAATTGTGTGAGGTTTACTTGACTTGCAAAACTTTTGGAAATGGTTCCATTTATTACACTTGTGACATTGTTGACAAAATGCTAAGCACTTCACTCTTATCTTGCTGAAACCATGCTCTTGTCACTCATAAGCATACTTGCGTATTTTTTTGTCACCTCATGGATTTGACAAATCTCTATGGCTTTGCTCCATGTTAAATCACTGTCATGAAGCAAAATCTTTCTCACAGCAGCATTAGTAATAGCATAGTCATTTTTTAAGTCATTTTTTAAGCCACCAAACTGACATGTTTTAGCTTTGTTTATCAGGTCAGTTATATAAGCTGCAAATGTTTCCCCTGGTTTCTTATCTCTCGTGTAAAACAGATGCTTCTCTAATGTAATATTTGCTTGGGGGGTTACACATTTCTCTGAACTTGCACTTCAAACACTTGGGGTCTTCCCTTGATTCAGCCTATACAACAATATTGACAGTTTTCACCTTCTCCATTCATATACTACTGGTGCATGCACAAATGAACTCTTTCTATGGCCTCTGACCCAGATACAGTTGGTAAAATGAATGCCCTGGTGTATGCATCTCTATCTGCATAAGCTGCCTGTATAAAAGTATCGTACTCTTGCTCAAATATCCTCCAATTCTCTGCAATATTCTTATCAAATGCAAGAAGTAAGGGCATTCAAAATCCATCTGCCATATTAACACATACCAGTGAAGGGTTTTGCAAATAAACATCAACATACACACATGCACATATGCCAGAAATTTATGCCAGTATTTGTAACTTTGTCCAATGCCTTTGCGCGTCTAAAATTATGCTTTTGGGCTTCTCAAAATTATGTTATTGGACAAAGTCATAGTACCTTCGAATAACTGAACTTTACGAAATAAGTCTCTCAGGTACTATAATACTCTTGAATTATCGTTTTGCTAAAGTCATTTATAAACATTTTAAAAAGCATTTCAAACAACTTCACAATGTGAATGAGCTGGGCAAGAGAAGCTCAAAGTCAATATCATTTCAAAGTAATTGCACTTTGTGAATAAATTATACGCAGCACACTGAAATTTCCCCAAAATGGCATTACCTTGCTAGGCAACTCTTTACAGTGCAAGAAATACTCTGTAATCACAGCAATTTGCAAACAGACACACCCAGCACAAGAAACTTTTTGAAATGGCTATACTTTGACTGTATTTCATGAATAGTTGCATTTTGCACACAATAAACTCTTCCAAATACATGTACAGTAATAAGCACACACTGTAAGCACTTTTACACACTTTGAGATACTTCAAATAACTTTAGTTATGCCTTTGATACAATATAAAGTTGTAGTTATGCCAAAACACATGCAGTCTTTTGTCCTTATTATATTAATTTTGTTTGTTTAAGCTCTTTTTATGCCCATCGTACTTTTCTTGTGCTTGATTTACTCTGAACATGCCCATTTTGCCTTAAACACACTTGTTTTGCTTTAAACATGCTCGTTTTGCTTTTCTGTTAATTGTTTCATCAAATACCTTTATTTTAAACATTTCCCTTAGTTAATAAACCTTTTGTGCCTTCTGTTTGCTTAATAATGCAGTTTGTGCCCTTGTAATGCCCCATTTTTTCTTTTTTACAAAATAAACAGTTCATGTGAATTCTCATTACCATCGATTCTTTTCTGGCTCTTTTCATGCTTGTTTTTCTTAGTTTTATCTTCACTGTCGTCCCTGCATCTCATGGCTCTGAATATTATTCTCTGTGATTCCTGTTTCTGACACTATGCCACTCTCCTACTTTGTACACAATAGAAGACAGAAGACTCTTCGTGGGTTCTGTTCAATCAGCTTTATTTTAATACAAACACATTGCTATAGAAGTTTATTGACTTTAACTGTGCATGCTCAGTCTTTGACTTGCTTTTTAAAGACACAGCACATACACACTGATCTACTGAACTAATCCAGTCAACAAATTATGAATAAATACAACTGATAAGCAATATCTGTTACTTGGCATGCACATCATTAAAACTTATTATACCATGACCCCCCATTAGTATTCCAAAACGTGCATGCTGATTGGTCAGCGTGCACGTTGTAAATTGACTTATACTAATGGAAAAAGGTCCGGTGGCCCAGACTTTTTCCATTAGTATAAGTCTTTTTTAAAATGCTGTCTCGCTATGTTAAAGGAGTTTAACATAGCGAGACAGGTTTAAAAAAAGCAACGGAGATCTCCATTGCTTTATTTAAACCTGTCTCACTATGTTAAACTCCTTTAACATAGCGAGACAGTGTGTAAAAAAGCAACGGAGATCTTGCTTTCTCTGTTGCTTTTTTCAAAACTGTCTCGCTATGTTAAATGGGTTTAACATAGCGAGACAGCTTTAAAATAAGCAACGGAGATTCTCCTTTGCTTTTTTTAAAGCTGTCTCACTATGTTAAACCCATTTAACATAGCGAAACAGTAAAAAGCAACGGAGATATTGCTTTAGCCGTTGCTTTTGCCCACAGCTCTGATATACTGCGTAGGCATACCCATGCACAGTACATCAGAACTGCCGCAGAATACCAAGACAGCTGCAGAAGGGCAGCAAGGAGGAATTATACAATGCCATTATTTAAGAAAAGTAATTTTTTTTTCTCAAATAATGTCATTGTATAATAGCAATAACCCACTTCTGGGTGTGGGTAATGCTGGATTTACCCATGGTTGGCTTTGTTTGGCCACTCGGGCTTCGCCCTCGTGACCCAACCACGCCAACCATGGGTAAATCCAGCATTACCCACACCCAGGCGTGGGTTATTGCTATATTATTCTGCATTTACAGCAATAATGTATGTACTCTGCATGAAACAAAACTGTATACCTGATATTAGATTTATTCTTTGTTAGACAGACTTTATGAGGTTGTTAGAATGTTTTTGAATTCTTAATGTTACATTTGTACTCATCAAGTTTATTGTAAATTGGTTTATTGTCTTTTCTTACTTTGTTCTCACTTTTCCTGGGCCAAGACTGAAAATGGATCACCTAATTAGTGCATTATTCCAGTCAATAAATTTAAATAAAATAAAAAAGTAATGCCAGTAATACTCAGCACGAACAAGAAGTTAACAGCGGTTACCATGTATGAACTAGAATTGCGACTTTTGCATACCAATATTATTTGATGCTCAGCAGTAATGTCTGATACTCAATGTGTGAAACAGAACTGTGACAGTCTGACATTAGTAATTCTTTCTAGACTTCAAAAAGTAAAACAGTAACATTCTAAGAGCAGTAATGCTTGATGTTCATCATACTGATCACTGCTGCAGTAGCCTTAGCTATATGTTTTTTATTCTGCCAAGGATATAACAGTCAGCCAGCTTCCAAAGCTTTAGGATACCTTCCAAGCACCCAAACTGTCAGGAAGCTTGATCTGAGCTGGCTAAAACACAAGTTTGCATGCAAAGCCCTTTAGGGCTTTACTGCTGCTGAAGAGGCTTTCAAGGATCAATGGTCAGCTTGTATTTTCCTTTCCTGGGCAGATAAGTTCCCTTTGGGAAAAAAAACCTTCCATTTGTTGCTGTTTCAGTAAAGCTATTTTAATGCTAAGCATGTTATGTTTTAATGGACTGTCATGCGACTGTAACATACTTTTAAATGAAGTACTCATTTTCTCTGTCAGTTTAAAAGTAGTGTAAACTGAGAACATTTTTTATGTGGATACATTATGTTTATTTTTCCTCTGTAGGGCTAGCATAGTGTTTTAAAGTGCAATTTACTGTGTTATTTTCTGCCAAAAAAGAACTTTTATGGACTGATAGTTTTACTGACATTTGCTGCTTGTCTTCCCTGAGAACGAGGCACCATTTTTGGTTTCACCATGGAATGAAATACTAGTTCAATCCTCAGTCCTTCTTCCAGCCACTAAAAGAAAAGGTTAAGCAAACAGCCTTTGTGACCTCAGCAGGCTAGCAATTTGAGTCAGCCATAGGTGCGTGACCGTTCTGTTACCATTTGTACCTCAAACCGCTCATCTTTTACCCTGTTCCCCCTGGAGCCACAATGGATTGAGTTTAACGCATTCTCTGTGGCTGTTGGAGTCTCCTCTGTGGACAAGGGAGAGCCAATCCTGTCAGTCCAGGGAGAGGGAACAGGGGGAAGTCCCCATTGTGTATGAATGCTGTGACCCAATTTTTCTTTTCAAAAAGAAAACAGAAAACCAAATATATATCTACTCCTCCTCACATTTCTTTGGATATGAGTAGTTTACTGGGTCTGGTTCAGGGTTTAATTCAGGCTATTGACCCTTCTTGTAAAGTAGTTTCTGGTAAAAGAAAGAGGGGTTCCACTTTTGCTGAAGAGATTGAAGATTCTGAATCTGAACAGGACACTGCAGGGATGGATTTAAGGCTTTTCCTCAGAGTTCTAATTCAGACTTATTGAGTAGAGCTCATTGTTTGATTCTCCCTGTATGGGTTTCTCTTTCAAAGAAACTATTGTTAGAATGTGTCAGTGTTTTCAGAGGGACAGCACTGAGGTTTCTCAGTCCCTCAGAAAATGTTATGAGTTGCTACAGAAGGATTTTCCAGAATCCACAGCCATTCCTCCTGTCCAGTCTGCTTTAGCAAATGTACATGTTATTGCTTGCTTTTTTCCTGACAGTCAGCCTGCTGCCCTTAAAAAGGCAGATAAGCCGTATAAAATTCTCCACTCTTTTAAATTTTATATACTATTTCCAAACCTGACCCAGTAGCTATAGCTTTAGTTGAGCCAACTGCTGCTAAGCACATAGTTAATTCCAATACTACTCTTGCTAATAAGGATGGGGACATTTTTAAAAGGGTAGGACCAAATTACATAGACAAATTGGAAACTGTGGGAAGAAGTCATGCAGAATAATGTTTTGGAAGAGGAATGAGGTTGAAAACAAGGTAGGATTTGAATGAGTTGTGTAATGTTTGACTGACAATGACAGGATAGATTATATGTAATGCATAATGTTTGTGACTAAAAATATGGCATTATGATTTGTTTTCATTTATATAAATGGATGATTACCTATGACATAAATTGTAATTTAATAAAGATGTTTCTTGTTTAAAAAGATGGAGAAATTATTGACAGGTATGGGAAAGTAGATACTTCTGCAACTTTCATTTTCAAAATTCTGAATTTTCAGGCTCACTCATATGTTAAAGTTTGTTCAGACAACTTGTGAAAGTATGAGTAATGTTTTAACTGCAGTTTCTTCTTGAGAGGAAAAAACTGCTTTAAATAGTCTCTTCTATTGGATAGGTCACTAATCATTGTTTGCAGTGTGTGTATAAATCTGTTGATACTTCTTCCAGGAATATGTCCACTGGTACTGTTTTAGGATAAAAGATGAGATTTTAAATGCTCCCTTGGATAGAGATTTAGTGTTTGGAAACTCAGCTGCAAAGCTGGTCAAAAAGTGTGATGAAAGGGCAAGCTTATCCAAGGAATCTCTAAGATTTTTCAGCCCTCCTTTTCTAAATTTTTCAAGGGATCACCTCATCCAGTTTTGGCAAAAAAAGCTGATTAAATACTCTCAACAAAATGTAGGTTAACAAACATTTGAGAAGAAATGGCAAGGGAGTTCCAAAAAGAAGTCACGAACCTCCCCAAACTGAGGACAGTCCAACAAGTCTGAATGACTATTCAAGAGACTTTATTCCCCCTCCCACCCTGGCAGCCCCCTTTTTTCGTCCAGAAAGTCTGAATCTTCATTTTTCTCTTTAGTAGCAAATTGTTTCAGGAAAAATGGGTTCTGAAATTCATTGATCAAGGTTACAGACAGCAGTGGAAAGAGATTCTTCCTTTCCACGAGATCATTCCTTGTCCACCAGATCAGACTTTTTTATTTCCACCTGCTCTTTATCAAATGTTGTCCCAAAAGTGATAGAACCAGTTCCTCCTTTCCAGGTGAGGAAGGGATTTTATTCAAGCATGATCTTTGCGCCAAAGAAAGAAAATAAATGGAGATCAGTTCTGAATCTTTCCTTTCTAATTCTGTTTGTGATAGTGCCCAAATTCTAAATGATGGCTCTTCTCTTCCTCTTTCAAGTTTCTTGGTAACACTATACTTAAAAGTTGCTTTTCATCACATCCCTATTCATCAAGACTTCAGATGTTTCCTAAGGTTTTGTGTGTTTGGATCACATTATCATTTCTCTGCCTTACCCTTTGAACTATCCACTGCACCAAGAGAGTTCACAAAGTATCTAGTCCAGTTATAGCTCATTGATCATGGCCGGCCTTAGGCATAGGCCAACAAGGCGGCTGCCTAGGGTGCTGGTCTAGCAGGGGCACTTTTCCAGTATTTATTTGGTGTAGGTAGACCAGGATGGGGGCACCAGGTAATGAGTTGGGGGGCACCATGGAGTCCTTTTGCCTAGGGTATCAGTTGACCTAGGGCCGCTCCTGTCATTGATAACTACAAGGTATCCATGTTTCCATATTTAGATGACTTGTTTATCTTTGCAGAGTCTTTTTCAAAGTGTCAGGAAACTCTGTCTGTCTGTCTCTCTGTCTCAGGTGAGAAATCTCTTAGACAAACTGGGATTCCAAGAGAACATTCAAACGCCTTTCTTGACTCCTTCACACAGGATCGTGTTACTGGAAATTTGACTAGGCATCTCAGCTGAGAGAACCTTTCTTACACAAGAAAAAATGTTTATTTAGATCTATTTCTATGTTTTTTCACTCAGACTTTGGTCACTGTGAGGGAATACCTCAGGATTTGGGTACTCGTGGCATCTATGATTCTCATGACACCCTTGGCATGATTCCACATGAAAAGGATATAGTGATCACTGAATTCTTTTTGGTCCCATTATTAACACCCTTTATCTTTTCAAATCCTGGTACTGGGGGTTGCCAGCAAAGAGATCTTTTGGTAGAGACAACAGATATTCATGAATCTAGGTCTTCCCTTCTCCCCCCTTGCTCCAAAGCAGTCACTCACCACAGATGCTTTGGACTTTGTTTAGGGAGCATGTTTAGGAGGAATAAAAGTGGCAGGGTGTGTGACACCAAGGACAGATGCAAGAACATAAATATCAATGAGATGCTTGCACTGATCAAGGCACTCAACTGTCTAAACTGTGTTTGGTCTGGAATCTCTTCAAGTGGTTACAGAAAAAAAAAATGGTCATATGCTATATCAACATCAAGGGGGGATCCAGGTTATACCCCCTTTGCAAACTAGCCATGTTTGCTTTAGATATAGCTTCACAGTGCAGTCTCACTCAAGAGGCATACTACATTCCTTCAGAGCAAAACTGTGTGGCAGACAAGCTGATCTGTACCAGGGCAGGCCTTTATAAATGGAAACTAGACTGGCGTTCTTACAAGATTTGATCCATGTTTGGGAGAGTTTCTCTATTAGGCTTCTTTGCCTCCTTTTTAAACAATTAACTGGCAAAATTATATTTCAGGACTCCATGCATAAGGCCTGGAAGACAGATGCCTTTTCTTTTGTTTTTTCTCTGTACAGGAATGTTCCTGTATACCTTCCCACTAATATCCGGGGTACTTCTCAGTATTCAGAAGGAATCCTCCAAGATCATTGTGATGTCTTCATTCTAACCCAGGCAACTGTGGTTCTCCTTTCCTTTGGAAATTTCTAAAGACAATTACCACAAGCTTTCTCATAGTTTGGATCTACTCACACATGAACAGGAATATTTGATACAACCAGATATCAATCATCTTCAGTCGATTGTCTGGATGATAGAGTCTTAATTCCCTTTAGCCACCTGTTTATTGAGGACATGCAGCAAGTAATAACAGAGGCAAGAAAGCCTGCTATTAGAAAAATCATATATTAGCAAATGGAGAAGGTTTCTAGATGGTGCAAACAAGATAACCAGGATCCATGCAGGGCTAATTGTTCTTTAGTTTTCTGATATATGTGTGAGATACTAGCCTCTGGCCTTTCTTATTCATAGGCTCAAAGGTGTTTACTAGGCTAATGACCACAAGGGTCTTTGTAAGCCTAGCCATGCATCCTGAATCTCTGAAAAGTTCTGATACCCTTGATAAGTGTAAACATGGGCCTGGGAGATGAACCATTTACAGGTTACCTGTGTCCATTAGAGACACAGGTGCCAAATCAGGGATACATTTCTGGTTTCCCATCCAATTGTCCAAGTTGCACTTGAATTGGGTTAGGGAGGAACTCTGCTTCACATGGATGGGGAGCCTGTTCCCTAGATGGAGTAGTCTCTGGGATACATACCTATTTCTCCAGCAGGTTCTATTTATATCACAAGCAAGGTTTAAGTCTTTAGAATGGTAATCCTGGCGCTGTTTGTTTTGCGGATATGCAGGAGGTCTATTAGAGTGGGTTCTGACAATGTTGTGTATGCCAGACATAGATCTCCCCTCAAAAGCCTGTAGAAGACAGAATACAGGGAAAGAACCTTGAGGCAGTCTGCAAAGGGCATTTTAATTATGTCCTGTATTCCTTTAGTGATGTTTCAATTGTTGGATATGCCTGGCTAGGTATATACCAAAGGGGGCATTGTACTCAATGATAGGTCTGATGAATGTTGAATACAGTATAACAATGACTTTGTTGCACTTAGATGCCATTCCTTTTTATATGTTGCTCAACATAGAATGATTTCTTCACCACTGTAGACACATGATGCTCACAGGCTAGATTACTATCGATGTGTGTCCCTAAGTCCCTAAGGGGTTTATTGTCAAAATGTTAGTTACCAGGGATGGATGACTTCCCAAAGGATACAATTATGCATTTCTTAGTTTCTTCAGTTTTAGTCCATGTTTCTGACACCAGTTGTTTGTCTGTGTCAGCCCCTCCTGGAGAACATTTGTTTCAGTGTGAGATTCAATGACAGCTCCTAATTTGCAAGCATCTGCAAATGTAGTCAGTGAGAGAACACTGATATTGGCCTTGACTTCTGAGAAGTAAATGTCAAAAAGGAACAGTTCATGGACTGATCCCTGAGGGTCTCCACTTGTGATTGGCCTCTTTGTAAAGCTGAACTCCCCAATTCTAACTTCCTGGGTCCTGTCTGTGAGCCAGTTGGCTATCCACTGAGTGACGTATGGGTTTGTAGATAAACATTTGAGTTTGTCAACACCCGAGTGGGGTACTGTGTCAAATGCCTTGTCCAGGTCAAGGTAGGCAGTTTGAATGATTTTGCCCCCATCCATTGCTTTGGTGACCTTCTCAAAGAAGTTCACCAGGTTGAGTAGGCATGATCTGCCCTTGATGAAACTAAACTGGGTTGGGTCCAGTGTCTGGAGGTTTACTATATCTCTGTTGATCATCTCCATGATAATTCTTTTCATGGCTTTGCATATAAGACTAGTGAGACTTTTGGGTCTGTAGTTTCCAGAGTCTGTAGATGACTCACCTTTGTGCACAGGGATGACTGTTGCCTTTCTCCTTTATTAAGGTTTATTTATCAGCCATTTCAGCATGTCTGCTGATGGATCCTCCTCTTTCAAGGCAGTTTCATGTCAAAATATTTTTGAAAGGGATTTTGCATAAGAGGCCTTAAGAAAAACTTGTGACTTTTTCCTTATGATCTTAATTGTATGTTAGATAAGTTATCACTTATAGATTCATAGGTTCATAGGAAAGTACTAGGCTAGCTGCCCTTATGGACCATTTTAAGCCTAGACAATTTTCATTTTTGTGCTTAAAATAACCTATCCCATTTGGTTATAGATTGGTTTTACCCATCCCATGGTCGATAATTATATATTACCCCTAATGAGAACAACTGGGATCATATCATTGATAATGTGAGGGGACCCATGCATGGGATAAAACATTTAGCAGCTGCATCAGTCCATTAGTAATACAGGGGGCAGTCAGGGGTAAATTTTCTGTTTCCCATCCATAGATCTAAATGGCACTTGAAAATGGACAGGGATGAACTTTGTTTTATGTGGCTGGGTAGTCTGTTTCATAGCAGCGGTATCGTCTGTGAAATACACTTGTCCCGCTAAACCATTCTGTTGATGTTGCAGAAGAGGATTAGATCCATAAACTGAGTATTTCTGATACCATTTGAGTTGCTGATATACAGTAAATCCATCAGTAATGGTTCAGAGGATGCCTATTATGCCAGACAAAGATAATTTTTTAGCAGTCTATAGGAGACTGAATATAGTGACAGGGCTTTGAGTCAGTCCATGTAGGACATGTTGCTTAGGCCTTGTAACATTTTAGTAAGTTATCTCTGTGGTCATTCCAATTGTTGCATGTGTCTGGCTGGATACATGCCAGAGGGGATATTATATTCAATGATTGACCTAATGAGGGCTGAGTAAAAGGGGGCAATGACATCCCTAGATCTAGACACACTCCCTTTGCTTACAAACTGTGCAATATAGAAGGACTTTTTTACAACAATAGACACATGTTGGTCAAATGTTAGGTCACTGTACACATAAGGTCATAAACCCCAAGCAACTGGGTTATCACTTAGAGGTGTATTGTCAATGTGGTAGTTCCCTGGAGTGGATGACTTTCAAAGGATACAACAATGTGTTTTTTTGGCATTTGCTTTCAGACCATAGGTTCATACTAGGCTAACTGCCCTTGCGAGCCATTTTAAGCCTAGCCAATTATCCCTTGTGAGACTCAAACCTTGCACCTTATGTTTGTAAGGCAAACACCTTAACCATTAGGCCACCCACCCAACCCATAATTCTGATGCTAGTTATTTATTTTAGACAAACCTTCCTTCAGGATGGCTAAGCCATTTGGCATTAAATGACTGCTCCTAGTTTGCATTCATATGCAAACTTAGTCAGCCAGATCCCTTTGGTATTGGCTTTTACTTCAGAAAAGTTGATGCCAAACAGGAGAGGTCCCAGCACAGAATCCTAGGGTACTCCACTGGTGACTAGTCTCTTTGTAGAGATAATGTCCTGTATTTTGATTATATGCATCTTATCTGTGAGGCAACTGGAAATCCAGTGGATCACATGGGTTTATTCCCAGTTTAGTTGGCTTTTCAATATGCCTGAGTGGGGAATTGTGTCAAAAAAATTGGCCAAGTTGACGTATGTGGTGGGTACAGTTTTGCCTTCAGCCATTGCTTTGGTGACCTTTTCAAAACAATCTACCAGGTTGTGTAAGCATGGCCTGCTGTTGATGAATCCAAACTGAACTGGCTCTAGTGTTTGGAGGTTCCCTATGTCCTGTTTAATTAATTCCATGATAAGCCTTTCCATGGCTGCTCATTTGCTTGGAACAAAACCTGTATGGATTGACCAGTGTTGTTAGGTGTGTGGCTAAATCAAGCTTCATGCTATTTAAGATGCATTCAGGGATATTGTCAGAACCCATATTTTTAGCTTTTGATAGCACTTTTCGGACTTGTTCTTTTGTGATAGCTGGAGGTGAGCAAGTTTTAGGTATATCTTGATAGAAAGATTGATGGGAGAGAGGGGTAAAGTTAGGGATAAATTTATCAGCCAGTAGGTTAGCTGTATCTTCTTCTTTAGTGTAGGTAACATTGTTCACAATCAGTTCAGCACATTGTTGTATTGTGCTTTTGAGATTATAAACATAACTAAAACTGCCCTGTGATTGTCTTTGGCTTGGGTAGCTATTTTAGCCTCAAACTTGGCTTTGGTGGATTTTATTAAGCTCCTGAGATGCTTGTTTATTTCAACAATAAGGAGTCTGACATTCTTACATTTGGTCAAAATTATTTTCCTTTTATTTTAAACTTGTTGATATTATGGTTCTACAATGTGGGTTTGTTTCTGGGGTTAGCTCTGCTCTTGCTTCTACAGGGTACAGCTGCATCTATAAGCCTGTTTACATTTTGGTATAGTGTGGTGGTGTATATGTTCTGTGTGTTCCATGGAGTTATCTGGGCTTGGCAGGGATTCAGAGCTTGCCAATGTACCATTTAGGAGTAGGTGGTTTGTCTTAAAGAAATTCCTAAAGGTAACTTGAGAGAAAGGGATCTCTGGTTTCAGTTTTATTTTGAAAAAGACTGCTTTATGGTCAGATCTAACAAGTTATAAGCAAGGGGCGGACTTGCACTATTTGAAGCAGTTAATCTGGCTGATGTGAGGTTCTTTAAGATGGAAAGCGGTTTTACTGATTGCTCTGACCACTGCAAGAAAGGTATCTGAGTTGCAAGCTCTTATGGTAAGTCAGCTCTATCTCATTTTCCATAGGAATAAGGTTTCTTTGAGAACCAGTCCTACTTTAAGCCTACAGTGGAATCCTACATTATTTTAAACTGAACTACCCAACCCCCCATTTTCTTTTCTGTACTTTAAAATGATGAAGAAAGGCTATGCCATGCCATGGCTATCCACAGACAATTCAGGTACTATCTTGACAGAACTAAATCTTTCAGGTCTTTGGATCAGTTGTTTATTTCTTGAGAAGGAAAGAAGGGACAACCTTTACAGTAAATCTTGGGTGTACTTGCACCCAAATCAGGCACTTGGGAAAGTAAGCTGATTTCAGCTTAAAAACAGGTGCTCATGGTTCATTCAGGATGACTGAGAGCTATGCTCAACTGTGTTCTTCCCAGCCTATAACACCTCTCTAGCTTCTTACCAGATGCACTTCTCTGCAACATTCCTTCCATACTTTGCTTATACAGTCTCCTCACAACCAGTCAGAAGTTAGCACCACTCATCTGCATCATTTTATCTACCTAATAAACACCCCTTAAAAGAATACTGCTATAATTACTCTTCAACCCTCAACAAAAATACACAGCATTTACTTGACAGCCACTACCTCCATACAGTAGACTACATTAATACCCACACACATACTACCTACCCGTACCCCACTAAACATGCATACCACTTCAAAACCATGCCAGCACCCATCTCAGATACATCAAACATAATAGAGTCCCAGTACGTCATAATCTCTAATTTTGGTAGAAAAAAACAATTATACACAGAAGTGCACCTTCCAAAAACACTGCTCAAATTCAGTCCCATTGCCTTTATACGTCTGCTAAGGGGCAACACTCAGCCAAATCCAGGGCCACTTAACAACAATTCTTTAACTCAGACCAGTAATCAGCATGCTCCCTCTTCAGTAACCGCAGCATCACAAACAAAATCGGCAAAATCAATGCCTTAACCATACAATATAATCTTGACAATATAGCTATTACAGAAACACGTCAGAATCCTGGCACCCCTAATCTTCACACCTTATACCAAACTAATCATACCTATAATATTACAGACCATGCAAAAAAACTGAGGGAGGGCAATTAATTCTCTTTAAAGACAAGATTTCTGCTGAATAGCATACTTGAGCAGCAACAACTTTATTCCATGCTGAGATAAGTACAAACATGCAGTGTTATAAGATAGTACTGCATTTTATTTCTGTTTTATTGTTTCATTGAATATTGTGATAAAAATAGTACTACATTTACCTGCTTATTTATTTCTTCACTGAAAATTGAGAGTTTTCTCTGTGTCTGCAGTTAGTTGGTTTATTCTTCTCATTTCGTTGATATTCAGTGTAGAAGTCTTAGCCTACAGGGCTTCTCTGTGCCTTTAAAGTCTTAGTCCCTTACCTCTGAAATTATTTCTGCTGAATATTTGTATACTTGAGCTGCAACACCTTTATTACAATCTGAGATAAGTGCAAACCTGCAGTGTTATAAGATAGTACTGCATTTTTTCAGTTTTATTATTTCATTGAATATTGTGTTAAAATAGTACTGCATTTACCTGCTTATTTATTTTTTCACTGAAATTGTGAGGTCTCTCTGTGTCTGCATCATGTTGTTTTTTTCTTCTCACTTCATTGATATTCAGCGAAGACGTCTTAGCCTAGAGGGCTTCTCTGTGCCTTAAAGTCTTAGTCCCTTATCTCTGAAATTATTTCTGCTGAATAGTTACATACTTGAGCTGCAACAACTTTATTACAAGCTGAGAGAAGTACAAACCGGCAGTGCTTTAAGACAGTACTGCATTTTTTCTGTTTTATTGTTTCATTGAATATTGTGTTGAAAATAATACTGCATTTATCTGCTTTTTAATTTCTTCTCTGAAAATTGTAAGCTCTCTTTGTGTCTGCAGTTAGTTGGTTTATTCTTCTCACTTCATTGATATTTGGTGTAGAAGTCTTAGCCTAGAGGGCTTTTCTGTGCTTTAAAGTCTTAGTCCCTTATCTCAAAAATTATTTCTGCTGAATAGTAGCATCCTTGAGCTGCAACAACTTTATTACAAGCTGAGATAAGTACAAATGTGCAGTGTTATATTGCATTTTTTCTGTTTTATTGTTTCATTGAATGTTGTGTTAAAAATAAAACTGCATTTAACTGCTTATTAATTTTTTCACTGAAAATTGTGAGCTCTCTCAGTGTCTGCAGCCAGTTGGTTTATTCAGCTCACCTCATTGATATTCAGTGTAGGAGTCTTAGCCAACAGGGCTTCTCCGTGCCTTAAAGTCTTAGTCCCTTATCTCTGAAATTATTTCTGCTGAATAGTTGCATACTTGAGCTGCAACAACTTTATTCCATGCAGAGATAAGTACAAACATGCAGTGTTATAAGATAGTGCTGCATTTCTTTCTGTTTTATTGTTTCATTGAATATTGTGTTAAATAGTACTGCATTTACCTGCTTATTTATTTCTTCACTGAAAATTGAGAGTTCTCTCTGTGTCTGCACTTAGTTGGCTTATTCTTCTCACTTCATTGATATTTGGTATAGAAGTCTTAGCCTAGAGGGCTCCTCTGTGACTTAAAGTCTTAGTCCTTTGTCTCTGAAATTATTTCTGCAGAATAGTTGCATACTTGAGCGGCAACAACTTTATTACAAGCTGAGATAAGTACAAACTTGCAGTGTTATAAGACAGTGCTGCATTTTTTTCTGTTTTATTGTTTCATGGAATATTGTGTTAAAAATAATACTGCATTTATCTGCTTATTAATTTCTTCACTGAAAATTGTGAGCTCTCTCTGTGTCTGCAGTTAGTTGGTTTATTCTTCTCACTTCATTGATATTCAGTGTAGAAGTCTTAGCCTAGAGGACTTCTCTGTGCTTTAAAGTCTTAGTCCCATATTTCTGAAATTATTTCTGCTGAATAGTTACATACTTGAGCTGCAACAACTTTATTACAAGATGACAGAAGTACAAACTTGCAGAGTTATAAGGCAGTACTGCATTTTTTCTGTTTTATTGTTTCATTGAATATTATGATAAAAATAATACTGCATTTATCTGCTTTTCAATTTCTTCTCTGAAAATTGTGAGCTCTCTCTGTGTCTGCAGTTAGTTGGTTTATTCTTCTCACTTCATTGATAGTTGTTGTAGAAGTCTTAGCCTAGGGGGCTTCTCTGTGCCATAAAGTCTTTGTCCCTTAACTCTAAAATTATTTCTGCTGAATAGTTGCATACTTGAGCTGGAACAACTTTATTACAAGCTGAGATAAGTACAAACTTGCAGTGTTATAATATAGTACTGCATTTTTTCTGTTGTATTGTTTCATTGAATATTGTGTTAAAAATAAAATTGCATTTATCTGATTATTAATTTCTTAACTGAAAATTGTGAGCTCTCTCTGTGTCTGCAGCATGTTGTTTTTTTCTTCTCACTTTATTGATATTCAGCGTAGACGTCTTAGCCTAGAGGGGCTTCTCTGTGCCTTAATGTCTTAGTCCCTTTTCTCTGAAATTATTTCTGCTGAATAGTTACATACTTGAGCTGCAACAACTTTATTACAAGCTGAGAGAAGTACAAACCGGCAGTGCTATATGACAGTACTGCATTTTTTTCTGTTTTATTGTTTAATTGAATATTGTGTTGAAAATAATACTGCATGTATCTGCTTTTTAATTTCTTCTCTGAAAATTGTAAGCTCTCTTTGTGTCTGCAGTTAGTTGGTTTATTCTTCTGACTTCATTGATATTTGGTGTAGAAGTCTTAGCCTAGAGGGCTTTTCTGTGCTTTAAAGTCTTAGTCCATTATCTCAAAAATTATTTCTGCTGAATAGTAGCATCCTTGAGCTGCAACAACTTTATTACAAGCTGAGATAAGTACAAACGTGCAGTGTTATAAGATAGTATTGCATTTTTTCTGTTTTATTGTTTCATTGAATATTGTGTTAAAAATAAAACTGCATTTAATTGCTTATTAATTTTGTCACTGAAAATTGTGAGCTCTCTCAGTGTCTGCAGCCAGTTGGTTTATTCAGCTCACCTCATTGATATTCAGTGTAGGAGTCTTAGCCTACAGGGCTTCTCTGTGATTTAAAGTCTTTGTCCCTTATCTCTGAAATTATTTCTGCTGAATAGTTGCATACTTGAGCTGCAACAACTTTATTCCATGCAGAGATAAGTACAAACATGCAGTGTTATAGGATAGTACTGCATTTCTTTCTGTTTTATTGTTTCATTGAATATTGTGTTAAAATAATACTGTATTTATCTGCTTATTAATTTCTTCACTGAAAATTGTGAGCTCTCTCTGTGTCTGCAGTTAGTTGGTTTATTCTTCTCACTTCATTGATAATCAGTGTAGAAGTCTTAGCCTAGAGAGCTTCTCTGTGCCTTAAAGTCTTAGTCCCTTATCTCTGAAATTATTTCTGCTGAATAGTTGCATACTTCAGCTGCAACAACTTTATTAGAAGCTGAGATAAGTACAAACTTGCAGTGTTATAAGATAGTACTGCATTTTTTTCTGTTTTATTGTTTCATTGAATTTTGTGTTAAAATAGTACTGCATTTATCTGCTTATGTATTTCTTCACTGAAAATTGAGAGTTCTCTCTGTGTCTGAAGTTAGTTGGTTGATTCTTATCACTTCATTGATATTCGGTGTAGAAGTCTTAGCCTAGAGATCTACTCTGTGCCTTAAAGTCTTAGTCCCTTATCTCTGAAATTATTTCTGCTGAATAGTTGCATACTTAAGCTGCAACAACTTTATTACAAGCTGAGATAAGTACAAACTTGCAGTGTTATAAGATAGTACTGCATTTTTTTCTGTTTTATTGTTTCATGGAATATTGTGTTAAAAATAATACTGCATTTATCTGCTTATTAATTTCTTCACTGAAAATTGAGAGTTCTCACTGTGTCTGCAGTTACTTGGTTTAGTCTTCTTACTTCATTGATAGTCGGTGTAGAAGTCTTAGCCTAGAGGGCTCCTCTGTGACTTAAAGTCTTAGTCCTTTATCTCTGAAATTATTTCTGCTGAATAGTTGCATACCTGAGCTGCAACAACTTCATGACAAGCTGAGATAAGTATAAACTTGTAGTGTTATAAGATAGTACTGCATTTTTTCTGTTTTATTGTTTCATGGAATATTGTGTTAAAAATAATACTGCATTTATCTGCTTATTAATTTCTTCACTGAAAATTGTGAGCTCTCTCTGTGTCTGCAGTTAGTTGGTTTATTCTTCTCACTTCATTGATATTCAGTGTAGAAGTCTTAGCCTAGAGGGCTTCTCTGTGCTTTAAAGTCTTAGTCCCATATTTCTGAAATTATTTCTGCTGAATAGTTGCATACTTGAGCTGCAACAACGTTATTACAAGCTGACAGAAGTACAAACTTGCAGTGCTATAAGGCAGTACTGCATTTTTCTGTTTTATTGTTTCATTGAATATTGTGTTAAAAATAAAACTGCATTTATCTGCTTATTAATTTCTTAACTGAAAATGTTGAGCTCTCGCTATGTCTGCAGTTAGTTGGTTTATTCTTCTCACTTCATTTATATTTAGTGTAGAAGTCATAGCCTAGAGGGCTTCTCTGTGCCATAAAGTCTTAGTCCCTTATCTCTGAAATTATTTCTGCTGAATAGTTACATACTTGAGCTGCAACAACTTTATTACAAGCTAAGAGAAGTACAAACCGGCAGTGCTATAAGACAGTACTGCATTTTTTCGGTTTTATTGTTTCATTGAATATTGTGTTGAAAATAATACTGCATTTATCTGCTTTTTAATTTCTTCTCTGAAAATTGTAAGCTCTCTTTGTGTCTGCAGTTAGTTGGTTTATTCTTCTGACTTCATTGATATTTGGTGTAGAAGTCTTAGCCTAGAGGGCTTTTCTGTGCTTTAAAGTCTTAGTCCCTTATCTCAAAAATTATTTCTGCTGAATAGTAGCATCCATGAGCTGCAACAACTTTATTACAAGCTGAGATAAGTACAAACGTGCAGTGTTATAAGATAGTATTGCATTTTTTCTGTTTTATTGTTTCATTGAATATTGTGTTAAAAATAAAACTGCATTTAACTGCTTATTAATTTTGTCATTGAAAATTATGAGCTCTCTCAGTGTCTGCAGCCAGTTAGTTTATTCAGCTCACCTCATTGATATTGAGTGTAGGAGCCTTAGCCTACGGGACTTCTCTGTGATTTAAAGTCTTTGTCCCTTATCTCTGAAATTATTTCTGCTGAATAGTTGCATACTTGAGCTGCAACAACTTTATTCCATGCAGAGATAAGTACAAACATGCAGTGTTATAAGACAGTGCTGCATTTCTTTCTGTTTTATTGTTTCATTGATGTGTTAAAATAATACTGTATTTATCTGCTTATTAATTTCTTCACTGAAAATTGTGAGCTCTCTCTGTGTCTGCAGTTAGTTGGTTTATTCTTCTCACTTCATTGATAATCAGTGTAGAAGTCTTAGCCTAGAGAGCTTCTCTGTGCCTTAAAGTCTTAGTCCCTTATCTCTGAAATTATTTCTGCTGAATAGTTGCATACTTCAGCTGCAACAACTTTATTAGAAGCTGAGATAAGTACAAACTTGCAGTGTTATAAGATAGTACTGCATTTTTTCTGTTTTATTGCTTCATTGAATTTTGTGTTAAAACAGTACTGCATTTATCTGCTTATGTATTTCTTCACTGAAAATTGAGAGTTCTCTCTGTGTCTGAAATTAGTTGGTTGATTCTTATCACTTCATTGATATTCGGTGTAGAAGTCTTAGCCTAGAGAGCTACTCTGTGCCTTAAAGTCTTAGTCCCTTATCTCTGAAATTATTTCTGCTGAATTGTAGCATCCTTGAGCTGCAACAACTTTATTACAAGCTGAGATAAGTACAAATGTGCAGTGTTATAAAATGTATTGCATTTTTTCTGTTTTATTGTTTCATTGAATATTGTGTTAAAAATAAAACTGCTTTTAACTGCGTATTACTTTTGCCACTGAAAATTGTGAGCTCTCTCAGTGTCTGTAGCCATTTGGTTTATTCTTCTCACTTCATTGATATTCAATGTAGGAGTCTTAGCCTACAGGGCTTCTCTGTGCCTTACAGTCTTTGTCCCTTATCTCTAAAATTATTTCTGCTGAATAGTTGCATACTTGAGCTGCAACAACTTTATTCCATGCAGAGATAAGTACAAACATGCAGTGTTATAAGATAGTATTGCATTTCTTTCTGTTTTATTGTTTCATTGAATATTGTGTTGAAAATAATACTGCATTTATCTGCTTTTTAATTTCTTCTCTGAAAATTGTAAGCTCTCTCTGTGTCTGCAGTTAGTTGGTTTATTCTTCTCACTTCATTGATATTTGGCGTAGAAGTCTTAGCCTAGAGGGCTTCTCTGTGCTTTAAAGTCTTAGTCCCTTATCTCTGAAATTATTTCTGCTGAATAGTTGCATACTTGAGCTGCAACAACTTTATTACAAGCTGAGAGAAGTACAAACATGCAGTGTTATAAGATAGCACTGCATTTTTTCTGTTTTCTTGTTTCATTGAATATTGTGTTAAAAATAGTATTGCATTTATCTGCTTATTTATTTCTTCACTGAAAATTAAGAGTTCCCTCTGTGTCTGCAGTTAGTTGTTTTATTCTTCTCACTTCATTGATATTTGGTGTAGAAGTCTTAGCCTAGAGAGCTTCTCTGTGGCTTAAAGTCTTAGTCCCTTATCTCTGAAATTATTTCTGCTGAATAGTTGCAAACTTGAGCTGCAACAACTTTATTACAAGCTGAGAGAAGTACAAACTTGCAGTGTTATAAGACAGTACTGCATTTATTCTGTTTTATTGTTTCACTGAATATTGTGTTACAAATAATACTGCATTTATCTGCTTATTTATTTCTTCACTGAAAATTGAGAGTTCTCTCTGTGTCTGCAGTTAGTTGGTTTATTCTTCTCACTTCATTGATATTCGGTGTACAAGTTTTAGCCTAGAAGGCTTCTCTGTGCCTTAAAGTCTTAGTCCCTTATCTCTGAAATTATTTCTGCTGAATAGTTGCATACTTGATCTGCAACAACTTTATTACAAGCTGAGATAAGTACAAACTTGCAGTGTTATAAGATAGTACTGCATTTTTTCTGTTTTATTGTTTCATTGAATATGGTGTTAAAATAGTACTGCATTTATCTCCTTATGTATTTCTTCACCGAAAATTGAGAATTCTCTCTGTGTCTGCAGTTAGTTGGTTTATTCCTCTCACTTCATTGATAATCGGTGTAGAAGTCTTAGCCTAGAGGGCTTCTCTGTGCCTTAAAGTCTTAGTCCCTTATCTCTGTAATTATTTCTGCTGAATAGTTGCACACTTGAGCTGCAACAACTTTATTACAAGCTGAGCTAATTGCAAACTTGCAGTGTTATAAGACAGTACTGCATTTTTTCTGTTTTATTGTTTCATTGAATATTGTGTTAAGAATAAAACTGCATTTATCTACTTATTAATTTCTTCACTTAAAATTGTGAGCTCTCTCTGTGTCTGCAGCCATTTGGTTTATTCTTCTCACTTCATTGATATTCAGTGTAGAAGTCTTAGCCTAGAGGACTTCTCTGTGCCTTAAAGTCTTAGTCCCTCATCTCTGAAATAATTTCTGCTGAATAGTAGCATACTTGAGCTGCAACAACTTTTTGACAACTTGATATAAGTACAAACTTGCAGTGGTATAAGATAGTGTTGCATTTTTTTTTCTGTTTTATTGTTTAATTGAATATTGTGTTAAAAATAGTACTGCATTTATCTGCTTATTTATTTCTTCACTGAAAATTGAGAGTTCTCACTGTGTCTGCAGTTACTTGGTTTATTCTTCTCACTTCATTGATAGTCAGTGTAGAAGTCTTAGCCTAGAGGGCTTCTCTGTGCCTTAAAGTCTTAGTCCCATTGTCTCTGAAATTAATTCTGCTGTATAGTTGCATACTAGAGCTGCAACAACTTTATTACAAGCTGAGATAAGTACAAACTTGCAGTGTTATAAGACAGTACTGCTTTTTTTTCTGTTTTATTGTTTCATTGAATAGTGTGTTAAAATAGTACTGCATTTATCTGCTTATGTATTTCTTCACTGAAAATTGAGAGTTCTCTCTGTGTCTGCAGTTAGTTGGTTTATTCTTCTCACTTCATTGATATTCGGTGTAGAAGTCTTAGCCTAGAGGGCTTCTCTGTGCCTTAAAGTCTTAGTCCCTTATCTCTGAAATTATTTCTGCTGAATAGTTGCATACTTGATCGGCAACAACTTTATTACAAGCTGAGATAAGTACAGACTTGCAGTGTTATAAGACAGTTCTGCATTTTTTCTGTTTTATTGTTTCATTGAGTATTGTGTTAAAAATAATACTGCATTTATCTGCTTTTTAGTTTCTTCTCTGAAAATTGATAGTACTGCATTTTTTTCTGTTTTATTGTTTCATTGAATATTATGTTAAAAATAAAACTGCATTTATCTGCTTATTAATTTCTTCACTGAAAATTGTGAGCTCTCTCTCTGTCTGCAGCATGTTGGTTTATTCTTCTCACTTCATTGATATTCAGCATAGAAGTCTTAGCCTAGAGGCCTTCTCTGTGCCTTAAAGTCTTAGTCCCTTATCTCTGAAATTATTTCTACTGAATAGTTGCATACTAGAGCTGCAACAACTTTATTACAAGCTGAGATAAGTACAAACTTGCAGTGTTATAAGATAGTACTGCATTTTTTTCTGTTTTATTGTTTCATTGAATAGTGTGTTAAAATAGTACTGCATTTATCTGCTTATGTATTTCTTCACTGAAAATTGAGAGTTCTCTCTGTGTCTGCAGTAAGTTGGTTTATTCTTCTCACTTCATTGATATTCTGTGTAGAAGTCTTAGCCTAGAGGGCTTCTCTGTGCCTTAAAGTCTTAGTCCATTATCTCTGAAATTATTTCTGCTGAATAGTTGCACACTTGAGCTGCAACAACTTTATTACAAGCTGAGATAAGTACAAACATGCAGTGTTATAAGATAGTACTGCATTTTTTTCTGTTTTATTGTTTCATTGAATATTGTGTTAAAAATAAAACTGCATTTATCTGCTTATTAATTTCTTCACTTAAAATTGTGAGCTCTCTCTGTGTCTGCTCCATTTGGTTTATTCTTCTCACTTCATTGATATTCAGTGTAGAAGTCTTAGCCTAGAGGACTTCTCTGTGCCTTAAAGTCTTAGTCCCTCATCTCTGAAATTATTTCTGCTGAATAGTAGCATACTTAAGGTGCAAAAATTTATGACAAGCTGAGATAAGTACAAACTTGCAGTGTTATAAGATAGTACTACATTTTCTTCTGTATTATTGTTTCATTGAATATTGTGTTAAAAATATTGCATGTATCTGCTTATTAATTACTTCACTGAAAATTGTGAGCTCTCTCTGTGTATGCAGTTACTTTTCCCCACCCACCATCCCTGTTCTTGTTTTGGTATTAGTCTTGGTGGCTTTTGAATTGACCGCCCCTCCTGTAAATTTGTGTTTGAACACTCCTTTTGAGCCCATCTCATTTGCTCACTCAGCAGAGTGCAGTGAGGTCATATTTTGATTTCAGACAGTCCTACCATTCCCATCTTTTCAGCCCTGTCCCAGCTCTTGCCTAGTCTAGTCTTATTAGCTCATCCTGTCTAATACAGAGAGAACATCTGAGTAGGCATGCCCACTTAGGCCCTGAACTTGTCTGATTGAAGACTGCTAAAACAGGGCTCAGTTCTGACGTTTCTTACTAGTTAATTGGGTAATTTGTTTAAATCATTTTGCTTGTTTTTCATTGGTATATATATATATATATATATATATATATATATATATATAATTGCACTTTACCTGATTTTACTGTATTTGTGTTTCTTCCCACTTTATTACCTTATTTTGTCTCTTCTTAAAAGTACTCAGTTGTGTTTATTATGCTGCATTTATTACTGCTTGGTAGTAGTCTGATTAAATTGTAACTGTTATTCTAAGTCTTCTTTTGGTTAAAGCACTTGGGCTTCAGACCAGTTGTTTTACACTAAGAAGGTTTGTGATCTGCACTGTTGTGGCAGGACAGGCAGCTTGCATCCTTCTAAATTGGGAATTGCTGATTGAAGGCTCAGTGTCTGTTATTCTAAAAGTGTATTAGTTCTGGTTAAGCACTTGGGCTCCAGGCCAGTTATTTTACATTAAGAAGGTTTGTGGTCTGCACTCTTGTGGGAGGAGAGGCTAATTTCTGCCCTTCTGAGCAGGGAATTTCTGGCCAAAGGCTTACCATGCCTGCTCATTTGAACTGTTTTTCTGATATTGGTACACCTTGTCTGCTGTAGCATAGAATAGATTCAGGCCTGCTGAATCTAGCTTTGTTTGTATAACTTGAGCACTAATCCAGGCCATCTTTTTTGGAGAAGGTTCCCCTGCACCCTAGTGGCAGGAGTGTGCAGTTTGAAGTTGTCTAATTGAAGACTGCTGGAACAGGGCTCAGTTTTGAGTATTTTTACTGGTTAATTGGGTAATTTTTAATTTGCTTGTTTTCTATTGTTATTAAAAAATGCACTTTATTCATCTGCTTTTACTGTAATTGTGTTTCTTCCCACTTTATTATCATATTTTTCTTGTGCGTCTTCTTAAAAGTACTCATTTGTATTATTCTGCTGCAGTTATTACTGCTTGGTAGTAGCCTGATTCAATTGTAATGTTATTCTAAGCCTTTTGGTTTAAGCACTTGGGCTTCAGACCAGTTGTTTTATATTAAGAAGGTTTGCGGACTGCATTGTTTTGGCAGGACAGGTAGCTTACATCCTTCTAAGTTGAGAATTGCTGATTGAGGGCTCAGTGTCTGTTATTCTAAAAGCACATTAGTAATGGTTTAAGCAGTTGGCCTTCAGGCCAGTTATTTTACATTAAGAAGGTTTGTGGTCTGCACTCTGGTGGGAGGAGAGGCTAGATCCTGCCCCTCTGTTTGTGCCTGCTTATTTGAACTGTTTCTTTCTGAAATTTGTGTGCCTTGTTTGCTGTAGCCCAGAAGTTAGTAGTTTAATTGCCATTTTGGGCTAATTTCTATCTCTTTCATTTCCCTGCTATAAAAAACATATTTTCACTTTTTTGTGCTTGTATTCAGCTCAGCGAGTGCCTGCCAGGTGTCCTGCAGAGTTCTACAGCAGCAGAGAGACAAATGAGAGAATTTGGAGTGATTAAGTATCATTTTTTCTGCATTTTCTTGCTATCTTTAACTAATTCTGCCTAAAACACAAATTGTTTAGCATTTCTGTGATTTTAAAAGCTTGTTTCTGCAACATATTGTACTTATTTGCTGCCTGTACTTGAACTAAGTCATTTCTGTGTTTAAATAATCTGTTTAACTGTTGTAGGCTACACACTAAAGTGTGATAGCTATTTCTGTGCTTTTAAAGTGTTTTTTTTTTATTTTATCTGCTTTATTTTCTGAAAAAAATAAATAAATAAAAATATACTTGTTTCCCAGCTTTCTGAACTAGTATAGTCCAGTTTTCAGGTTATTGCTAAATTCAGGGTTGTGTTACAAGTTTCTGTGTTGCCCACACCTTACTTGAATAGAAGGAAGTTTCTCTGTTCACCTGTCAGAGAGGGGAGCTTTGAGAAGCCCATCTGTCCCTGGAGGAGTGGTTTCAGCCCAGAAGTTAGTAGTTTATTGGCCATTTTCGGCTAATTTCTATCTCTTTCATTTTCCTGCTATAAAATCCGCATTTGCGCGGTTTTGCACGCCGGACAGCTTTGGATAAACTATTCCTGGCTGCACAAAGTCTACTCTTCAATTTTTCCCTTGGAACTAGACAAACTTTCAACTTAAGCACTCAAACCATTCATTTCACAGCCCAGCACTTGCTCAAAACTCATAGCAAGCACTAACTAACCATAGCAATAGACCCCCATATACTGTCCAGAAGGACAAGGCTCTCTATTCGTCCCTACCAGCCAATCAGTAAAACAGCTCACTTTACCTATTCAGGCATATCCAAAGGGCAGTTTCAGGTGCACTCTCCAGTCCAACTGGTGAATCTGGGCATTTTGAGGCAATATCACAACTGCCTCATGTACACAGACAACCCTCTCCTCCTACCACCAAACAGTAATATATGCGAGAGATGCAATGAAACAGTCAAAGTGGAGGCAAAGCTCTCATAACCCAAGACTGGAACTGATAGTCAAGAGGAGAAGGAAAATACTTGCAGCACACCACCAGTCTCACATAGACCTACTAAACCAACACCGGCAAATAACACACATAAATACATGAAAACGTACTCGGCAGCTCTAAATAAAAATCTGCAAAAGCAACAGAGACCTCCAAAGCAGACACCTAAACAACCTCCACACCCCATCACAAACCATGAAACACATAGTTCACATAATCAGTGTGTCATGCAATCACAGCCCTTAAGGCAAAATAACATACCCAACACACTAGTAATAGGCGACTCTATAGTCAGGCACACTGATGTCCCACTAACTAGGCTGGAGAAGGAGAAGGTTGCAGTTCGCTGCCTGTCAGGTGCCAGGATCCACCACTTAACACAAGCACTCAGGTCACTCCAGAACAAGTACAAATATGACTCTGTCATTGTCCATGTTGGTGTGAATGATCTAAGACGTACCTCCCTAGACTACATGAAAAAAGACATGGAAGAGCTCTCTGATCATGTAGCCCAAGCCAGTATGACTCTGACCCTGAATAGTATCCTGCCCTCACCAAGAATGATGCCACAGTATAAAGAAAAAATGATCAATTTCAACAATTGGCTACGTTTCTGGTATCATTCAAAGGGGATTCAGTATCTGTCCGCCTGGGATGACATGCTCGACAAGCCACATTGCTTCACAAGAGATGGCTTGCACCTGTTACCCTTAGGCTTTCAAATACTGGCCAGGGCTTTTGCCGCCCCCATAGTGCCTTTTTTAGGCAAGGCTCAAAAGACAAACAACCACCATAAATAGCACAAGTAACCAAAAACTAAGGGTAATGCTACTCAACACCAGAAGTTTAAACCTCAAAATGCATGCACTCGAGGCACTCCTCAGTATGGAGAACATCAATATCTGTGCAGTAACAGAAACCTGGTTTAAGGCTCCAGAGAGCATCCCAGCACTACCAGGCTATAACTCATACCATACTTTTCGGCCACAGAACATGGACTAAAACACAAAAGGTGGGGGTGTATCCATATTCATCAAGGATGCCCACACCTCCAGGTTAGTGGCACAGCACAATGCCTCAGAGATCAGCCATGTGCAACTAACAACGGGCAAAACTGCAATTTAAGTTGTATCTACAGATCACCCACCATGACCCAGGACCCCCATTCCGCATTTTTGGAGATACTGGAAAATATGAAGGTCCTACCAAACACCATAATATTGGGTGATTTCAATTACCCAAACATTAACTGGGAGAACTATTCAAGTACTAACTCCCTTGCCCATTGCTTCCTAGAATTTATAAACTCGAATGCCTTGAATCAACTGGTCAACACCCCCACCAGAGGTGACAACATATTGGACCTGGTCATCACATGCACAGCAACAGTTATCCCACTCCACAAAGGTGGAGCCACAACGGGCCCCAGGAACTATCGCCCTATAAGCCTGGTCTGCAAGGCTATGAAGCACATCATCATGGAACTCATTAACAGAGTCATTGGGAACCTCCAAATATTGGACCCTACCCAGTTTGGCTTTGTTAAGGGCAGATCATGCCTCCTAAGCCTGGTGGACTTCTTTGAGACAGTTACCAAGGCTTTAGATGAGGGAAAGGAGGTCCACACAGCCTACCTACACCTTGCAAAGGCGTTCAACACCATTCCCCATTCTGGCATTATAGACAAGCTCACCAGCCTGAACATAAACCCCTACATCATGAGATGGGTTGCCAGTTAGCTCATGGATAGAGCCCCCACAGTCAGAGTTGCAGGCTCTAGGTCCAACTCTAAACTGGTTACAAGTGGCATTCCCTGAGGACTCAGTCCTGGGACCTCTCCTGTTCGGTATATACTTCTCAGAGATACAGACAGGCAGAAAAGGACTATGGCTGACCAAGTTTGCAATAATGACTGCAAACTGAGGACCATAATTGACTGTCCAGCTGATACAGACATCCTCCAGAAAGGTCTCACTGAAATGTATACTTGGTGTCAAAATCATGGCCTCAAACTAAATGCCAAAAAGTACATAGTCATCTCCTTTAGAAAAAACAAAGTACCCGTGAACTACCACATACGTGGTAGTCCCCTAAATACAGAAAATTAAATAAGGGATCTGGGGACCCAAGTAGATAGTAATCTCTCCTTTGATAATCATATTGCTAAGGTGGTTAGAAAATCCTTCTATGTGGCCCACCTAATCACAAAAGGGTTTGCATCTAGAACAAAAGAGGTTATTGTGCCCCTCTACTCATCACTCATCAGACCCATCATAGAGTACAATGCCCATTTGGGATGTACCTTACAAGACACCTGCAACAGCTGGAAAGACCACAGATGTACCTCACCAAGAGGATTACTGGCTTAAAACAGATGCCCTATACAGCCCAACTGAAGAAACTCCAGCTGTACTTGGTTGCATACTGTCTACTCAGAAGTGATCTCTGCCTGACATACAAGGCCATGTACAACCCAGAATTGATGGACATGCTCCACCTAAAAAAAAAAACAAATCCCTGAGAGCCACATGCTCTAGGGATCTAAACCTCACCATAATGATAAATAGGACTTGCTAGAGGAATAGATTCCTGTCCCAGAGACTCCCCATACTTTGGAAGAGGATTCCAATCTACATTTGGCAGAGCCCCTCACTAACACTCTTCAAGAGAAACCTTGACGTGTGGATGGGAAACAGAAAATTTACCCTGGGAATCACTGTAGTGGCTGTGCTGGACAGAGGCACAGTGAACTAATGGCTCTGCTGGACAGAGGCACAGGGAACTAATCTAGAGGGGCAGAGAAAGCCAACACATTCTGGTTAGGCTTACATATGCCCTCGGGCAGATAACCTAATGCTTACCTATGAACCTATGAACCTTAATCCCACCATAATTGCACAAGTTAACAGTAACTCAGAATTAGATCCTAACTGGATCCTAACTGGATCTTTTAAAATTTGAAACAACTTATCAAAAGCCTACTCCTGTCAATGGCACTACCAAAATTCAATACCCTCATCCAAGAAATATATGCCAAAGTACCAAAAGAACTGTAGCCTAATCATTCTTTGAGGCTTCAACCTTAATTACTTGGGATCAAAAGCCATTGATATGTCAGAATGGCCAGCTTAAGTCTTACAAATTCAACTTTGAAGCCAATAGACCAAAACCTTAATAGATCATGTAATAACTAATAATCTTACAGTGATAGCTAACCTCACCATAAATTTACTTTTCTTCAGTGATCACTATCCTATAACTTTCTCAGTATACAATCTAACATTAAAATATAAACATAAACTTATCATCTTCAGACCCCAAATCATTCAGAATATCTCTAATCTTAAAAAAATCCTTGCCACCCTTGATTGGTCTCAGTAAGTTTCCATAAAAGACCCCAGTGAAGTAGCTAACAACCTTTCTAATACCCTACTGCTCATGCAAAACAAATTCTTTCCCTTGGTACAAAGGCTACTTTGACCTCATAAACATTACAGAGTATCTGACAAACTCAAACACTTCATCAGATTACATGATGAAGCATGGCACAATTGGAAATGCAAACCCTCCACAGATTCCCACACCAAATGTACCTCACTATGCAACCTAGCCAAGTAATCCATCTGCATACCTAAAAACAACAACTTCCAAAACAAATGAATCTCACTTTTAGCAACACCCAAAAGATTCTGGAAAGAAATCAACTTGTTGACTGGCCAATAAACTCAACACAACTCCACTCCTCTGAACCCCTCTAACACCACCACAAACTCTCATGCGCTGAGTACCTCATTGAGATCAGCAACCTGCCACACATCATCAACATCAACAACAATAAAAACCTACCACCCCCGTAGCCACCATCTCCCCACTTTACATTCCACTATTCCATTATTCCACTTCAAAATGATTAGAGGCAAACAGATAGAAACACAAATGGACCAAATACAAATAAGTACTCTCCCAGGTTCAGATAACCTAGTCCTTTGGTACATTCACCTTGGTAAGGGACTCATCTCATACACTCTCACCTACGTCTGCAGTCTCTGATTGATGAATAAGATTATGCCTCAGATATGAAAAACAGCAATAGTCACTCCTATTTCAAAAGTACAAAGCCAACTAGTACTTTGTAATACTATTCTATCTCAATACTGCCCACTTTGGGTAAAATTCAAGAAAAAGTATCTACAAATCTACAACCAAATTGCTATTTATTTGCATCGATATCCAAGAAACAAATGGACTCTGGTCTGGACAGAGCACCATAACAGCTCTGTACTCCCTCACAGATGACATCCTATACAAAATGGAGAAAGGCAAATTGACAGAAGCTGTCTTTATTGACCTCACAAAAGCCTTTGATCTAAATGATCATTACTTACTATTTGAAAAATTAACTGAAATAGGCAATAATGACCAGGCAAACCTTTGTTTGTAAATTTCCTCACTTATAGAGCCTTCAAGGTGAAAGTTGGTACCACCACCTCTGAAACAGCTCCTCTTATGAAATTAGTTCCCTAGGATTTCACTTTAGCCCCTCTACTGTTTTCCAGATTTGTCAATGAGCTGTCCTCTATCACCCTCAGATACCTCTAATTATTTGTGTAGATGACATGTTGACAGGTCAAATAAATCCCACTCTATTATACAAACTCAGCTCCAAGATGACCTACAACCCCTTAACCCATTGGTTAATGGGCCACAAAAGTATACTCAATCCCTCAAAAAACAAAAGCAATGCTATTTGGGACAAAAAGTAGCCAAAGCATCCAGTTTCCTTAATATTAAAGGTGTTAACAATACCACCATAGAAACTGCCACATCCTTCAAATACCTTGGCATTTGGCTAGTTTGATATCTTAACTTTCAACTACACATTCAAAACATGTGCAAAATGATCAACACACTACTGTTCTGGGCAAACAAGCTATCACCTCTAATGTCCAACCCAGCCAAAGCTGCCATAAGCAAATGAATACTCTTATCTCAGCTCAAGTATGAACTGCCCATAATAGCTTCAGTTTCAAAGAAAAATGTCACCACCTTCCAAACCATCTACAATAAAATCTGCCGCTTCATTACTAACTTCACATTAATGAACACTAATGCCTAAGTCTCACCTAAGCTAAATGACTTCCTGTACATTTGGGAGCCAGCCTCCTAACTGGATCACTAATTCACAAAGCTCTTTCTCCTGAGACATCTTCCCTCATACTCATTAACTTTCAGCCATACACCCTACATATAATCTTATAGGTATCTCTCAGTCTCAACCCACCCTACTAACTCCAAAAACTAAACATCATTTCACTGACCATGCATCCTCCATCCTAGCACCTAAACTTTCTACTCTCAATCAGAGACACCCAAAAGCACTCACTTTAGACAACAGCTCAAGGACACCTCTTCACCCAAAGTGTAACTGCACTCACACAGGTCATGTTGCATGAATCCTGTAACATTCTCACATCCTGTATCCTTCCTTATCTCATCATGTCTCTTACCCCCTCACTTACTGCCTCTCATTGATCCTACCTCCCTCTTCTCTTTGCAACTCCTCACATTTCTTTCCTTTCTACTCCTGTTCCCTCTGTATGCATCTCTCTCCATTTCTCTGTCTTCTCTCCATGGTATCATTTCTTGTAACTATTCTCACTTGCCTCTTCTATTGTCTTCATGCCTCTCTGTATAATGATATGCTGCTATCCACGTACCATAAGCCATCTCAGTTATCTTATCCAAAAAGCCCTGATAAGCATAATTTCATATTTTCACTCATGTTTTGACTTTGTAAACTGCTTCTTGAATTAATGTTGCAGCATAAATGTGTATGTATGTTTTATATTGTATCATTGTGTCTGCAAATATGTTTTGTTCATTTCATATGTGAACCTATTTACTCAGGCTGTGCCTTCAAAGGGTCCATAGGGATTAGTGCACTACCCCAGTAAACAAATAAAAAATAAAATAATAAAATAAATATGCTTGTTACTCCGCATGGACTAAAAGTGTAACATTCTGATATCAGTAATGCCTGTTGCTCTGCAAAGACTTGCATGCAAGATTGGGGTATCATTAATGCCTGTTACTTTACGTGAAACAGAAGTTTGACACTGAACATCAGTAATGCTTTTTACTCTACTAATAAGAGGATGGTGTTGTGACACAGTTTTTAGTTGTATGTAGTAGCCAAGCATGCATTTGTAAACATGAAGCCACTCCACTGTGAAATACTTAATTTTCTTTACTATGTATGAAAAAAGAACATAACACAGATACATTGTTTTCACTTATGCAGAGACTGATTTCAAGCACACAGTTTAAAAATGTATTTACAGCTGGAATCTAAAAGAGACTTATCTCATACTAAAGTCTTGTTATAACTTTTTTTTTAAATATAAAATGAATGTCTTACACATTGAAAGGTTTCCATACATCTTCAGCCAGTGTCATGTAATGAATTCAGTATCTCAGATGTGTGAAGAAATTATTTTGTGTGTGTGTGTGTGTGTGTGTGTGTGTGTGTGTGTGTGTGTGTGTGTGTGTGTGTGTGTGTGTGTGTGTGTCTTAGTGCCACCCCACATGCATGCCCTTTGTAACCACCTTGACAAATTTACCTGATGTACAGCCTTCTAATTACCTCAACAGTGGTCTGCAGATAAGGCTGGGGCTGTGTTATACTGCAATCTGTTGAAGAGTGGAAGTGACAGTGGCTAATGTATGTCAGAAAATCAGATCATGGGCATGGTTCATAGGTAAGTACTAGGTTAGCTGCCCTTCTGGGGCATTTTATGTCTAGCCAAATTCCCTTTCAAAGGTGAGAATCAAACCCTGTACCTTATAACTGTGTGGTAATTGGTGCAACAGTAAGAATGTAAGTATTTTACAAATTATGATAACTTTAATTCAGAAAAATACTGGCATTTTTCATTAAACTTAAACTGCTGATATAAAATATTATAACTTTTATTGCTTTGTTTGAATTTTAAATTTCTTCCTGTTGTGAACATATTGATATTGTTATGTATCTGATACAAAACTTAGGAATTGTTACCAAATAACTAGATGTAAAAATAGTGTAGTAACTTGTCATAAAAGGTGACATTTGCAGCCTCTTGCATTTGCTGCTATATAAGCATTAAGAATAAGGTGTGAAAGAAACAAGGAGGCTCATAAGCAATTCTGAAATGGAGCTCTAGTACACATGATCACCAACCACAGTGTTGACAATGGGAAATCAAAACTTAAAATACTAAATGGTAATGTTTAATTACTTCTTTTCCTGTGGGGAAAGACATTCCTCACATACATCTCCAAGCAAGGGTGTGCCCATGTACCTTCTTATTTTTGGAACAGGCTCTGGAGTTTACCTATATTGTCAGTACTGGGAAACACCCTTAATGCATCCATGGTTGAGAAACTAGTTTCAAAGTTCTCATTCCTGCCTTTTGGTTCAAGGCCTATTGTCTTCCTATGCGGAAATAAACACTTCCAGAGGTTTTGAAAAATTTCTCATATTAGCTGAAAGGGCTTATTATGTTTGCCTTCAATAACCATATAATATCCACTACATGAAAATGCTTACAAGAGTGATATGAGAGCCATGAAATATCTGAAGGGGGTTGTTAAAAGTTATAAAGGATGAAAAATAAGGTTTAGCAAGCTCATACCCAAGTCTCTTAAGATGTAGCCTGCATGCAGTTTATTATTGTAATCAATAGGTAATGCCAATCAATTTGTTTTGAATAAAAATCAACTAACAGATACACAGCTGACTGTATAAGAACTATGAATTCTGGTCATATAACCATATACATTATCATCATTACCTACGCCATGGTTCCCATTTTTATATGGGATCAGGGTTTCACATCAGCATTAGTTAACGTGGCCAAATCATTTGAAGCCAATGTTAACACTTCTGGGGGGCTCACATAACCATATACAACATTTAAATTTGCAAATACAATTTTTTTCTAACCTACTTTTTTGAATTAATAAAGACTTTTCTTTGTCAAAAGTGCTTGATTTGTTAATCTGAATGAAGTTTAGTACACAGTGACAAATAACTTAAACTAAGGATGCAGAAATATGGTGTATGTGATACTGCAGCTCCTATGTGATACTACCCCTTTTCTAGAGTTTATTTGTAACTTTTTATATTATATTTTATATACTTAATATAGTACCATGGCTGTTTAAACACTCAGTATTACTGTTGTATTCTAACATGTTCATTTATAAGTTGCATTCTGTTTCTCTTGTGTATATACACTTGTTTGTTAACATTGTATGATATTTTGTTTTTGTGTTTGTTTATTCGTGGAGCTTTTCTCTTTGGGTTTCCACTGAAAAAGGGCTCTGCTGCCTAGTTGGACTAACCCAGTTAACAAATGTCAAATAAATAAATAAATAAATATTTCCTTTCAATATAATAAACACACCTACACATTTCTCCCGTAATGTCTGCTTCATGTTGCTTTTGTAAATCAATTAACACCCAGAATTAAAGGGCTGGTTGGTTAGATGCAGTTATCTCAGTCTGTCCATGTCATTTTAAAACATGTGGGGCTTCCCTAAATAGACTGATTCAGAATATTAACAAATAACGTAAATGGATAATACAACAGGTACACCTACAAACAGACTTTAAGGCAACAGCCTGCACATCAATCTATTCCTTATTGATGTAATTAACTGCAGCTTTTCATAATATTCCTTTTAGGCTTTCTCCCTTAAAACAAGTGGAATGCAGTATATGAAAGAACTTACCTTGTAAAGAATTTAATATAGTAAATAGATATATCTGTGGGAGGAGCATGTGTCCAAAGGAAAAGAAGGTCAGACCCCATATTATTCCTAAGATACTAGTCAGCCCCACTATCGCACACGATTTCTTCATAACGTTTTTCTGCTTTTCTGATGTTACTCGCTTTGCCTTTTGCATCACTACAATGAACATGATGATATTAAAAATGAATATAATTCCAAAATACCCAATATTTGTCACATAATGGATGATAGGAATTACTATCCAGCACCTGTTAAAAAAGACAAAAATTAAAGCAGTGAGGATGCTACGTGTAGCATTTATTGTTTTTCCTCCTATAACAACAACAACAAAAGCAAAAATCAAATAACAACACTAATTTGCAAAATGCAGTTATGAAAACATTAAAATCATCATATCTTATAAAAACTATCAATGTTAAAGATAACCTTTTTGGAAGACATAGAATTCTTCAGTTACTACAAAAATGACAGATGTAACTTATGGTGTTTTGAAATGCACTGTTTCAGAATTTTTATGAAGTATGTCTCACATATATTGTGAGAAACTGACTAACTGAGTAGCATCTATTGTGAGAAACTGAGTAGCATCCTGCCCTCACCAAGAAAGATACCACAGTATAAAGAAAAAAAATATCAATTTCAACAATTAGCTAAGCTTCTGGTGTCATTCAAAGGGGATCCAGTGTAGGTCAGACTGGGACGACATGCTCGACAAGCCTCATTGCTTCACAAGAGGCGGCTTGTACCTGTCACCCCTAGGCTTTTGAATACAGGCCAGGCTCTTGCTGCCCCCATAGTGCCTTTTTTAGGCAAGGCTCAAAAGTCAAACCCACCTCTGTAAACAGCACAAATAAAAAAATGAAGGTTATGCTACTCAACGCCAGGAGTTTAAATCTCAAAATGCACACGCTCAAAGCACTCCTCAGTATGGAGAACGTCGACATCTGTGCAGTAACTGAAACCTTGTTCCAGCACTACTGGGCTATAACTCATACCTCACATTTCAGCCACAGAACATGGACCAAAACACAAAAGGAGAGGGTGTATCCATATTCATCAAGGATACCTACACCTCCAGGTTAGTGGCGCAGCATGATATCTCTGAGATCATCCATGTGCAACTAACATCGGGCAAATCTGCAATGCAAATTGTGGTCTGCTACAAATCACCCTTCATGACCCAGGACCACCACTCCACCTTTCTGGAGACACTGGAAAACATGAAGGTCCTACCATACACTCTGATATTGGGCGATTTCAATTACCCGACCATTAATTGGGAAAACTACTCAAGTACAAACTCCCAGGTCCAGCGGTTCCTGGAATTTAACAACTCAAATGCCCTAGATCACCTGGTAAACTCCCCTACAAGATGTGAAAACATACCGGACCTGGTCATCACCAACATGGGCGACAGAAGTTCTACACTGGAGGTCAACCTGTCACCACCACCCCCAACCAAGGAAACCACAGTGAAAAACTTTTCTATAGCAAACTTCACCTTACTTAAGACAGAGGTGGTAAGTTTCACAGCCCTCACACTAAAGGATAACAGTGTCCAAGATGCAGGAACCTTTACAAATGTACTCTATGAGCACCTGCAAGGATGCATGGATCATGCCATCCCTAGCAAAACCAAGACTCACTCCCCTAAGAGAAAGAAACCAGTCTGGTGGACCCCTGCCATAAACAGGCTATGCAATAAGAAGGAGGAAACTAGTTCAGAAAAAAAAAGCAAATCCCAAGAAGGAAAGACATCCCTGATCAGTATCAGTAAGAAACTAAGGTCCCTCAAAAATCATCCAAGGCTAACTTCGAAAGAAAAATAGCCAAGGATTCAAAAGATAACCACAAAGCTTTCTTTAGCTATGTCAAGAATCTAAGTGGCAATTTGCAGATATGTTCTGAGCTAGTGCAAAATAGCACAAAATATACTGAACCTACTGATATTGCCAACATCCTGGCAGATAGATTCAGTGCAAACTTCACCCCCTCTCATCCCCAAAAGGGCCCACAACAATACCGGAAAAGTGTAGTGTCCTGGAAATCACAGATGCACAGGTGAAAACAGCCCTTTCAAAAGCCAAAAGCACAGCGTCAGTAGGACCAGATGGTGTCACAGGCTGCATCTTGCACGAACTACAGAAGAAACTGACCCCACCTAAACTCACTGTTCAACCTCAGCATCTCCACAGGCTACATGCCCATAGAATGCAGCACAGCAATGGTTATTCTGCTCCACAAAGAAGGGGCCACAACTGACCCTGGTAACTATCGCCCCATAAGCCTGACTAGCCTGGTCTGCAAGGCTATGGAACGCATCATCATGGAACTCATTAACAAAGACATTGGGAACCTCCAAACACTTGACCTGACCCAGTTTGGCTTTGTTAAGGGCAGATCATGCCTACTAAACCTGGTTGACTTCTTTGAGACAGTCACCAAGGCCATAGATGAGGGGAAGGTGGTTCACACAGCCTACCTTGACCTCGCCAAGGCTTTTGACACCATTCCCCACTCGGGAATTATAGAAAAACTTACCAGCCTGAACATAAACCACTATGTCATGAGATGGGTTGCCAACTGGCTTACAGACAGAACTCACTCAGTAAGAATAATGGGTTCCAGGTCCGACTCTAAACTAGTCACAAGTGGTGCCCCACAAGGCTCGGTCCTGGGACCCCCTACTGTTTGGCATATACTTCTCAGAAGTACAGGCAAACACAGGAGGACTATGGCTAACCAAGTTCACCAATGACTGCAAACTGGGAGACATAATTGACCCTCTGGATGACATGGACATTCTCCAAAAGGGCCTTACTGAGATGGACACCTGGTGTCAAAGTCATGGTCTCAAGCTAAATGTCAAAAAATGCATAGTCATCCTGTTTGGGAAAAACAAAACACCCATGAATTACCACATATTTGACAGCCCCCTTAATACAGAATAGGTAATAAGAGATCTGGGGACCCAGGTAGATAGTAATCTCTCCTTTGACAATCATATTGACAAAGTAGTTAGGAAATCCTTCTATGTAGTCCATCTAATTACTAAAGGGTTTGCATCTAGAAATAAAGAGGTTATAGTGCCCCTCTGCTCGTCACTCATCAGACCCATCATAGAGTACAATGCCCCATTTGGGATGTACCTCACAAGACACTTCCAACAGCTGGAAAGACCACAAAAGTACCTCACCAAGAGGATTACTGGCCTCAAACATATGTCTTATGCAGCTCGACTAGAAAAACTCCAGCTGTACTCAGTGGCATATTGCTTACCCAGAGGTGATCTCTGCCTGACTTACAAAGCCATGTCCAACTCAGAATTGATGGACATGCTCCACCTAAAGAAATCCAAGTCACTGCGAGCCACTCACTCTAGTGAGCTAAACCTCACTACAACAATAAATAGAACATGCTGGAGGGATAGATTCTTGTCACAGAGACTCCCCATGCTTTGGAACAAAATTCCTAATTACATTAGGCAGAGCCCCTCACTAACACTCCTTGACGAGTGGATGGGTAACAGAAAATACATCCCTGGGACCACTTCATTGGCTGTGCTTGACAGAGGCTCAGTTAATTAATCAATGGGGCGGCAAAAGCTGACACACTCTGGCTAGGCTTATAAATGCCCTTGGGCAGATAGCCTAGTACCTACCTATGAACCTATGAACCTATATCATGCTTCAACAATAATGTTTCAAAGGTGACTTACATTCTAACAAAAAAAGTATATGCACTTGATATAAACGGCAGATCTCACAAATAGTAAATTCTTAGACTATTTTGGTGTCAACTGTGACTTCTGAAAGAGAGATACATTATCAAATTTCAAACATAAAATATCAGTTTTAGATTTACTCTTTGAATAAGAAAGTAACCACATGGAATAAGAATATTATTTTTTAATTACTAATGACATACTCAGGCCACCAAATGTATAGCAACTGATAGAGATTAAATTTGTCCAGAGAATTTTCAGTTACCACTTGCTTGCAATCACAGTATCTCTGTACTTCTTCTATATAAATAGCTATTTTTCCAAAACTCAGTTATGCTTAAGTACTATGAATATACCATAATAATGACACTGAAATCTACAATTCTGTTTAAGCATATTATCTAAAGTTGATATAAATTTTAAACCATACTAGACTACTTAGTGCAATTACTTTTTTACATCAGAAGAACTTTACTAAACATAATGTTTTGAGATTGTCTTAAGACAAAATGAACATGTAACAGTTCAGTTACAGATTTGCTGTTCTGAACTGTTTGTAAGTTTCTTGGAGGCCAGTGCTTGCTTGGACTAAAGGGAAGTCTCTGTGTTCACCAGTGGTAGTGGTTAACACTGAACAGCCTGCCTGTCCCTGTAGAAGTGAAGTTACTGTCTAGGAGCTGTAGTTTTATTGGCCATTTTGGGTCAATTCTAAACTCCTTGATCTCTCTCTCTCTCTTAAAACCCTGCTGCCTTGTGGTTTTGGTGTCGTTCCAGGCTTGTTAGTTGTTGCTGAAGCACCTACCAAGGGGAGAAAATGCTGAGAGGAGAAAGGAGCCACTTTGAGATTTTAAGTATTTTCTTCTGTTTTTTTGTTAAGAATTACTGCTTTGCCACCTACAGTTGCCACCTACAATTACAGCTTGCTAAAGTTTATATCTGTATTAAAAACAGTATTTAGAACACATCTAGAACCTGTTTACTGTATTTCCTGTGTTGCACTTAATTTAAAATTGTTTTTTTTCTCTTAAAACTGCATTTTACCTGACTTTGGCCTAGCACTCAAGTGTGGGGTCATTTATTGCACTGTTGTGAATATTTTGCTACTTGTGTATCTCTGCTACCTTTAAACTAAAACAAAAAGGAAAAAAAGCAAAAAAATCTTGCTTTTCTTCCCACTTTCTAAAATTTAAGAAAGTTCAGTTACAGATTTGCTGTTCTGAACTGTTTGTAAGTTTCTTGGAGGCCAGTGCTTGCTTGGACTAAAGAGAAGTCTCTTTGTTCACCAGTGGCAGTGGTTAACACTGAACAGCCTGTCTGTCCCTGTAGGAGTGGTTACTGCCTAGAAGCTGTAGTTTTATTGGCCATTTTGGGTCAGTTCTAAACTCCTTGATCTCTCTCTTTTAAAACCCTGCTGCCTCGTGGTTTTGGAGTCTTTCCAGGCTTGTTAGTTGTTGTTGAAGCACCTACCAAGGGGAGAAAACACAGAGGAGAAAGGAGCCACTTTTGAGATTTTAAGTATTTTTTTCTGATTTTTGTTAAGAATTACTGCTTTGCCGCCTACTTTTCGGCGTTTTCCAGCTTGCTAAAGTTTATATCTATATTAGAAACAGTATTTAGAACACATTTAGAGCCTTTTTACTACATTTCCTGTGCTGCACTTAATTTTAAATCGTTTTTTTTTCTCTTAAAACTGCATTTTACCTGACTTTGGCTTAGCACTCAAGTGTGGGGTCATTTATTGCACTGTTGTGAACATTTTGCTACTTGTGTATCTCTGCTACCTTTAAACACAAACAAAAAAGAAAAAAAACAAAAAAATCTTGCTTTTTTCCCACTTTCTGAAATTTAAGAAAATTCAGTTAGAGAGATGCTGTTCTGAACTGTTTGTAAGTTTCTTGGAGGTCAGTTCTTGCTTGGACTAAAGGGAAGTCTCTGTGTTCACCACTACTGTCCCTGTAGGAGTGGTTACTGCCTAGAAGCTGTAGTTTTATTGGCCATTTTGGGTAAATTCTAAACTACTTGATCTCTCTCTCTCTCTCTCTTAAAACCCTGCAACCCTCTTTTTGCGCGGTCTTGCATACAGAGCAGCATCTGGCAGCGCCGCTTAAACAAGTTTAAACTATTCCCGGCTCCACAAAGTCTGCTCTTCACTTTTTCCCTTAGAACTGCTCTAAATCTCAAATTAAGTACTCTATTCTCATTCTAAAGCCCTGCACTTTCTCGTATAAGTAATCTCATAGGTAAACACAAACTAAAGCACTACATCCTCTTATACTCCTTCTAAAGCACTTGCTCCCTATTGGCTCTTTCTGATCAGTCAATAAGTAGTTCCCTATATTATTCAGGCATGTCCAAAGGTCAGTTTCGAGTTTACTCTCCAGTCCAGCTGGTGAATCTGGGAATCTTGAGGCAATGTTACAACTGCCTTATGTATACAGACCACCTTCTCCTCCTCCCAACAAGCTCAAATATATGTGAGCGATGCAACTATATAGCCAAACTGGAGGCTACGCTCTCTCAACCCAGTACTGGCACAGCCTGTTAGGAGGAGAAGGTAACCACACACACCACAAATCCAGTCTCACATAGACCTATTGCATCAGCAAACCAAACACATAAACACACAAAAACATACTCGGAGGTTCTAAATAAAAATCTGCCTGAGCAGCAGAGACCTCCAAAGCAGACTTCCAAGCAACATCTACCACGAAACAATATCCACGTAGCACATAGCTCACAAAGTCAGTGTGCCACACGGTCACAGCCCTTACGGCTAAACAACGCACCAAATACACTTGTAATAGGTGACTCTGTTGTCAGACACACTGGCATCTCACTCACCAGGCTGAACAAGGAGAAAGTCACTGTAAGCTCCCTGTTGGGTGCCAGGATCCTCTACATAACACAAGCACTCAGATCACTCCAAAGCAAGTACAAGTATGACTCCGTCATTGTCCATGCTGGTGTGAATGACCTGAGACGTACCTCCCTGGACTACATGAAAAAAGACGTACAGGAGCTCTTTGATCATGTAGCCCAGGCTGGTATGACCCTGACCTTGAGTAGCATCTTACCTTCACCAAGAATGATGCCACAGTATAAAGACAAAAATGATCAAATTTAACAATTGGCTTTCAAAGGGGATCCAGTGTCTGTTAGCCTGGGATGACATGCTCGACAAGCCACCTTGCTTCACTAGGGATGGCTTACACATGTCACCCCTCGGTTTTTGAATACTGGCAAAGGCTCTTGCCTCCCCCATAGTACCTTTTTTAGGCAAGGCTCAAAAGACAAACCCACCCCCATAGACAACACAAAGAAAAAAAAACTAAGGGTAATGCTGCTCAATGCCAGAAGTCTAAACCTCAAGATGCACGCACTCAAGACTCTCCTCAGTATGGAGAATATCGATATCTGTGCAGTAACAGAAACCTGGTTCAAGGCTGCCGAGAGCACCCTAGCACTAACAGGCTATACTTCATACCATGCTTTCCAGCCCAAAAACTCGGACCAAACCACAAAAGGAGGGGGTGTATCCATATTTATCAAAGATACCAACACCACCAGGTTAGTGGCACTGCACGAAGCATCAGAGACCATCCATGTGCAACTAACAGTGGGCAAAACTGCCTTTCAGTTTGTAGCGTGCTACAGACCACCCTCCCAAACACAGAAACCTCACTCGGCTTTCCTGAGAACACTGTTGAATATGAAGATCTCTCCAAACACTACTATATTGGGTGACTTCAACTACCCAAACATCGATTGGGAAAACTACTCAAGCCCAAACACCCTCGCCCAACGGTTCCTAGAATTTATAAACTCAAATGCTATGGAACAACTGGTCACCACTCCCACAAGACGGGAAAACATATTGGATCTGGTCATCACCAACATGGGGTCTCTATGTTCCACACCAGAGGTCTACCCCTCATTGGTAAGATCAGACCATAAACAAATCTCACTGGACATCCATATTCCGTCTCCACCCCTAGCCATGGAAACCATGGTGAAGAACTTCTCAAAAGCAAACTTCACACTTCTCAAAACTGAGGTAGAATCCTTCAAAGCCCCCGAACCAGTGGAAAATACAGCCCAAAATGCAGAATCCTTTACAAAAGCATTCTATGGACACCTACAGGAATGTATGGAGCATGCTATCCCAAATAAAACCAAGACTCACTCCTCCATAGGCAGGAGACCTGTCTGGTGGACCCCGGCCATAAATAAGCTATACAACAGAAGGAAAAAGCTACTACATGACAGAGCAAAATCCCAAAAAGGGAAGGCGTCACTGATCAGTACTAGCAAGAAACTACGATCCCTCATAAAATCTTCTAAGGCCAGCTTTGAAAGAAAAATTGCACAAGACACTAAAGATAATCACAAGGCCTTCTTTAGTTATGTCAGAAACCTGGGAGGCAATTCCCAGATATGCTCTGAGTTAGTGCAAAATGACAAAAAATACACTGAACCCACAGACATTGCCAACATTCTGGCAGAAAGGTTCAGTGCAAACTTCTCCCCCCCCCCCAAAAGAGCAAATGTCTATCCCAACAGAGTGCAGCCTTCCTGAGATCACAGATGCACAGGTGAGAGCTGCCCTCTCCAAAGCAAAAAACACAGCATCAATGAGACCAGACAGTGTCCCGGACTGCGTCTTACATGAGCTCCAAGAAGAACTAAACCCTCATATAAAGTCACTGTTCAATCTCAGCCTTACTACAGGATATGTACCCAAGGAATGGCATACAGCAACAGTGGTCCCACTCCACAAAGGTGGGGCCACAACAGACTCTGGAAACTATCACCCTATAAGCCTGACTAGCCTGGTCTGCAAAGCTATGGAGCATATCATCATGGAAATCATAAACAAAGACATTGGGAACCTCCAGACACTGAATCCTACCCAATTCAGCTTTGTTAAGGGCAGATCTTGCCTCTTGAACCTGGTTGACTTCTTTGAAACAGTCACCAAGGCCATAGATGAAGGGAAGGTAGTCCACACAGCCTACCTGGACCTCACAAAGGCCTTTGACACAATGTCCCACTCGGGCATCATAAATAAGCTCACCAGCTTAAATATCAAACACTATGTCACAAGATGGGTTGCAAACTGGCTCAGGGATAGAACCCACATGGTCAGAATAGCTGGTGCCATGTCAGACTCTAAACCAGTTACAAGTGGTGTCCCACAAGGCTCAGTCCTGGGACCTCTCTTGTTCGGTATATATTTTTCCGAGTTACAGGCTAACACGGGTGGACTATGGCTGACCAAGTTCGCAGATGACTGCAAACTGAGTGCTATTATCCACTCTCTGACTGACACAAGCATCCTCCAAAAGGGTCTCACAGAGACAGATAACTAGTGCCAGAGCCATGGCCTAAAGCTAAATGCCAAAAAGTGCATAGTCATCCCCTTTGGAAAAAACAAAGTGCCCACAAATTACCACATAGGTGGTAATCCATTAAGTATGGAAGAAGTAATTAGGGACTTGGGACCCAAGTAGATAGTAATCTCTCCTTTGACAATCACATTGCCAAAGTTGTTAGAAAGACCTTCTATATAGCCCACCTTATAATGAAAGGGTTCACATCTAGATCAAGAGAGGTCATTGTGCCCATCTACTCATCACTTATCAGGCCCATAATTGAGTACAATGCCCCATTCAGGATGTACCTTACCCAACACCTTCAGCAACTGGAAAGACCCCAAAAGTATCTCACCAAGAGGATCAAGGGGCTCAAACAGATGCCCTATGTAATTCAGCTAAAGAAACTCCAGCTCTACTCAGTTGCTTACTGTCTACTCAGAGGGATCTGTGTCTGACGTATAAAGCCATGTCCAACCCAGAATTAATGGACATGCTTCACCGCAGGAAATCTAAATCCCTTAGAGCTACATGCTCCAGGGACTTGAACCTCAGCACAGAAATAAATAGGACATGCTGGAGGGACAGATTCATATCCCAGAGGCTCCCCTCACTCTGGAACAAAATCCCAATCCATGTTAGGCAGAGCCCCTCACTGACCCTCTTCAAGAGAAATCTTGACGAATGGATGGGAGATCATAAGTTTACCCCTGGGATTTCTTCTGTGTCACTGCTTGACAGAGGTACAGTAAACTAACCTTAAAAGGGCTACCTTCTGTGACCTACTATACAGAGGCACAGTCAACTAATCTAAAAGGGTGGTGAAAGCCAAACACACTCTGGCTAGGCTTATAAATGCCCTAGGGCAGATAGCCTAGTATCAACCTATGAACCTATGATAAGGCTATATGCCTTTGTGGAGGAGAGTGGAAGATGCAGTCATGAATAAAAGATGAATGATTTTACTGAAGGTCTAAAGGTACGGAAGTCCTGAATCTGTCTAAGAGTAGTGAGAATCTGGATCCAGAGCTCAGAGACATAGTTTGTCTAAAGAGAATCAGTGGAGTTCTGAGACTTTTGAGTGCAATGAATGAGCTTGTTAGCAGAACATAGTTATCTGGTATCTAGGTTACCAGTGAAGAAGTGGGTTAATGGAAGGGCACTTAGTACATTATTAGAGAATTTTGTGCGTTACTTTTAATTCATAAAGCTTGAGCAAGTTGATTTTTGTCAACTGTAATTGAGAGAGCGCTTTATATTGCTATGTTTTGTTGAGGAGGTCAGCAGCATATTTGGCAGTTTTATTGTAATATTGTTCTACTTTAGTGATCTGGGCTGCTTGAAGGTTGAAGGCTGGCAAAGAAAGGGGGTGGCATAGAGGAGTTTTGGGAGAAAGTAAGTAGTTGTTTTGTGTCTTGAATTACTAAGAATGTGTTTTGTTCATTGCAAGAGTCCTAGTTTATGGTGAGTTTTCTTGATAGCGTATTGAATGTAGAGGCTTACATTTTAGCTTTCACCTATGATGATGTGTATAGGTTCATAGGAGGTTACTAGGCTAACACCCCTGGAGCCCTTACACATCTAGCTGTGTTAATCTTGAGTTGCCCCAACTCTCCTTGGTTAGAAAGACATAATTTGTAGAGCGAGTCTATGATCATCGCTGACTGCCCCTTTCACTAGACTGAATAAGGAGAAAATCATGGTCAGTTGCCAGTCAGAAGCCTGGAAGAGCCAGGTAATCATACACACTCTGGTCATTAAACCCCAGGTACCAGTATGACTCACTCATACTCCATGTGGGAAGAAATGACCTGAGATGCACCAGCCTGGATTGAAGACAGAGACATTATGGAGCTCTTGGACTATGTGTCTCAGGCTGGTATGATCCTCGCATTGAGTAATATGTCACAATATGAACAAAAGATTATTGACTGTAATAATTGGATTAGCATCTGGTGTCATTCCAAGTTGGTGCAATATTTATCAACATTTGAGGAGATAGTTAACAGGTCATGTTGCTTTTCCAAGGATGGCCTGCACCTTTTCCCTCCAGGTTTTTGAATATTGGCTAAAAAATGTCCTCCCTCATAAAGGCCTTCTAAGGCAATGCCAAACAGACAAACCTTCCAACATAGCAAAGTCAAACTATGGAAATCTAAAGATGACACTGGTCGATGCCAGGAGTTTAAAAAAGAAAGTGCATAAAGGAGGACCTTCCACAGACGCAGGGAATTATACACCCACAGTAACAGAACCAGCAGTGGGAAAGTGTTTCCATCCACTTCTTATCACTAGCTATAGTAATCCCTTCAGCCTCCTAAAATAACCCTACATAGCAATCTTTCTGTATGGATTCTGTTTACAGTCCTCTCTTCCCTCTTACTGTTCCCTGAGCAGCCTAGTACTCCCCATATATTTTCATCCAACTGTTACCTCCATTGCTAAAGTTACAAATTGTTTCTGGACCTGGACATGGTGATAAGAGACCTTGGGACCCAGGTGGACAGTAGTCCCTCCTCTGATAGTCACATCGCCACAGTAGTCAGGAGGTCCTTCTACGTGGCACACCTCATCATAAAAGGGTTCCCATCCAGGAAAAAAGAGGTCATTGTTCCCCTCTTCTTGACACTCATTAGACCTATTATATAGTACAATGCCCCTTTTGGAATGTACCTCACAAGACATCTGCAGCAGCTGGAAAGGCCACAGAAGTACCTCACAAAGAGGATTACTGGCCTCAAACAAATGCCCTATACTGACCATCTCAAAAAACTCCAGCTTTATTCCATAGTATATTACCTACTCCAAGGTGATCTCTGCCTAACATATAAAGCTATGTCAAACCCAGAGCTGTTGGACATGCTACACCTAAAGAAATCCCAGTCTCTCCAAGCTACATGCTCTAGGGACCTAAACCTTGTCACCACAATAAACAAGACATGCTGGAGGGATAGATTCCTGTCCCATAGACTTCCCATACTATGGAACAGGCTACCCATCTATGTTAAGCAAAGTTCTTCATTAGCACTCTTCAAGAAAAATCTTGATGAGTGAATGGGAAGTAGGAAATACACCCCGGGGATCACTTCTGTGTCTCTGCGCAACAGTGGCACAGGAAAATAACTTTCTTGGGTGGCGTAAGCCAGGGAACCTTGTTGGCTAGGCTTACGTAGGCCCTTGGGCTGATAGCCTAGTACCTAACTATGAACCTATAAACCTATGGAGCCTACTCGCCTTCAGGGGCTCTACCCACTCCGTTCGCCCTTCGGGCTCACTCTGCTTCCCTATCCTTCCCCCAAATCTCACCCACCCCCACTACTTGTACTTTTATACATACCCTAACTCCTCCAAACCCACCACCCCAATCACAGCATACTAACACCAAATCCCACTCACCTGTTTATCCACATCACCTTTAACATCCATCCCTCCTACAATGCTCTTCACATCATCTCTCACTATAACCCCACTCACCCTACTAATCTCTCTCTCATGTCCCACCTATCTCACACTTCTTCCCAACTCCTGCCACAATCCTTATACACACTGCACTGCATCTTCCTACCCTACCCATCCATCTCACATGAACTGTTTACCATTAACACAATCTATCTATTCAAACCTAAACTACTCTCAAACCAACCCCCCAGTACTCTCTGCTTAAATATCATACTAGAAAAACAACAATTTCACATAACCAAATCCACCCTTACCCAACACAGTACCTCTCAGTGCTATTCCACCATATCTCCCTCTCCCTAGCAGGCGACATCCACTCCAACCCTGGACCCATCTATAACATTAATCCCACCAATCCCCCTACTCAACCTACAAAGTCAAAGTCCTTTCAGCTTACTACACTTAATGCACAAAGCATGAAAAACAAAATCCTTAACCTGCATACCTGGTTCTCCCATAACTATCCCGACATAACCGCCATTTCGTAAACCTAGCTGAAATCCTATATAAAAGATATCAAAATCCTTTCACCAAGTTTCCAAATAATTCGCAATGACAGAGCCCACAAAAAAGGTGGTGGGGTAGCTACAATCTACCCCTCTTACCATATCATAACTCCCTACTCCAATTCAATACCTAACTTCACCAACACTGAAATTACAATAGGTTTATTAAAAATTAACAACCACAAATCCATATATATCACTGCCATCTATATTCCCACAGGTGATAACATCAAAACACTGGAAAACATCCTGTCCTGGTTTTCCTCCAATATAAGAATGAATCCTATATACTCAGTGATACCACTATTAACTCTGAAGCCCCTTCCCACCCAATCAACCTGTACAATTTCTCCCAACTAATACAGTCTCCAACCAGACCAAATAAAGATGGTACCTCTGGAACCATCATTGACTGGATCCTAACAACTCACCCACACCTTATTACCAAAGCCAGAACTTTACCTGACCCACTCAGTGATCACCTTCTAGCCTTCGCTGACTGTCTCCCATCTCTACTACAAAAGCAACATCACTACATTCAAACCCGCAACCTCTCCTCTTTCAACCATATCACTTTCTCTGAATGTCTAAAGCACACTGACTGGTCCCCCTTAAAAATCCTTCCACTAGATGATGCCATTTCCTATTTTAACAACTCATTCCAAACCCTCCTTAAGCAGCAAGCCACCCCCCAAGTAAACTCATCAAAACCAATCCTTGCCCGTGGTTAGCAAAATAAAATAAACTAGCCATGCAACAAAGGGACAAAAAATGGAAGCAGTGTCAAAAACACAAAACCCCCCAGCACCCTCCTAGACTTCAAACTCTTACATAACATCACAAAAAAAGCTAATAACAAAAGACAGCAAAGCCTACTATTCTAATCTCCAGTCCTTGCACTCAACAAACCCAAAGAAATTCAGGGACTCCATCTCATCCATGTTACATCCTGGCAACAAGGAAAACCCTAGCCCAAACCCCAGCCTCTCAGACCTTGAAACCGCCAGCCAGTTCAATGAATTCTTCATAGAATGTATAGCCAAACTATTGACCTCCTTCTCACCCCCCTCCTCCGCCCCCACCCCGCCAGCCATCACCTCTACCCAAATAACCTACCCTCCCCCTCATCCTTCAGCCTTACTCCCATCCCCACAAGAAGTATAAAAAGATCTCTCCTAAAACTCAAACCTTGTCACAATGCACCCGACAACCTTCCACCCACCTTCCTCAAACAAGCTGCTGACAGCATAGCCTATCTCATCTCTATTCTTATAAATAGATCCATAAAAGAATCGTACGTCCCTTCTATCTGGTGACATGCTTACATCATCCTCCTACACAAAGGTGGCAAAAATACTGACATCACCAATTTCAGGCCTATTGCCATCCTTTTCCCAACTTTTTAAAATACTAGAAAATTCTATCCAGGCTCAACTCACGACACACGGTTAGCAATCTCCTCTCCCCTACCCAACACAGCTTTTGCCCTGATGATAGCACTATGACTGCCCTTCTTTCCTTTCCTGAAACCATCAACCTCGAATGTAACCAAGGCAAATTTGTCTCCACACTTTTCCTAGAGTTGTCAAAAGCCTTTGACACCCTCACCCACACCCTACTTATTTCCCAATTCTCTGCCCTACAACTCTCTCCCAGCACCACAGCCTGGTTTTCCAACTACTTGTCCAACCGCCAACAAGCAGTCCAGTGGAAAACTTCAACCTCCCCCTTCCTTCCCACACCAGCTGACATCCCACAAGGTTCATTTCTTGGCCCACTACTTTTTAACATATTTATAAACAACTTTCATCAATTCATCCCAGAATCATCTGTCATTCAATATGCAAATCTCACCTTAGAGAATTCAGACATCTGTGCGGTTACTAAGACTTGGTTTAAAGATGCAGAGAGTATGCTAGCAGTGCAAAGCTTCAGTGCCTTCCACACATTTAGATCAACAACTGCACAGGCAGGGACCAAAGGTTGAGGTGTCTTGATCTACATCAATAGCAAACATACTTCGAGATTGATTAAACAGGATGATATACTGGAGTGTCTTCACATCCAAATCACCATAGACAAAGTCCTATATCATATCCTAGCAAGCTATAGGTCCTCCTCTATGACCCACTAAACAGATAGTTCATACTTAACCCTACTTGAGAAACTCACCATTCAACCCAGTATCATATTCATGGCTGACTTTAATTACCTGTCTGTAGACTGAGAATCCTACATGACCCCTAACTTGCAGGCCTGTAGATTTCTGGATTTTGTAAACACAAATACCCTGGATAAGATAGCCCATATACCCACTAGAGGTATAAACATATTGGTCCTTATACTCACAAATATAGGAGAATGCTGCACCTCCCCAGTGTAGTGTCCTCTCTTTTAAGGTCAGAAGACAAAGTTATCTCCTTATAGGTTCATAGCTTCATAGGAGGTTACTAGGATAGTGACCCTAGAGCCTTTACAAGCCTAGCCATGTTCATCCCAAGTATCCCCATTTGTTCTTTTTGGGTAGTTCACTGAATGAATTTATGAACAGAGCAGTTCTATGATCAACACCAGCTACCCCTGTCCATGAGGGACATGGGTGCACCCAAGGGTGAATTTCTGGTCTCCCATCCAATTATCTAGATTCCATTTGAATAGGGTCAGTGAGGAGTTTTGTTTTATGTGACCAGGAAGAGTATTCCAGGGAAGAGGCAGTCTCTGGGAGACATACCTATCTCTTGAGCATGTTCTGTTAATGTCACAAGCTAGGTTGAGATCCCTAGAATGAATGACTCTTGTTCCATTTGTCTTGCAGATGTGCAGCATTTCCATTAGAGCAGGTCTGCAAATTGCCCTTTAGGCCAGGCACAAGTTAGCAGCCTATAAGATACACAGTAAAGTGACAGGGCATTCAGCCTGTCCACATAGATCATGGTTTGGAGTCCCTGTATTTTCTTAGTGAGAAATCTCTGAGGTCTATCCAGCTGCTGCAGGTGTCTGGTAAGGCACATGCAAAAGGGCGAATTATACTCTATCAGTGGTCTGATGAGGGTCGAACACAGTGAAGTTATAACATCCCTTGACCTAGATGCTATGCCCTTGCTTATGAGGTGCGCTATGCAAAATGTTTTCCTTACCACTGTGGAAACCTGGTTGTCAAAGTTCAGATTGCCATCAACCTGTGTTCCCAAGTCTTGCACCACTGGATTGGAACTCAAGGGAGTTCAAAATAAAAAAAAATATTTATCTAATCCCAGTATACTATAAAAAATAGGAAGAATTGTAAGACAAACTACTTATTATTAAGAGATAACCTATCAAATGTTAAGCCCTTATCAACCCCGTCAACACACCTGCCTATGTGGAATTATTCACATAAATTCTGTACAATCATATAAATAATTTCATAGGGGCTGCTGTGCCTACCAGATGTAAGACCAAAACAAACTCAAAAAAACAAAGCATCCTGGTGGAATCCAAAATTAAAGAGGTTGTACAGCAAAATAAAAAAAGTCATAGTTAAAATTAAGATGTGCAATGCCCAAACAGATAAAAATTATTTCATCAAGCGCATAGACAGCAAAGGGGGCAATTCAAGTATAACAAAGACAATTATGAGGTAAAGATAGCCTCCCAGGCCAAGGAAAACCATAAGTCTTTCTTTAGCTATTTCCAAAACCTCAAGGGCAACACACAACAGTGTACAGAACTGGTTGTAAATGTAGCCACATTCATAGAACCAGGAATTTACTGGTAGACAAATTCAGCTCCAACTTAAAGCCATTCCCCAGGAAATACCATCAAATATAACCCCTCTGACTATAAATATGGAGAAGGTCCTAGATGCACACTCCAAGGCCAAGACCACAGCTTAGATGGGCCCCAGTAATAGCCCAGGACAGCTCTTTAATATCCTGAAATATGACCTTTCAAAAAAAAAAGAGAGTGAAATCCATGAATCACTCATCTGTTATCCCAACCTGCAACCTCAACAGTCTGCATGACAAAGTAAATGATTAGGAATAAGGATAACTGTTCAAAATGTTGGATCCTGGCCACAGCTAACTTAGTAAAACTTTGCAAAAATAAAAATAAAGTCCTCTTTCCAGAGGAAAAATCAGTCCAGTTAAGGGTTTAAGCAGATCTTTATTCAATGATGCTTTTCTTAACCTTATGTTTATTCCAGTTATATTGCCACAGGATACACCCTTTGGCAAGTGTTACAGCTGTATATCGCCAAAATAAAATAGTTGACAGTTGTTTGAATTTGGTTGCTAAGGACTTTGAAAATTCATACACCATCAGAAAGTGGAAAACATAGTAACACTGCAGTTAGAAAATATTAATCTTTAAATGCATGTGTTTTACCCATCATCCTAGTAACTAGATTTAGAGCTGGCATGCAAGTGCTTTGCATATAGTGTCACTCCATGTTCCCCAACTGATTACAGTCCCAGCTGGATAGAGAGAAGTCTATAGAGATTTTAAAAACTTATGACACTAAGAAGAGAAAAAGAACAAAATGGCTACAAACAGCTTCATGTATGGGAATTTTCTGGAAGGTAAGATAGGTAAAAGCAATGCAGACAAATTCTCAAAAAAATTGTTGGTTATTTCATTAATATGTAACTTTATGACCCTAAGTAGCAAAAAAGAAATAATGATTACAAACAGCTTCCTGTGTAGAAATTTTCTGAAAGGTAAGATGAAATAAAAGCAATGGAGATAAATTCTTGAAAAAGTATTTGTGATATTCCATTAATATCTGTCATGTTTGGCAGATCATGCAGAGGGTTGTGGCTGTAATCTGTAGTTACTATGGCACATTGTTTGATTCCCCCTCCCCTAATTTGCCTACTGTGTGCAAGCCATTTAACCAAACATTGCTCCTAAGTCATCTCTGAAAAGGGACTGTGTGGGCTTAACTGGTTAACAAATTAATATTCATTTATTTATGTGCACTGAGAAACTTAAAATAGCAAGAAATATCAGCAAAGGGAAAACAAGTTATTTTAATAGATAGCAGTGGAGTGACAGGGACCATTTTGTTGGAAGGAACATGCACTGTAGGGAAAAACTAACTGTTCTGTTTAGGGAAGCTGAAGATATTTTGCAGGCTATCATTCCAGTATGTTTTGTTTACAACATAACATGAGTTCATAGTTATGGTTTAGCAATAAATGCCTCATCAATTAATAAATAAGTAACAAACAACCAGACACAAGCTTTAAGAAGAAGAGTCAAATATAAATATAAAGTTCTACACTCATTTCTTTTACTGTTCTGTTCATTAGCTATTTGGCTCAATCCTTACCAAACAAAATATAGAGGTGTGAGTAAACAGATTTTCATATTTAACTAATAATGAGTTTATTTTCCTGCTGTTGACTAGCTATCTCATTTCTAGAATTTACTAGCTGCTCTTTGGCTTTATCTCCTTGGTCTAAGAATAGTGACAGGGCAGAATATTATATCTTCTGCTTTATGTATCTGCTATAAATTTCATCTGCAATGTAAAATAACTGTATTTCACAGAGGAATGTAGTTGCAACCTTCATATATTGTTAATATATTACACAGAAGAAAGTCACAAGCTCACAAATATTTTCATACCAAATGTGAGTAGCTCACATTTCAGATAAACATTTGGTACACTTCAGAATTATTCTCAAAGATCACATTTTCTGGTGTCTAGACATCAAATGAATTTTGTTGAAACATCTTCAAACATGATACTTACAATGACAGTTCATTACCCAGTTCCTTGTCTTAGAATGTTTGCATGCTTGTCAGAGTCAGGATCTGTCTGAATATTTTCAATTTTATATAGGCTCTGCGGAATCTTACCATCACTCTCTGTGTGACCCATAAAAAAACACTTCTACCACTCCCACATAACACTTTTTGGAATTAAAGCTTAACCCCGCCCCTTACAGTCTGCCCAAGACCTTATATTAACTTGTTGAACAAGTACTTTACTTGCAAGGATTGGCACTAGATTGCAGTACCATCCAGTTAGCTAAGAGCATAGTCCTTATTTCCTGCAAGAATGCAATCTACCATCATCCAGAAGGTTGCTGGGCCAGTCTTCATACAAGTGGTATGCTTATGAACTTATATAACCAAAATGGGGTTACAAAAGATGACCTCTTGCTTGTGCCTGATCAGTAGTAGATAGATACTTAGCTCCACTCAACAGCTCAAAGGCTTCACTATTCGTTACCATGAGGCAAGCATTTGACTCTATAAGACTATTCAGTTTCCTATACATTACACAAAATCTGGTGCTGCCAACTTTCTTAGCCCCAGTGCCACTAGTAAAACTCTGGGAAGGTTGGACTCCTGGACTACACCAATACAACATCTCTCACAGTTCTCAGATCTATTTTGCACACTCAGTTACACTATAAAGAGCCTGTTTAGTGGGCCGCTGTGGCTCTGTGTCTTCCTGGTACTGTGTTAGATGAATGCTCTCTGGCTTGTCAGTAAACATTCATGCAGACTTCTGTTTTACTGCCAGAATCTCATGAACTTGGGTAGGGAGTAGCTGCTGTGAAAGAGCTACCTCACAGACCAAACCTCATGGAGAAGTTCTATGACAAAACCCCACAATGATTATTCCTATAAACCACCACAGATACTGAGTAGCAGTGTCTCTTTTCATTGTAGTGTTTCATCATGTTAAAATGGTAGTGTTTATACTTCCTGCCTTTCACTCTTTCACATAGTTAACTTACTTACCTTTCTCACAATAGTGAAAATACCTCCCATGTTGCCTGCATCTTATTATGCTTAAAAGGAATAAGCAACATCACCTTCTGCCCAACTGAAAACTTGCTGGACCTGTCTGTCTAGTCACATCAGAGATTTTCCCATGGTTGTGGTTGTGCTTTGTGTTCTGTTCATAAGCTCCCTGAGCATGTTCCTTCAACAGATTCCTTGAGTGAATGGCAGCCACCCTCCTAGTCATCACAAGTTAAATCTAGGGACCTCCACACCCTGTGTCCATTCAGAAACTCAAAGTGAAAATTCCTGTGGATTCCTGAGGCATATTTTTGTATATAAAGAAAACATTGGGTAGGGATATGTCCAATTTCTGCTTGAATTAGTCAGCATATGCTGTCAGCATGGTCTTAGTACAGAGCACGTCAGACCTTTCCCTGAGCTATTGGTCTAAGGATGGTTGGAGGTAGTGTTTAAAAACTTTATCCCACAATACTGCCATAAAAAGGTCATCAGATATGGCTTGAAATTGGCCCCTCTGTCTGTAAGTATTTATTCTGGGAAACATATCCCGATAAAAAAATTCTAACATTTGCCACATTTACTTCAATAGAGCACAGCATTACTACCTCAGGGTATGTAATAATATAGTTGTCCACCTCTGGGATATAACAACCTGTTGTGCCTGGGTAGAAGTCACACAATGTCCATCACTACTATTTGAAATGGTTCCTCAAAATTAGGCAAAGGCATCAGATCAGCTTTATCTTTAGATCCTGTCTTGCTAACCTTCACCTCTCACTCTAGCACTCTGTCAGTAGTCCATTCTCCATACAATAACCCTTTGTTCCAATATATGTCCTTTATGCTCAGGAACCTTCGTGGATACCTCATTCAATTTCTGTAAAGAAGATTTTAAGAGTTGAGCCTATATCAGCTCTTTCTTTGTGACCCTCCCCAGTTCACCTGCTAAAGAAAATCTTGCATCTTATGACAGTGGTGCATCAAATTCATATAGCTCATCTTGAAACGCCCTCTTCTAAGCAAAACCCAATAGCATTCAACAACTTCGGCTCAGTTGCAGGCTCATTGCTACTAACTATCTCCATTCCTGAAATAGGCATATCTCCAGGCCTGGATGGAGATGGGGGAACTGGATGGGACCCTGCTGCCTGACTATGTGCAATGATACATATATAAGCTACTGTAATATCAAAATGATTTCCAATAAAATATTCAGCAATAAATCATCAAACACTGTCACCAGCTTATGCCCTTGCCCATTTCCCAGTCCAAGAAAGCTCTGACCAATGGTACCTGAAAAGGTGCTCCTCCCAATGCTCTAATTGGAGTGGACTGCCAGGGCAAGTATTGCTCCCTTTTAATCACTGCAGGTTTAATAAAATAGAATATAACACAATAAACTAAAATAAAAAAAGAGTTATGAGTGACTATGTATCCCTCATGGAGATGGTTTATTCCCCCTCCATCAGGATAGGATACAGACGTGTGAGAGCCTAGTACAGAGACAATCTCCAGACAACACACAACTGTTGTAGTACTAGCTCTTGTTGCTGCCTTCTATGACTAATTTTCCACCTTGTTTTTGGGGAAAGTGATAACATGCATGCCCCTTTGATTACACTGAAAACAGTAAATATGTAAAATAAAATAAAATAAAATAAAAACTGGTAACTTTCCATTTGCCCTTGAAATCTACTATAACTTAGACTGCCCCTCTATTGGGTCCCGTATATCCAAGCACAGGGCTGGGCATTTGTGACTGGCAGAGGTTCCCTTTCTCCCCATACCTTCAGAAGCATTAAACAGGGAAATCTGCCAACAAGATTTTCATGACCTCAGGTATAGCACTAATTTTGTGCTCCTTCTCAAAAAAACCTTGCTACCTTTTCAAATGTAGAGAGTTGACATTTCATCAATCTCATACGAAACTCAGCCCTTATTTCTTAAAAATTAAAACTTACACTTAAACGGTTATCTGCCTTTTTTCTGCGCTGAGTCTATGTGTTAACTTGTAAAAGGATACATTACCTAACTTGAGAGCTGAGAAGTTAGCACCCTCACTACTTCCTCTGATTAGTTTTGGTGTTGATTATGTGCTATTTCAAATGGCCAAATTAAATCATCAAAGGCACCCTTCTTTTTATGCTTTAAAACTTATTTGATACTGATCATTGGCATCAAGAGTTTGATTTTACCTTCCTCACTATTCTTTGACTGTATTTTTTTCTTCTGCTTTCTCTCACTTTCTTTGCACCTCACACTGTTTTATTCTCTCAGTTGATTCAAACTTTACTTTTCATTTCTAACTTCAGTTTCTTTAATGCCAACAGGGATTAAAGGACATCTGCAGATGGGTTGGACTGTCCTTTTCATTCATGCTGAACACCAAACAACTCCTGCAAGGTGGTCTTGTGGTTTGTTAGTCTATGTCCCAGTTGCATACAAGGCTGTTATTATGTCTTCTTTGGACATGCTAGCATGTGAAAGAACATTACTTTTACACTGCATAGTCAACTGTGACACTGACATCTTGGCATATTCAACACAACTAATTTCTGCATGTTTCCTAAAGTAAACTAAAATATCAGCTATAGAACATATTTTTTTATATTTACTTTTTTGGTTGTAAAGTTACACACACTTATGCAATATCCACATCACTTCATACTGCTGGGAAGCTCTGGTAGCAGACAGATAACCTGAATGCCATTGCTGTCACCATTGTATAGGCCCTTCAGGTGAAGACTAGCTGGTGACAGACATGCACACAGATGGATGATTGACCCCCATCACTGCAAACTGACTGTGACATATAGTGGGCAGGCGATACAGTACTGTGACCCACTCCACTGACCACAAATTTTCTTTAAATTCTAATGGCTACCAGAGGCATGATCTCTCAATTCACAGCACTGATACTTAACAGATTAAAATATAAAAAGGCAGATACATATAAATCATTAAATAACTCATTAAGTAAGAATGTCTTGGCCAAAAGTGTGTCCACTGGATATATACAACTGCCCTGAGTATGATTCTATACCATTGATATCCAAGAATAGACTTTACACTGGACAGCTCACTGAAGAATTTTTAACATTGCTACTTAGACACATGTCCAACCACTATTACTGGATTTCAGGGCTTACTTGCCCATGGTAACTGTGTTTTAACTCTTACCAACACACACACACACACACACACACACACACACACACACACACACACACACACACACACACACACACACACGTTATTGTGCCCTGGCTCTGGTTATCTGACTAGGATCTCCCAGCTGTAAAATTCACTCTTGGTAATAAGAGTAGTCTAGCTAATTGGAAATGGCTGACAGCAGCTGGATACCACTGACAAATACATAGTACCTTATCACTTAAGAAAAATGCACACAGACTACAGGTAAGAAGCATTTAAAAATGAATATATGAAAATAATTTACATACAGAAAGTAAGTACATACACAAAGCAACATCATTTATAAATACATCATTACTAAGAAAAATTTCTCCCCCACTACTTTTAACCTCCTACTCCAACAATGCAACTGGACACCACTTAAACACCTACAGTTAGAGGCTGCTGTCCAGTACTTTAACAAAACCTTCCTTTCAATCCTCGATTCTCTTGCCCCCACTAGAAAAGTCAGTTCTAAATCTAAGCCACTCTCATGGCTAACCAAAGACACCAAACTACTAATGAAGTATAGAGAAAAAGCCTGGTCAGCATACCATATTTCCAAAGACAAATCAGACCTCTTAACTTATCAGCAACTGAGAAACCTAACAAAGAATCAGATCAGAAAAGACAGACAATTGCACTTCCTATCCTGTCAACAGAAACACCTAAACAACCCCCAAAAATTCTGGCAATCTGCCAACCAGCTCATTAACAGGGTTGAACCTCTACCCTACCCCCAGTCACCAAAAACAACGCAGACCCTATCTCAACACAATTCAACACCCACTTCATTAAAACCATCACCTCACTATTGGACAACCAACTCTCCCAACCACTAGCTGTCCCCATCCCTGCCCCACATGTTCACAACCCTTTCTACTTCTCACCTATCCAAACTAATTATATAAAGATCATCTTAACCAAACTTAAACCTTGCTGCACAGCTGCTGACAAACTCTCAAATGAATTCCTAAGACCTGCCATCCCGTCTATAGCTTACCACATTTCAGTCCTGATTAATTGCTTTATTAAAGAACTTCTTTGGAAAACATCTTACATTATACCCCTCCATAAAGGTGGTTCCTTCAAAGAACTAACTAACTATTATCCCATAGCCATCCTTTTCCCCTTGCAAAAATCCTAGAAAAATGTATCCACATTCCAAAATCAACTCATTAACTACTTACAAAACAATAACCTCCTCTCCAGTACTCAGCATGGCTTTGACCCAAACATAGTACCAGCACCGCCCTCCTTACTTTCACTAACACCATCCACTACCTCATGAAAGAAGGTCAGTTTGTGTCTTCCATCTTTCTCGATATGTCTACAGCTTTTGACACCTTATCCCACCAGCTACTACTTAATAAACTATCGTCCTATGGCCTCAGCCCTTCAACCCTAACTTGGTTCCATAGCTATCTTTCCAATCGAGAACTAGCCACAAAATGGGAAAACCTTCTTTCCCCCCTACTCCCCATCACTGTGGGCATACCTCAAGGTTCTATATTCAGTCCTCTTCTCTTTATCATATTCACAAACACCCTTAGTTCTGCAACTCAGCTAACTTCCATGGTACAGTACACCAGTGATGCTAGCCTTATCTGCTCTGCCTCCTCACCTCATAAACTCCAACAAAAAATGCAATCATCTTTTCTAGACATCAAAACATAGCTCTCTCAGCACCAACTCATTTTAAATCCCAACAAAACAAAAATCATAGTTTTCATTAACAGAAAACCCAAATCTTCCCTTCCCCCTCTCTCCATCACCATTGCAAATGGAACCAAGATAGTCCCCACTGACCACACCAATCTTTTGGGCGTTACCATAGATGATAACCTCAAATTTGGTATACACATTTCACAAACTATCAAAAAAGTGCACATCAAACTAGGTACCCTATACAGGGCCAAACCATACTTAACTCCCAGTAACATGTTAGCCACTGCTCGCTCTGACCTGCTATCCACCCTCCTGTATGGTTCACTTACATTCACAAACCTACAAAACTCTGACCTCAAAAACCTTGAAGCATGCTACAATAAGATTGCTAAATATGCTGCTAATTATCCATAGAGATCCCACCACTCTGCAGCCCTCTCACAGCTAAACTGGCTACAGGTACCCAGCCTATTATCACTAACCTTAACTCATAAAATAATCTATTACCCCAGCAACTGTTCAACCTAGCAACAAAATCAGAACCCTCAGATCCTCTAACAAACTTTTACTCAAGGTTTTCAACTTCCATAACTGTCACAGCAATTCCTTCTATTCACACATAATAGCAACATTCTGAAACAACCTACCAGAGACAATAACAAAAAACCCTAACCACAACCAGTTCAAATCACTCCTAAAGGAACACCTGACTAACCACTGGCTGTGCTTCTGCCAGTCACCTGGATAATGATTAACCCACATTATTTACTGTTCTCAGCAAACCTCCTATCCTTCTAATATGTATTTGTTTTTCAGTATGGAAATTCATGCAGTACTTGTATTGTTCTATTTCTCATTTGTACTATTGCCTGTATTGTTCTGTAGATTGTACTGCACTATTATATTTGCTTGTTCTTCCATTGTACTGTACTATTGCCTGGATTGTATTCTCTAAATATGTTTTGTAATATTTTGTAATATTGATTTTATAATACTGTAGAGCTTTTCTCCCCAGGTCTCTGCTGAAAACAGGCCCCTGGCCCAGTCAGACACAAGCCGGTAAACAAATGCAATAAATAAATAAATAAAAAATAAGAAAGAGTGAGTTAAGCTCTAGACGCGGTAGTTTTATATATATATATATATATATATATATATATATATATATATATATATATATATATATATATATATATATATATATATACATATATGTATATATATATATATAAATATATATATATATATATATATATATAAAGAAATACATAATTGCAAAAAGAAAACAGAAAATAATAGGCCGGATTTATGAAAGCTTGTACAGAGTTGTAGAGGCATATGAGTAACCTCGCCCCAGGCCCATGCAGACAGATAACAGCAGGCCAGGCAGTGTGATGTGGGTTGGGCAGGCTATGAAATCACAAACTAATATGTGTGTAATTGGAAGCTAAGGTCTGTAGTACAGTGGTATGCCTCAAGCCAGTATGATAGGAAACAGTACAGACTGAAATGGAGTACCTGACATAGCAGTGCAGGTCTAGCAAACGTGCATGTGTCAGGTGAACCCTTCATCCTATGTACACCTACAGTAACAATCAGGTGTACCCCCCGGGTAGAAATGTACAAATAATAGCTATCCCCACTGTATGTAGAATGACTCATGGAAGCCCTGTAGGCACACTGTGCTTCCTGCCGATGTGCAACACAAAGGTGAGCCCTGAAGTAAAAAACAACTTGATTTTCATACACATATAGTATATATGCTCATACTGGGCATTATCACACACTTAAACAAATTTAGCAAATTTCAGTCAGCAACATACTGAAAGGTCATACTGGGCATGCTCACACACTTAGGCCATGTCTGAGTACAGTAGTGGGCCACACATATCTGGCAGTTACAGTTCTTACTCCAGACACTTATCACTATTCACCAATCCTGCCTTCTGCGCACACTGATATGAAAACAGACCCATATAATATATTGGACACCTGTCATAATCAAACTATGTACTCCAAGTACTTAAGTTGTTCAAAGAAAGTGAAAAACCAAATAAGATCAAAAATTCTCTGATCAGTATCATCAAGAAACAATGAGCACTCCTAACATTATCCAAGCCATGGTCACAGAGTCCATAGAGAACCATGAAGCTTTCTTTTGCTATGTCATAAATGTCAATGTAAACTCATATATGTTCTGAGTCAGTGCAAACTGTAAATGAATACATGTACACGACTGACATTGCCAACATCTTGTCAGACAGGTTCATACATATTTACCCCCTTCTCACTGACAAAAGGGCACATTATCATACCTGGAGACTGTGAAAACCCAGAAATCACATATACAATGGTTAAACAGCTTTTTCCAAACCTAAAAACTCGGCATGTATGGGATAACATGGTTTCCCTGGCTGTGTCATATATGAACTCCAAAACAAACAGACCCTGCACCTGAACAGTCTGTTGAGACTCACCGTCTGTACAGGATATGAAACTGTTGAATGGCTTACAGCAACGTTTGGCACACTCCACGAGTGTTGGTGCACAACAGACCATGGGAACTATTGTCTTATAAGCCTAATAAGCCTGATGTGCAAGGCCATGGAGTCCATCATTATTATAGCTATTGAGAGCCTACAAACACCCAACCTTACCCATTTTGGTTTGGTCAGGGGCAGATCATGGTTCTTAAACCTGCTAGACAGTTTTCAAGGCAGTCACCCAGGACATGCACCAATGAAATTAGCTACACACGGCCTACAATAGACCTTGAAATGCCCTTTTCCAACATCCCACACACGTGTTGTATCCACAAAATCAACACCCTGTGCATAAACACGTATGTCATCTGATGGATTGCCAACTGGGGCACAGATAGATCCCACAAGGTAAGAATTGTGGTCTCCTGTTCAAGCTGTTAACAACTGCTGTCCCCCATGGCTCAGTCCTTGGACCCCTCCTGTCTGGTGTATACTTTTCAGAAATACAGTCATGAGGGTTATGTTTAGCAAGGTTTGTGGATGACTGCAAAAAAGGTTGTCATAATCGATGTTTGGGACAACAGAGACATCCTTAAAAAGGGTCTCAGTCAGACAGATGTGGTGTCAAACTTATGGGCTCGAGCTACAGTCATACAAATACCACATAGGTGCCAACACACTAAATATGGAGGTAATAATAGGGGGTCTATGGACACGTGGATAGTCATCACTACTTCCAGAAACACATTCACAAAGTGGTTAGAAAATCATGCTATATGTTCCCACAAACTGCCAAGGTCTTTGCATGTAGGTCAAAGGAGGTTCCCTCTACTCATCAGTCATCAGACCCATCATAGAGTACCACAACACACGTGCGATGAATCTGACTAGGCACCTTCAGCAGCTGGAAAGACCACTGACGTACCTCAACAAGAGCATTACTGGCCTCAAACAGTTGCCCCATGCAACAAGACTGAATTTAACTCAATCTGTACTCTGTTGCATACTGTCTACTCAGGTGATCTCTACCAAACAGACAGGTCCATGTCCAATGCAGAACAGATGTACACGTGCTATCTGATGTAACCCCAAGCTCACTGTACTACATGCTCTAGGGATGTCATCATCACAACAATAAATAGAACATGTTGGAGGGATACATTAATAACTCACAGACTTCCCTTTTTTTGGAACTGGCTCCATCCCAACCTACATTAAGTTGAGTTCCTCACTGACACTGTTCCAGAGGAGCCTTGATGAGTGCATGTGAAACTGAACTGTCACACCATGGATCACTTCATCAGCTCTACTACACAGAGGCCTAGGGAACTAACTCCATGAGTGGTGATAGCTGCACACTCTGGCCATACTAATGTATGCCTTCAGGCAGATAGCCTATTACCTACCTATGTACATATTTATATATATATATATATATATATATATATATATATATATATATATATATATATATATATGTACATAGGTAGGTAATAGGCTATCCCCCTACACATATATATATGTGTAGGGGGAACACAGTATAATAAGCCAAAGATGGATGGGCAGAGATGTATGTAAGAGGGTGACCATGACAGGGAGCCATCCAGGACTGTCCCACTCAGCACACATCCCAATGGCACAAAAGACATGAGGTGCACATCTCACCCAGTGTACATAACAAACACCAGTATCTGTAAGCATTACAGTGTATGTGGTCCATGTGCCTGCTGTACAACATGACGGTACAATGAAGTAAACATCTACTATCTGTAGATATGTACCTGTCACATAGTCATCTACATACCTATGAACCTATCTTCAATAAGGCATATGTTAGCCTAGGCAAGTTGTGCAGCTTTCACCACCCCATTGGGTAGTCTCCCAAGTCCTCATTCTAATAGTTAGTACCCTAAGTCCCTTTCTAGTGGGGCTGCTGATGTCATGGCTGGTGTGAATTGTCTGTTTCCCATCCACTCATCAAGGTTCCTATTGAAGAGTGCCAGTGAGGGGCTCTGTCTGATGTACATTGGGACTCTGTTCCACAGTAAGGCAAGTGTCTGGGATGGTACTCTATCCCACCAGCATGTTGTATTCATTGTTGTGATGAGGATCATATCCCTGGAATGTGTAGGGCTACTCAATTTTGTTATCTGTAGATGGAGCATGCTCAGCAGTTATGTGTTGGACATGGCTCTGTATGTTAGGCAGAGTGTGCCTCTGAGTAGGTGGTACGCAACGAGAACAGATTTAGTTTTACCAGTTGTGTTGCATAACACAACTGTTTGAGGCCAGTAATCCTTTTGTTGAGGTACCTCTGTGGTCTCTACAGCTGCTGGATATGCTTAGTCGTGTACATCCAAAATGGTGCATTGTACTCAATGATGGGTCTGATGACTTAAGAGTAGAGGTCCACCACTACCTCTTCGGTTCCTGATGCAAACCCTTTGTTGATTAGATGGGCCACATAGGATTTTCATGGTTATCAAAGGAAAGATGACTATCTACTTGTGTCCCCAGATCCCTTATTACCTTGTCAGTTTTAAGGGGGAAACACCTATGTGGTAGTTTGTGTGTACTTTGTTTTCACCAAAGGGGATCACTATGCATTCCTCCACATTGAGCTTGAGGCCATGATTCTGACACCACACATCTGTCTCATAGAGTCCCGTCAGGAGAATATTTGTGTCATCCGGGGAATCTGTTATGGCAAACACTTTACAGTTCCCAGGAAACTTAGTCAACCTCAACCTCAACCCTCCTGTGTTGGCATGTACATTTGAGAAGTCTATACCAAACAGGAGGGACCCCAGGACTGAACCCTGGGGGCCACCAGTTGTTACCGGTGTAGAGTCTGACATGTAGCCAGCAACTCTTAGTTTGTGGAATCTGTCTGTGAGCCAGTTTGCAATCCATCTTGTGATGTATGGATTCATGCCCAGGTTGATGAGTTCATCTATGATACCTGACTGGGGAATGGTGTTAAAGGTTGTAGTGAGGTATAGGTAGGCTGTGTTGAGCTCATTTCAATCATCTGTAGCCTGGGTAATGGTCTCAAAGAAATCCACCCAGTTCAGGATACATGATCTGCATATGATGATGCCAAACTGGGTGTGCTCACCTGTGTGAAGGTTCACAATCTCTTTATTGTCGACTTCCATTATGATTGGCTCCATTGCCTTAAAGGGCAGACTCGTCATGCTCATAGAGCATGAATGCCAAGGGTTTTTTGTGGCCCCACCCCTGTAGAGTGTGAAGAATGTTGCTGTGCAACATTCTATGGGTACATATCCAGTACAGAGCATGTAGAGAGAGGTGTAGGTATCATTGATGAATATGGATACATCCCCACCCTATGTGCTATGATCCAGGTCCTGATGCTGGAAGGTATGGAATGAGTAGTATCCTGGTAGTGCTGGTGTGCTCTTTTGGAGCCTTGAACTAGGTTTCTGTTACTGGACAGATATCAATATTCTCTGTACTGAGATGTGGCTTGAGTGTGTGCATCTGGAGGCTGAGACTTCTGGCAAATAGTAGCATTTAGCTAACTTTGTAGTTATTTGTGTTGGTTATGGGGTTTGGTTTGTCCTGAGTGAATGGTGTTCCACACCTGAAATCAATGGCTCATTGGTCCCATCTGACCATAAGCTAATTACCCTACATATCCACATTCTGGACCCCCCCCCCCCCATTAAGGAAACCATGTTAAAATTGTCTCCAAAGCCAACTTCATGCTTCTTAAGACAGAAATGCTTAACTTCAGGACAACCATGCAGATGGACAATACTGTTACGACTACTGAATCCTTCACAGTTGCACTTTATAAGCACTTACATGAGTGTTTGCATCATGCTATCCCAAACAGAACCAAGACACTATCCTCCAAGAAAAGGAAGCCAATCTGGTGGTCCCCTGCCATAAACAAACTGCACAACAGAAGGAAGAAACTGTTGCAAAAGAGGGTAAAATCCCATGAGTGGAGGAGCTCCCTGGTCAGCCTCAGGAAGAAGCTGCGATCCCTGATAAAATCCTCCAAAGTTAGTTACGAAAACACTGATTCTAAAGACAACCACAAAGCATTCTATAGCTATGTCAAGAATCTCAGTTGCAACACTCAGATCTGCTCTGCATTACAGCACAATGGCACTAAATATACAGACCCAACTGATATTGCCAACAGCCTGGCAGATGGGATCAGTGCTAACTTTACCCCCCTCTCACCCATGAAAGAGCACATCTCTATACCAGAAGAATGCAAATTTGCTGTCATCATGGCTGCACAGGTAATAACCACTCTCCAAAGCCAGGAACACAGCATCCATGGGACCAGATTACATCCCAGGCTGCGTTCTACACGAACTACAGAACGAACTGGCACCACACCTACATACCGTGTTCAATCATGATTGAACATGGTATGTAGGTGTGGTGCCAGTTCGTTCTGTAGCCTCACCTCAGGCTTTATGTCTGCTGAATGGCTCACGGTGATGGTTATCCCACTACACAATGGGGGAACCACCACGGACCCTGGGAACTAGTGCCCCATTAGCCTGATGAGGCTGGTCTGCAAGGCCATGGAATGTATCATCATGGAACTTATAAAGAAAGACATTGGTAATCTCCAAACTCTGGACCACAACCATTTTGGGTTTGTAAACGGCAAATCATGTTTCCTAAACCTGATACACTTCTTTGAAGCAATCACCAAAGCCTTAGACAAGGGTAAGGTGGTTCACACAGCCTATCTAGATCTTGCCACGGCTTTCGACACCATCCTCCACTCTGGAATTATGGATAAACCCACTAAACTAGGTATAAATCCCTATGTCACAAGATGGGTTGCCAACTGGCTGACTGACACAACCCACACTGTGAAAGTAGCAAACTCCATGTCCGACTTCGGATCAGTGACAAGTGGAGTACCACAGGGTTCAGTCCTGGGTCTTGTTCTGTTTGGTATCTACTTCCCTGAAGTACAGGTTAACATGGAAGGTCTCTGGCTAATGAAGTTCCCAGATTACTGCAAACTAGGAGCCATAATTGAGACTACTAATGATGTGGACATCCTACAAAAGGGCCTCATTGAGACAGATGCCTGGTTTCAAAGCCATGGCCTCAAGCTCAATGCCAAAAAGTGCAATGTCATCCCCTTTGGTAAAAACACTGTACCCATGAACTACAACATAGGTGGTAGTATATTTAACACCGAAAGTGGGATAAAATACCTTAGGACACAAGTGAACAGTAGACTCTCCTTTGATAATCACATTGCCACAGTAGTCAAGAAATCCTTCTACGTGGCACACCTCATCACAAAAGGTGTCTCATGCAGAATAAAAGAGGTCATTGTTCCCCTCTACTCATCAGTCATTAGATCCATTATAGAGTACAATTCCCCTTTTGCTATGTACCTCACAAGACATCTACAACAACTGGAAAGCCTGCAGAAATACCTCACAAAGAGGATTAGTGGCCTCAAATACATGCCATACACAGACCGTCTCAAAAGACTACAGCTTTACTAAGTCACATATCGCCTACTCAGAGGTGATCTCTGTCTAACATACAAAGCTATGTCAAACACAGAGCTGTTTGACATGCTCCACTTAAAGAAATCCCAATCTCTCCGAGCGTCGGCCCCAAAACCCAGACTGAAATACTAAAGGAGGAGGTGTATCCATTTTCATAAAGAATACCCACACCTCCAGGTTAGTGGCACAGCACAAGGCCTTGGAGACCATGCAAGTGCAACTAACATTGGGCAAAGCTGCTTATCAGATCGTAGCCTGCTACAGATCACATACCTTGTCTCAGGACCCTCACTCAGTATTCCTGAGAACATTGGGAAATATAAAGGTCCTACCAAACACCATGATATGAGGAGATTTCAACTACCCAAACATTTACTGGGAGAATTACTCGAGTACAAAGTCCTCTGCCCAGTGCTTCCTAGAGTTTATAAACTCAAATGGCCTGGAACAGCTGGTCACCATGCCCACTAGAGGTGATAACATACTGAACCTGATCATCACCAACATGGGGGATCAGTGTTCCACACCAGAGGTAAACCCCTCGCTGGTAGTATCAGATCATGAAGTAATCACACTGGACATCCACATCCCGACCCCCCTCCCAGTCAACAAAACTACTGTGAAAAACTTTTCAAAAGCAAACTTCACACTTTTCAAGACCGAAGTGGAAAGTTTCAAAGCCCCCTTGCTACAGGATAATGCTATCCAATTGGCAGAATCCTTTACAAGTGCATTCTATGAGCATCTACAGGGATGCATGGATCGAGCCATCCCAATTAAAACCACGACTCACTCCTCCAAAAAGAAGAAACTAATCTGGTGGTCCTTGCCCATGAATAAGCTATACAACAGGAGGAGGAAACTAACACATGATAGAGCAAAATTCCAAAAAAGAAAGGCATCACTGATCATTATTATTATCAAGAAACTACGATCGCTCATAAAATAATCCAAGTCAAGTTTCTAAAGAAAAATTTCCAAGGAATCTAGAGATAACCACAAAGCCTTCTTTAGCTATATCAAACATTTAGGTGGCAACTCTCAGGTATGCTTTCAGCTACTGCAAAATGGCAAAAAATACACTGAACCAACTGACATTGCCAACATCCTGGTGGCCAAGTTCAGTGCAAACTTCACGCCCCCACCCCCAAAAGGGCCCGTGTCCATCTTAGAAAAATGCAGAGCTACAGACTTCATGGACATGCAGGTAAAAACAGGCCTCTCCAAAGCTAAGAACACAGCATCAATGGGACTGGATGGTGTCCCAGGCTGCGTCTTACACAAGCTCCAAAAGGTACTAAACCCTCACCTACATTCACTGTTCAGACTCAACCTTACCACAGGCTATGTACCCAAAGAATGGCATACAGCAACAGTCATCCCACTACACAAAGGTGGTGCCACAACAGAACCTGTGAACGATCACCCTATAAGCCTGACCAGCCTGGTCTGCAAAGCTATGGAGCGAATTATCATGGAACTCATAAACAGAGACACTGGGAACCTCCAGATACTGGACCCTACTCAATTTGGCTTTGTTAAAGGTAGATCCTGCCTCCTAAACCTAGTTGACTTCTTTGAAACAGTTACCAAGGCCATAGATGAAGGGAAGGTAGTCCACACAGCCTACCTGGACTTCAATAAAGCCTTTGACACCATTCCCCACTCTGGCATCATAGACAAGCTTACCAGCTTGAACATTAACCCCCATGTCACGAGATGGTTGGCCAACTGGCTCATGGATAGAATGCACATGGTCAGAGTTGCAGGTGCCATGTCCGACTCTAAACCAGTCACAAGTGGCATCCCACAGGTCTCAGTCCTGGGACCCCTCCTGTTCAGTATATACTTCTCTGAGGTACAGGTAAGCATGGGAGGACTATGGCTGACCAAATTCCCAGATGACTGTAAACTGGAGGCCATAATTGACACTTTGGCTGACACAGACATCCTCCAGAATGGTTTTACAGAGACAGATACCTGGTGTCAAAACCATGGCCTCAAGCTGGATGGCAAAAAATGCATAGTCATCTCCTTTGGAAAAAACAAAGTGTCCATGAATTACCACATAGGTGGTAATCCACTAGGTATGGAAAATGTAATTAGGGACCTGGAGAACTAGGTAGATAGTAACCTCTCCTTTGATAATCACATTAGCAAAGTGGTTAGTTATTCCTTCTATGTAGCCCACCTAATCACGAAAGGGTTCACCTCTAGATCAAGAGAGGTCATTGTGCCCCTCTACTCATCACTCATTAGGCCCATAATAGAGTACAATGTCCCATTTGGTATGTACCTTAATTGGCACATGCAATAGCTGGCAAGACCACAGAAGTACTTCACCAAGAGGATCATGGGCCTCAAAGAGATGCCCTATGCAGCTTGACTAAAGAAACTCCAGCTCTACTCAGTTGCTTACTGCCTGCTCAGATGTGATCTATGCCTGACGTATAAAGTCATGTCCAATCCGGAATTAATGGACATGCTCCACCTCAATAAAAACAAATCTCTTAGAGCCACATGCTCCAGTGAATTAAATATCAGCAAAGCAATAAACAGGACATGCTGGAGGGATAGATTCCTGTCCCAAAGACTTCCCTCATTCTGGAATAGAATCCCAGTTGATGTTAGGCATAGCCCCTTACAGACTCTCTTCAAGAGGAATCTTGATGAGTGGGTGGGAAATTGTAAATTTACCCCTGGGATCACTTCAGTGGCCCTGCTAGACAGAGGCCCAGGAAACTAATTTAAAAGGGAGGTGAAAGCCAACACATTCTGGCTAGGCTTAAAAATGCCCCTGGGCAGATAGCCTAGTACCTACCTATGAACCTATGAACCTACACACTCTAGGGACCTAAACCTTGTCACCACAATAAACAAAATATGCCGGAGGGATAGATTCCTGTCCCACAGACTTCACATACTCCAGAATAAACTACCTATCTATATCAAACAAAGCTCCTCATTAGCACTCTTCAAGGAATATCTTGATTATTGGATGGGAAATAGAAAATTCACCCAGGGGCTCACTTCTGTGTCTCTGCACAACAGTGGCACAGGAAAATACATTTCTTGAGTGGCAAAAGCCAGGGTACCTTTTTGGTTGGCCTTGTATAGGCCCCAGGGCCGATAGACTAGTACCTACCTATGAACCTATGAACCTTTGAGCCTTGCCTAAAAAAGGTAATATGGGGTCAGCACGAGCCTTGGCCAGTATTCAGAAGCATAGGGGCAACAGGTGCAAACCATCCATAGTGAAGCAACAAGGCTTGTCTATCATGTCATCACAGTCAGACAGAGACTGGATCCCCTTTGAATGACACCAGAAGCTCAGCCAATTGTTGAAGTTTATCATCTTTCTGTTATATTGCAGTATTATGTAGGTGAAGGTAAGATGCTACTCAAGGTTTGACCCTGTGTGTGCCAGCATGTGGTGCATCAACCCATATATGATATGGTCATGGCCTATGCATACAATACACTCACAATACACCTAGTATGATAAGCCTGCTGAGGTTAGCAAATGTGAAAAAAACCTTTGTGCAAACTGTCAGCAAGTAATGTCTGTATTGCACCCTGTAACTCCATATTGCTTGCTGAAGTGTAAAGACGTACTTAGTTTGGATTAAGAACACCACACTTGCCAACTCTGTGTGTGTCTCCCTGGGGATGCCTTTTTGAAGACTACTCAAACACCTTAAAAGTAGTATGCTCATCTTTGTCCAGTCCAATGATGTCACCATCCCACAAATATACCTGTGGAAAGGTGAAATCCCAGTAATGTGTATAGCGTGTTGTGTAAATGTGTACTGCTGTAGTATCATGATGTAGTTAGGTAGAGGTATGAATCCTGCACTTGCCAACTGTGTGTGTTTCCCTAGGGACAAGCAACCTTTTTGGAGACTACTCAAACACCTTAAAAGTGGTATACTCATGTTTGTCAAGTCCGATGATGTCACCATCCTACAAATACACCTGTGGAAAGATGAAATCCCAGTAAAGTGTATAGTGCGTCGTGTAAATGCATACTGCTATACTATCATAACCTAGTTAGGTAGGGGTTTGAATCCTGCACTTGTCAGCTGTGTGTGTGTGTGTGTGTGTGTGTGTGTCTCTCTGGTGAGGAGCAACCTTTTTGAACACTACTCACACACCTTAAAAGTGGTATACTCATCTTTGTCAAGTCCGATGATGTCACCAGCCTACAAATATACCTGTGGAAAGGTGAAATCCCAGTAATGTGTATAGCATGTTGTGTAAATGCATATTCCTGTAGTATCATAATGTAGTTAGGTAGGGGATGGAACTCTGCACTTGCCAACTGTGTGTGTCTCCCTGGGGAGAAGTAACCTTTTGGGAGACTACTCAAACACCTTAAAAGTGGTATACTCATCTTTGTCAAATCCGATGATGTCACCTTCCTACAAATATACCTGTGGAAAGATGAAATCTTAATAATGTGTATAGCATGCCGTGTAAAGGTGTACTGCTGTAGTATCATAATATAATTAGGTAGGGTTTTAAATCCTGCACTTGCCAACTGTGTGTGTCTATGCTCCAGGTGTGTGACACCGTTGACCAATGTGGAGTGGGTTTTGATTTTTATAGTGTATGACATATCACAATGACAACTGTATGTGCATTACACATGTAAGGTAGCTGTGGGGCAAATCCATATACATACATGTGACCTCAAGTATTTCATAGGTGGGTACTCTGCTTTCTCCATGAACACATGTGTTATCTTTGCCAGAGCATGCTGGCGCTTTCCAGAGCTTAGGTCACGTCTGTATGCTTGTGACAAGCTTAGCCACTGCAGTGATCCCTGGGCTATGGCTGCCATTTCACATCCACTCATCACGGATTTTGTTGAAGAGTGTGAGTGAAAGTTTATGCTTGAGGTATATTTGAAACCTGTTCCAAAGCAAGCAAAGTCTGACAAAGCTGACTAATCATTATAGGTGTGCAACAACCTCTGTGGATCTGCATGCAAACCCTTTATTGCTTATGTGCTCCACAGAGGGATTTCCAAAACCCTTTGGTAATGTGATTATCAAAGGAGAGATGACTTAACACATGGGCGCTACTACCTATGTGGCACTCTGGGGATACTTTGTTTTCTAAATGTGGATAACTATGCTTTCTTAGGCTTATAGCATTACAGCATGAGTTTGACACCAGGTATCTATCTGTATGATACCCTTTTGGAGGATGTGTGTGTCATCTGGAGAATAAAGTATAGCCCACAGTATGCATTTTCATCAAACGTGGGCAGACATATCCCTACTGTGTTTGCTTGTACCTAAGAAAGCTATATACCAAACAGGAGTGGTCCCAGGACTGAGTGCAGGTGAATACCACTTGTTACTGGCATAGAATAGTACATGGAGGCTGCAAATGTTACTGTGTGTCCTACATCTGTGCCCCAGTTGTCAAGAGAACAACTGTTTATGGTCAGTCTGTTGAGGTTATGTCTAATACCAGTATGTGGGATGGGTATGATTTGCTGGTGAGCTATAGCATGGCTGTGTTGACCTCCCCTCCCTCACCTATAGCCTTGTTGACTGGATTGAAGTCTACTAGGTGTAGGAGCCATGATCTGGACTTTAGAGAACCTAAGTGGGTATGGTGCAGTGTTTGCAGGTTCATAATGTCTCTGTTAATGAGTTCCATAATGCTGTGCACTATAGCCTTCCAGATAACATTGGTCTGGCTTATAGGGTGAAAGTTTCCAGGACCTGTTGTAGTTCTACCCTTAATCAATTTATGTTAACATTTGCACTGGGTGTGACAAGGGTGGACAGGTTTAAGAATAAGTATATTAGGGGGTCGGGCCAGGTTTGAAGGTTAGTAGACCATGCCAGATAGGCAGGATTAAGTTGGTTTGTATATGTGCTGAGGAGGGATGCAGAGTATATTGTGAAATAGATGCTAAGGATGAAGCCACCAGGTAACAGGAAAAGAGGAATGCCTAAGATGAGGTTTATGGCTGTGGTGAGAGAGGACATGCAGATGGATGGTGTGACAGAGCAAGATGCAGAGGGCAGGAAGACATGGAAACAGATGATGTACTGTGGCAACCCCTAATGGGAGCATCCGAAAGGAGAAGAAGACGTAGCTCAACCCTTATGGATTGTGAACACCATTACCATACGTCATTCCACATGTATGTAACCTGTATAGAGGCTCCATCTGGACAGAGCGTTTAGGTGAGTGGTGACTTCATATGTCAGCTTGTGTATGACACAGCCAAGGACACTGTCCAGTACCATTGCCACTGAGGTGTGGACCTTGTTAAAGAGATGTTTTAACTAGAATGTCTGTGAATCATCAGGTATTACGTTCTGCAAGTCTGGAAATGTGGCCCTTGTATAGCGGCAGGGTAGTGAAATCCGCATTCAAACTGTCTGACAAGGAATTGGTAATGTCAGTCAGATAAGTGTACTTTGTGACCATTTACATTAACTGTGACCCAATCTGAGATTTCCCCTGTAGATTATGAACAACAGTAAAGAAAGCTTTAGTGTTGTCTTTGGAATCATTGCCATTTTGTATTTTGAAGCTTGCCTTGTATGTTTATTGAGGGATTGAATTTTCCCAATGATACTGACCAGAGAGGTTATCACTTCTTGAGATGTAACTCTTTTTTTGGGATAACATCACACCTTCTATTACATATTTAGTTTATGGCAGGGGTCCATGAGACTAATGCACTTTTACTGTATAAGTGAGAATTTCTTGTGTTTGTGATAGCACAGTCCATGCAACCCTGTAGGTGAACAGTGTGCATTAATACAGGATTATGCAGCTGGGACAGTGTTAACCTCAGTAATGCAAACCAATGACAGATAGTAACAACAGCATCACCCACAGCAAAGTGTCAACCCGTGTCATACACACACATGCGTACTCAAGTTCCAAAATGTGCGTAGTACGCATTGTACTGGCCAGCAACAGAAACTATAGAGTGTTAACACTGGCCAATATAGAGCATGTCATCCTGGCCATGTGTCCAATATGCATGTACATGCGGATAGTGCACCTCCACCATGTTCACAAATGTACACCTGTAAACCTGTGCTGCACACACCCCACACTTACTGTCCACTGTATAACACATGCTGACACAACTACACACATCAGCCAAGTGGCACATGTGCAAACAAAACACAATTGGAATAAACACTGGTGGAAACAATACAACATTGCTAATTACAGCTTTAATGCATCATGCCTGCTCAGTTACACCTTTAAGGATATCATTACACTTTACTGCTGACAACATGCTACACATTTAACCATTGCTATACTTTATCAAAGTTACCCTGTGCATCAGCATCATGTTAGCCTGTTCCTGCATCAATGTTACAGATGACAGGAGGTGGCACAGGTTTTATCATATGCACAGGGTGTGTTGTTGGTTTGCCAGAGGCCTACATTGAGCCATACAATCAACATGTGTGTGTGAGTGTGTGTGTGAGGGCCATGAGTACTGTTATGGGCCAATGTTGATGTAATGTGTGTGGGTATGCATTTGCCCTAGGTTTCTGGTTTATGTATGTGTGTCTTCATGCACACAGTTCCGCCATGTGGCTGCCATATACGGGGATTTGTGGGGCAGCTACAGACTGTACCTGGCAGGCTTTACAGATCACCATCTCTGGCCATGGATATGGAACCTGTGCCTGGCAGGGGTGCTACAGACAGTATTAGGTACTAATCCAGACTGGGTACTATCCTCAGAGGTTGACATATGTCCACTGGATCCAGATCCCTGCTGGGACTGGCCAGAGCCAGTGGTCTTCTAGGATGGTCTATGGACAACCCCCCAACATTGCTGGGACTGGTAATGGCACCATGGGAGCGGCTGTGACTTGTTGGATGTCCACGGTGACCTCCAGCTGCTGATGTTGCTGGCATACATCCACATAGACATCTCAACTGTCCCGCACTGCCCTGACACATGGACATGACATTGTGGAGAACATCCAATGTCTCACCCCAACGTCTATCAATGACCTCAGTGTAATTACGTATGGCACCTGCTAGGTCATGGATACTGTCATTTGCAGAGGTGTTATGAGCACTCTGTGCCCTTAGTCCCTGTCTGGTGTACCACTCCATTCATGCCTGTGCCTCCATGACAGCCTGGAACATGCGTGTGGTTGAAAGAGTTGTGGCACGCCTGCCAGGGGCATGATGACCAGCAGTGCTCTGATGAGAACCCCTGGGCATCTGCCTATGTGGTCCCATTCCAGACATCTGGCTATGGCTGCTGTGTCCTGATACAAGTGCCATAGATACCACATTGTCCTGGCCAGTGCCAACCATACACTGTCCCACAGCTAAGAGCAATGGTGATGATGGATGTACAGGCAGTATGACTGAGTGCATGGATGGGTGGAGACTTGTGTACTGTCAATTTGTGGCCCAACAACAGACCCTTACAAACCTGCCTGTGCCTCAACACACCTATCCTCATGATCACTGTTTGTCTCAGTGACATCAGGTTCACTGCTGTACTGAACCAGCCCCACCTCAGCACCTGTGAGAGGAAAACAGAAAACACACTTTAAGACCTGAACATGATGTCAGACCACATGCTCACATGCACACATGCCATATGCACACATGCGCACATGCACACATGCACACATGCACACATGCACACATGCACATGCACACATGCACACATGCACACACACAAATACACTCCTCCCTAAAGCAGACACACACACACACACACACACACACACACACACACACACACACACACACACACACACACACACACACACACACACAACACCAGCAATCTCAGAACATATACAATAGCAGGTGATGGTGTGGTACAGTATCACAAGCAAAACAGTCATATCACACATGTCAGCATGCAGGACATGTGTTGCTCAACAGCATGCAGTGCAAGTATAGACAGTCCTTGATACTAACAGTATACATGGCTTTGATGCATGTGTTTTGTTATTAGGTGATTGGCCTCCCCCTGGAATGCAATGCATACATGGACACAACATTGCTGTGCAAGTATTCAAAACTCTGTAATGTACTGTGCACCATAACTCACAGGTCTACATACCATGGCTGGATGTGTATCTGTGTGTCAGATAGGTATCCAATGCTAATTACAGCCTCTGTGTCTTTAGCAAATAATTGTGGACACAGTTTTAGCACATGCATGATGAGTATTCACACAACATAATCAGTGGTGCATGTATAATTGATGGAATACCATTCATCCACATACCCAATGTACACTAGTTATGGTGAGTGTAGATCATATTGTGGACATGCCAGTGTCATCCATGACATAGCATGCTAAAACACAACTGCATATTTAAACATCACACATACCCAATGTGTGTCATATGACATGCACTTTTTATTTACAATAATAAATGTAGAACACACTCACCAGCATCTGTCTGCTACCTTGATGTCACCCCAGAGGGACCTAAATAGAGATGAGACAGTTTGTCAGTGGCCACAACTGTGGCATTGCTACTGTGTGTCTGCAATCTTACAGTAGAACAACAGTTTACATTCACAGGCGTACAGATTATGTTCCAAATGATCAGTATTGCACAACAACAGGCTCCACATCTTCTAACTACACACTCCACATCTCACATATGCTTGATCTACCAATACAGATAACAGTAGTCAACAGATATGCCATGTTACCTGCATGCTCCATGTGTGCTTGCTGGGTGGCTCCAACCTCCATCATGGTATATGTCTGCTTTTGTTGTTGTTGGGCAGGTGCCACGAGGCTCAGGAGCAGCTCCTCCACTCTGGTGAGGGGGGATGGATATTAACACCACCTCTTGTTGCAAGCTGTTGTCTCCGCACATCAGAAGCACGCTGACGGACATGTCTGATTAGATCACTGCATTGGTGGCGTACCTGCTCATATGTCTGATTATGCAGCCATACCTCATTTACCCTCCGGACAACATCTTGCCACATTGCAGTATGCTCCTGCTGGTTCTGGCTGGTTCATGAGAACATTAGACTGTAGTGCTGAATCATACAGTAATGATCTCATCTTCAGGATTACTATAGCTGGGATTTCTGTGATGTGCCATGATCCCTGGAAGACATAAAGAAAAAATATGTCTGAGCAAGTCATATGACACATTTAACATTATACAGTACAGATATCACTGAACTGTCATATATAGCAACCTGTTAGCTAACAGAGCGAAACATTTTAACTACCACTTATCTCTGCTCACCCCACAACTGCTTGAAAGTGCCTGCCTCACTCTATCTAATGAACCATGTTCTGCACAGCAACAAAATAAAATCACTATATAAGACTATACAAGAGTACCTGGCACACTGTATGCAACACAATGCAACACCTAGCCACAGCAGATATACATGAAGCTGATGTGTAAAAAAATATGTCATCCATCACAATGAGTGTAAGGTCCAGTAAATGTATTACTATTTTGCCACACAACTTGTTAATGGCAAACCTGTGGCTAAAATATGTGCACAATTGGGAATATAGGTCGCATACTGCTGTAGTCCACTATAAATGTTGCTAGATACGCAGTTATATGTTTTACCATACATATGACAGTGGACATGTTACAGACATACCCACACACACACATCAGACATAATTACAGGACACAAAGGTATGGCAACCCAGATAAGCTTTACGTGTGTACTATACAGTATTGTGTGTCAGTACTTATAAAACCTTAATCTTGAGGAATGTAATCTGTGATGAATACAGGGACCACACAAAACAGTGGATGCAAGCAATGTGGACATACACCATACTTTGCTGTACAGGCCCAGAGCTTCAAGTAGTACTACAGTGCACACAGGATTTGGATTCAACATCAGTACCAATGAATGATCATAGATGTAGTGCTTTAGCCTCCATTGACACACCCCAGTTAAAACCAAGGGACTTAATCACACTGTATGCCATAGCACTTTTTCTGCCTAGCAATAGAATACACAGCTTTTGCTGGGATCAAAGCAAGGACCCATAATACTATGACATAAACAGTTTCCACTAAGCTATCCCACAAATACATATATTTGACATATTCACAAACATATTGACCATCACAGTCCGTCAACAGTACAGAGAATCTATTGCAACAAGTAGATGTAGGTTTGGATGATATGAGTATATATGACTCTCTCTCTCTCTCTCATTTTATATATATATATATATATATATATATATACATGTATGTATGTATACATATATATATATATATATATATATATATATATATATATATATATACATATACACATCCATTGGTGTACATATACATATATATGTAGGCACATACACATTTCACCTTTCATAGTGGGAATATCAATTATACAAAGGATGTGAGGTGGACAGTAATGTAATAATATTGCACAGTCTTGTGATAAATGCATTGAAAGTGTTCACAGCCCAGGTCGCTTTAGCAGGCCTCACTGGCTGCAACATTGCAAACTGAACAAACCACCCACACTGTTTAACCACCACATGTCATATACCCGCACTGTATGCTGTCTTGTTCGTCACACACTAAAACCTACATACAAATATGTGCATACTAACCTTCACCAACATATATATCTCCACCCTTCACAAACAGTTGCAATATGTCCCCTGCTCTATGCACATATACAGATGTGAATATATATGACACATATATATTTCTCTGTATGTGTGTGGCATACACACACAAGGTCCACACTGTTGTAAGTCCCTGGACCTCACAGCTGAACTGTTGGGCTTTGCTGCAACACAAACAGGTGTCACATATGAACACACACTAACATTAGAGGGGGTATATATAGCTACAAATGCTAGATAAGCATACTAGACTGCTACAGCAATTGCCAATGCTAAGCTACACTTTAATATGACTATCATGCATGTGTTGCTCTGTCACACCCATGTTTATATAATGGCAGCGCTAATCCCCCCCAACAGCCATTGGCCACACTACTGTAGAGAACACAGATAACATGGATCAGATCTTTGACATTTAATGCTGAGCTACACATTTCACAGGTATGTCCCACTGCCCACAGGTACACACTGTATTGTCCATAGCAGTAAAGTAGGACATCTGTGTATAGATAAGTACTGCTGCCACATATGAATGGTTCACATTATGTAGACTACTCTTCAAAAACATCTACCACATGCCAGTAAATTCATATGTGTCACATACCTTTCCTTTGTATGATTTGGTATTATTTCTTTTTCTTTTTCCTTCTCTCTCTCTCTCTCTCTCTGTCTCTCTCTCTCTCTGTCAGTCTCTGCAATAGAGTGATTGCGTTTGTTGGCAGTGATTTCTGCCTGCTTTTGTAGGTATTTGCACATGAGCATGTGATGGCCTCTGCACCAATTAGTGGCCACCATTTGCTAATTGCATGCAGCCTGCTGTGTAGTAATTGCAGTAATCACTGTCATAGCAACCCAGTACTATAAATTGCTAACTCAGGTAGGCAAAGCTCTTTCAGCTTTCCAAGATGGAGATCATCCTTGTTTGCTGTGGACATCATTGTCTAAGACAGAAGGTCGGTATAGTTCTTATATCAGAAGCCAGGGGTGTAGCCAGTGATTTACATTTTGTACTCAGACCTAAATGTTGCTGTTTCCAGTACACACTTGTCAGTGTAGAAATGTACTCACCCCTCAAAATGCTAACCCAAGATACATGGGAAGATGTACTTTCTTTTCAAATTTTACAATTAACTGCCATACAAAGCTAGTTATTGAGATATATTCCTTTGGCACAAGAATTGTTTGTGAACTGCTATACTGTGAATATTCATTTACTCAGTTCTAAACAGTTTGTGCTTTTTTAGTGTTGACATTAGCACAAGCTGCTCAAGAAAACTGGACACATTTCAGTACTGTGAGAATGCTTATCTACATCCTTGGTAGACCCTGCACACACAGACATATTCTACATTTGGATAGGGGTGCAGAAGTACAGAGAGTGTACGTATTATTGTGTGAATTTTATCTTGCTGGACTTACAGGGTTGCTGTGTACATGTTACTTTATCAAGGCAAGTAGTCTGTCTGAGTAACTCCCAACTGTGGACCTATCCACATGGTAGACAGAGATTAGCCTGTTATTCTTTGTCTGTGCACCACACAGGTCTTTTCAGCACTAGAGCAATGGCATTGTTACAGTTGGTTGCTGCCAGTATATGGCTACATCCTTTTGTATTTCAGTGTTGTATTCCTACATAAGGGTATGCTTCTGGAACTCCTTCCAAAGCTATTTGCACAGTGTGTAACAGCAGAAAGGCTGCTATGCCTCTGGGTTTCTGACTCTGCCAGACCTCTCAAACACTCAGGTACATATTTGAACAGACTCAGGGAAAAGTAGTGAAAAAGTCAGGGACACCTTTAAAATATTGGTGCCATTAAGTTGAGACTTTGAGAGAACCAGAGCATGTGGATTAATACACCTTTTCTGAAGTAAAGGAAGTGTCTAACTCTTAATTATTGTCATTACTCGTTACATGTAATTCACCACCTTTCTGGCCAAAGTCAGCAGCTTTCGGAGGGATTCAGAGGGACAGAGCTAAATTTTGTTTCAAAATCAAGGACATCCCTCAAAATAAGGGACAGCTGGGAGGTATGGCCTCTGCCCTAAACAGATATGCCAGTGTTTGTCCTTCTATGATACTGTGTGGGGGTTGTAAAGTGATGGTGTAACATTATTTCCTGCTAGAATGGCTGCTTCTCTTATCACAGTCATGTAATATAATCCCACAACAACTGTTGGTAAAGATCCACAGAACAGGTTGTCTGGTATGGCATTCCTATTTTTCCTTTACATTCACTCATTCTGATGCATGATATATTTATTTCAGCACCAACTTGTTGTATATCTACCATGACTTAGTGGTACTTCATGCAGTGTAGTGTGTACAAGGTCCGGGGTTCGAGACTGACAGAGGTGTTTTATTTTGCTGCTGAGCAGAACAAGGGCCCTCACATACAGAGTGACTAAGGCACTTTTAAGCAGTTGTAAGTGGGTTTGTGCAGGTTTCCGAGATGCTTAGCAATGCTTAGTTAAATGCAAACAAGCGCACACTCATGCAAATCTGCTAACTACTGCTTAATAGTGCTTACTCCCGCTAACCCCCGCCCTTATTTCTTTGAAAGAAAAGAAAAATGGGGAGATAGGAAAGTGGTGAAAAAGGGGCACAAAGAGGGAAAGACAATAGGGAAAATAGCTTGGGATGTGCAGGACGGGTGTAGGGAAGGTCCATAGCTGCCCATTTCTTTGACTGCAACAGCTGTGCATATGGAATAAATTTGGAGGTAAATATGAAACCTTCAACCCCTGAGAGAGGGGTGAGGACAACAAAGCATGTTGTAATGCCAATTAAATTACATTTTATGTGTCCGGGGACATGTGTGCAAAACGTGCAGCTATTTATAGGGTGTAATTTTTTTTTTGGGAGCAGATTGCTCTTTTTTTTCAGGTGAGAATGGAATGTGGGGTAGGGGAAGCAGGTATATTTGGGGAGGTAGGTTGGGGAGGTAAACAGACAAGACAAACAAGATGCATACAGGGGTGGAATATGACACATGTGGAGGGTGAACACCATTGAAGGGGAGGGATGTTTGGAAATTGCAAGCCCATCAGCCCACAGATGGCAACAGTGGAACTGAGATCCCCACCCATGGGCAGTCACCACTGCACCTTCACAGCCCAGAGGGTGGCTGTGCAGGGGGCTGTGTAGGAGTGGCAGGCTGACCCGGGAGTTGCGCCACTTGTGCCTCAAGCTGGTGTAGAGGTTCTGCAACAGAACACTCGATCTCTCTATGCACCACAGCCCGGACTGTTCGAAGGGTGATAGGTGGCCCTCGTCCACCCATGCTTGCACGGGGGGGGGCGAGCCCCATCCCCTGCAGAGCTTCCACCTGAAGGTGGCACAGGGCCAATGGAGGAGGAGGTCCCAGGCTGGGCACCGGACCTGCTGGTGCCAGGTGCCATGGCCAGCTGAGGTGGGACAGGTGGGTCCGCTGGGACCGGCCTTCCCATACAAACTATGTTTTGGGGAATTTAATAAAGCTATGGGTTAGTAACAGTCAACAGCATTCCCAGTTAGTTATAACAGCATGCAGAAATATTCCCATTAACCCAACACACCAGAGTTTCAACAGATGAAAAGCAAGCATAACACATGCATATATAGAACAATAGTGGACATTACAACAGTATGCAGGTTTAATTTATGGCAACAGGCTACCAATATTGTGGCATTTGAACAGGGCGCATGCATAGAAATGAATGTAAATATTTATAAACCAATAGGACATATGTCCCAACAAATGTTTTGAGTTTACACATACCCATTGAGGTGTGGGATTACATTTTTTATGCACATATAGTAGGGTGGAAAAGATAGCTCAATTAACAACTTATATAGCCTTCTAGTTTACACTACATTCCTATTAACTGCAGTTATATGTCCCTTACATGTATTATTACACTACCCAATGTCCTTCTATTGTGCAATTGGATTTTGTAAGATCATTATATACATGAGCTGCATCTGACATACAAACTGCCCAGGATGCATATGTTACTGCTACATATTTTGAGAGTTGCTTACACACACTACTGCTGAGATGGTACACTGACAGCTCTACTTTCATATAATTATCTAGATATGTTCAGGTGAAATTATCATTTATATGTTAACAGCCCCCTACATTTCTGGCAGCACACTGACATTTTTGAGGAACACAATACCAAGCTACCCGTGTGCCAGATTAACCTGTACATGCTGGGCATGAACCAACAGTTAAGGGATGTAAATATGCATAAAAGCTACTGGCACTCCCTTCATCCACTTTATATGGGCCTACCCAAGTGTGGGTTAACTAACACTGTTTAATACAACAGTACTATTTCTAAAATGCAACAGTACAACAACATATCAAAGAAAATCACACAGACGCACTTGAGAAATTATACCTTTATTAAAGATTTATTACACCTTTATTTATTGGGTTAAAACACTTTTTTGAAGGCTCTCTCACTTATTTTATATAACAGTACATGCAGAATAATTACTAACCTGCCTGGTGACACAGCCTTTGCAGCCTATCTTCATGGGCTTGCTGATTCATAGCCCAGACACCTGCAGCTGTGAAGTAAATGCAGCGATAATGAGACATACCTATCCATAGTATAGGCAAGTATAGCAATTCTTAAATGCTTAATACAATGGCTACTTACTCACTAGTGGGGCATTTGCCATCCCACGGGCCTTCTGGATCCACTGGTCCAGTTGATCCTCCTTATGTCACTTCAGGTCAGAGTAATGGTGCCTGACCTGCTCACCAGCCCAAGGAACACCAGTGGCACTGGTGAGATCATGAGCTAGACAGTTCCAGGCCTTCGTTTTGTATTGGGTGCCCTGGTATTGGCCCCCGCAGGAGTCTTTCCTCATAATTGTGGACAAGGAGCCAAACCATTACTTTGGGCTCCTCAATGCCCCAACATTGCACTCTAAATCGAGTGCCTTCTCCATCACCAGCCATGCTGACTGCAGAAGGGAGATACAACCAGTTATGGCAAGTATTCCCATCTGTGCAGCTTAAATATGCCTCATTTCCTGCACTTATTTGTGATTGGCCAGTTTTGAAAAAAACACAGCTGTAGGCACACCTGCTTAGCTGATGTTAGGAATGTTTAATATTCCTTTGATAGATATGTGTCTGTAGAAAGTGCATGGTTATGAAATGCTGTCATGGCTTAGTGGTTATGTACTGTGACTGTAGTGCACAGTATGCCGAGTTCGAGCCCTGTCACTGTTTTTTTATTTTCCTACTGGCCAGACCTGAATGGTTAAGGTACAGTGAAGGAGGTGTGGCCATGTTTAGCTGACTTTGCTCAACTTTGCCTGACTTTGCTCAGCATTGCTCAACATTGCCTGACATTGCCCGACTTTGCTCGACGTTGCCCGACATTGCGCTAGTTAGCCCAGTGCACAGCTACATGCAAACATCTTCTGTTTGCTCTAGTTTGCGTGATGCGCAGCTCCACGCAAAGACATTGTGCTAGTTAACGCAGTGGTCAGCTACGAGCAATTAAATATAAATAGGCTCAATACTGGTAAAATATGCTTAGCAGTGCTTTACATTGCTTAAAATAATTTACTCATGGATCAGTATGCATAATCATTTCACCTTCCTATACATATATATATATATATATATATATATATATATATATATATATATATATATATATCATTCGTTCACTACTACATATAACATTTCAATGCTTTTTACTAAACTTTACATAATACATGTCAGGAAATATTTTTGTATACTGGTTTCCAACAGAAAATGGAAAGTGTAGTGGTGGTACTCGAACCGGGAATGCCTCCTCTTTGTGCGAAGGCTCTAACCACTACGTTATCGCTATTTTGCCTAATTTGCATATATTTTTCTTATTATCCTCTTTGGTGTCTAAACTGCTAACTGTAGCCAAGCAATGGGCAAACCCGTGCAAATACGGGCAGCTATATTGATATGCATTTCTCATCCTATGTATAACTTCTATATTTCCAAGCAGAATACAGTTACAATCTTCAAATTCATTTTATACATGGCATACAAAAAGATCCTAGTAACTTTGAAAAAAAATGATTGCATGTTTTATTCCTAAAAATTAAAGTAAAAATGACAACAATGCTCTATGTCTTATATGAAATTAATTTATATGATGCTTGTCTTCAGCGACACAGGCAATATATTGCTGCAGTGATCTAAGTCCTACATGTAAATGCTTGAAAAGGTGCAGTGACATACAGCACTGCAAGACAGGATGTATGTTACAGCTTATATGTAAATGGTGCATAAGGTGTTCTCATACACAGCACTATGAGTAAGGATGTACATTACAACAGTGATGACATAAAAGCTTCAATGGGATGTAGCATAGTAACATAAGATGTACATTAAAGAAGTGCTTTGTATATTGTATATAACTGTTTTCTACTGTGCTATCATATGCATAAGTGTTACATTGGAGATACAGTGCAACATTTTTATGTCCTATTTGTACATATTTCATATGCTGCAGTGACATGCATCACTTTGATGTTGGATTCACATTAAAGCAGTGCTCACAGTCCTATATGTAAATGCTTCATACAGTGCTGTGACATACATCACTGTGATGTTGTACACACAATATGGCAGTGCTCTGTGTCTTATTTGTAAATGTTTCATATGGTGTTTCATGCATCAGTATGATGTATGATAACATTACAGCAGTGCTTTGTGTCCTAAATGCAAATAGCACATAATATATTCAGAGAGGCTGCACTGCATCATAACATGAATATTACAACACTGTTGTGTATCCTATATATGAATGTCTCAAATGTTTCTCTGGAATGCAGCACAGTTACAAAGGATGTAGATTAAAGCAGTGCTTTACATACATACATACATGCATTTATTTCAAGAATGGGCATTTATGCCCTTCTAGTCTGCCAATAACAGTTGTTTCCATAATAAGTGTCCATGCTGTTCTTAAAAATATCTAAACTAGTACTTGCTTTAATGTAATTTGGTAGTCTGTTCCATGCATCAGCTACTCTCTCAAAGAACCAATTAGTATACTTTTAATTCCTATAGAATTTTCCACATAGGTTGTCTGATGATTCTCTACTACTTTTTGATAACCCCAAACATTTCCAGAGGTAGTTGTCACTAAATGCCCTATATATCTGAATAAGATGTCTTTTTAAATATCTGCAAGAGACAGTGTAAAAGTTTATATGTTTTAGTTTTTCATGATAACTTAAAGTTTCACATCCATAGATGCCCTTGGTATTTTTCTCCTGTACTTTTTCCAGTTTAGTCATGCTTGCTTTCTTATATGGTTTCCATATTGTTATTCCATACTCAAGTTTGAGTCTAAAGTAATTAACAAACAATGACTTCATCATTTCTGATTTTCTAGCCTTTATAAATCTTTTTATAGAGCCTATAGTTCTATAACTTTCATTGGCCAATTGGTTGATATGATTAGAAAAACTCAAAGCTGGATCTACCCATATATCAAGGTCCTTAAATGAGTCTACAGTTTCAATCGCTGTGTGCTGTGTTAAATATTCACCCTTCATTTTATGTCTCCCAAGGCACATATGCTTAGTTTTTTTATGCATTTATCAACATATTATTCACCTGTGCTTAAATGGACAATTTAGTCAAATTCTTTTGCAGACATGCCCTAACTGTAACACGTGTAATCGGTTTATCCAGTTTCAAGTCATCTGTGTACAGACTGTAGAATGCCTCAGATAAAAAAAGATAGGTCTAAAAGATGCAATCTAAACAAGTAAGGGCCTAGGATAGAGCCTTGTGGGACACTCTGAGTGTAACTAAGAATTTCACCTGTCCAGTTGCTGTGTGATACTTGCCATGTCCTATTTGTAAGCCATGCAGTTATCCATCTTATCAAGAGTACATAAATACCTGGTTGCTCTAATTTATTGAACAGTGTTTTGTGTATGATCCTGTCAAATGCTCAAGTTAAATATATATAAATTTCATCACAGCACACATTTTCATTCATAGCTGTTAGTGTGTTCTTATAGAACATCAAGTTAGAGGTGGTAATATATCTATTTTCAATATATGCATACATATACTATATCTATCTATATCTATCTATATCTATCTATATATATATATATATATATATATATATATATATATATATATATATATATGTGTGTGCTTTCAAGTCCCAACCTTTCCAATTCTGACAATAACTTATCCAATATTACCTTCTCCAATATTTTTTCACAATGTGAAGGTACGCTTAAGGGTCTGTCCTACTCCCCTTTCCCTTAAAGACAGGTTTAACAAGTACATGTCTACTATTTTGAGGAATCTGCCAATATGTATACAACCTAGTAAAAAACATATAATGGTACTATAAGTTCTTGCTGAAGTGTTCTCAGGTCATTATTGCTAATTTCTTCTTCTCCCTGTGTTTTGTTTGGATCCAGCTTGTTTAACTCTTTTTCAATATAATCTGATTTGATTCCAGTATCTAAGGTTATACGTATGTCACTAGAACAACTTATAACCCCCTTTGTGGAGGCAAACTGTTTCACATAAGATTTTTTTAAACATATCTATAATCTGTTATGACTCAAAAGAAATTTATCAATGTGCATTTCTTTATTCCCTCTACATCTTAACTATCTATAAAATGGTTTCCTAGTATGCTCAACATCTTTAAATATATTTTCTTCAAAGTTTTCTTGATCTTGTCTCACACTCTGTTTAATTTGTTTGTCCAGATTTTTTAGTTTGCTACTCAAAGTTTTAGTTGGACCTTTTTTCCATTTTTTATATTTTTGTCTCTCACCTTAATCAGGTATCTTGTTCTTATGGCAATGTATCCTCCTGACATTGTATGCCTGGATCCAATTAGTTTTATGCAGTGTCTGTTTTGCTTCCATATAATCTGTAATTAATCTTCTGTGTATTGGTTCAGATTTCAGTTTGGCAGAATTATCTAGCAACAAATTAACCTTTGGTGCCTCATAATCATTACAAATCAATGGTGGTAAAACTTGACATGAAGTAACAGTAATTTCTTTAGGAACACAATGTCTAGTATGTTCCATTCCCTGATATATATATATATTTTTTACAATCTGAAGCAACTGTTGTTTGTGAACATATGCTGTGAATAATTTAATTACTAATGTCATTGAATTAATATTATTCTCATCTATTTCTGGTAAATTTAAGTCCCCAGCTACTAATATTCTTCCCTCGTGTTTCATGCAAGAAATGTATGAATTCCTGTAGGCCATCAGCATTTGACTTTGGTGGTCTACACACTCCAATAATTGTTGTATACTCCTGGGTTGTTTTTTTTATTGTTACAGTTATATAATGTATAGTATTGGCATGATCATGAACATGTAATAATCACAGGTATCATAACTATCTTTAACACTGCGGTGGTGGTGCTGCGGTAGCATTGTTGCCTCACAGTAAGACGTTGTCCTGTTCCATTCTCAGCTAGAGTGTCTTCTGTGTGGAGACATGCATGAATGGGCGTACCTTCGTTGAAGGTTGTGTGTCAGGGCCGGCAACTCAGCACGTAAAAATCTACTGGCAATCATTAGCGGACCGGAGTTCCGCTGTGGCGACCCCTAACCGGGAAAAGCCAAAAGACATAATAACATCATAACCATCTTTAATCCCTATAATAACACCTCCACCTATTTTTTTTTTAATTAGAATTGTTCTTTAACCATGTTCCGTGAACAATAACATCAATCTTGTGGGAATGTAGCAAATTTCCCAATAATAATAAAAAATAAAAACTTTATTATTAAGGCTCCTAGCATTAACATCCATCAGAGATGCATCAAATGTTGCTGTGAACTGTTTATTTTTTGACCTATCCTGCCTTGTGTTTGTCAAGTATTGCAAAATATCTGCTGCAAAAATTCTCTTCCCTGATCTTGACATATGCATGCTAACCGGTCTGATCACGTGTGCCCAAATTTAGCCTTGGATGCTGTACATATTTCCATTTTTTTAAATGGAACTTTTTGCATGTAGGTATTTACCCTAAAAATCTTTTCATTGACTGTGACCTGACTCTCCTTTCTATATGTGATTTGTGAAAAATATGTCCTAACACCAGTTAGGTGACAAGCTATACTATCTAAGAGGGCTGCCAGCTCCCTAGTAGCATCAAAGAGCTATTGTGGATGAGATAATTTGTACTGACATGAATAAAAACAGATCTGCACTTCCTTGCATTAAAGCATTCTAAGCATTCTATGGCTTGTCTCACATCCTTTATTTTTGCTCTTGGCAAGCATAACACTGTTCGATGTCCGTTATCTTCTCTGTAAATGTAAGTATCTTTTCCTCTAATAATTGAATCTCCAATTACAAGAATATCTTTTCTGATAAGATCTGAAGACTCCTCAACTTCTAATTCAGTAATACCTGCTCTATCAATTGTTTCAAAAGCATGACCTTCATCACCATTAGTCTTATTAATCCTACTGTTTTAACTGTGTATTAGATTCTCAAGCATACAAAGCATCGTACCCTATATGGAAATATTTCCCACTATGCTGTGACAAGTTTAACACAGTGGTGCAGTGGTTAGTATTGTCACCTCACAGCAAGAGGTTCTCTGGTTCGATTCTTGGCCTTCTGTGTGGAGTCTGCATTTCTTCCCTGTGCTTGTGTGGGTTTCTGTCAGGTGATCTGGTTTCTTCCACTTTCCAAAGACATGCAGCAGGTGGATTGGAGACTCTAAATTGGCCCTAGGTGTAAATGTATATGCGAGTGTGTAGTATACCCTACATTTCAGGGTTGGACACCAGGCTAGAAGCCTAACTCCATAAAACTATAACCACTATAGAAACAATGAGTATCTGGAAAACACTCATTGCCCGATGTGCTGAATGGCATGGACAGAAATGAGAGAGAGAGAGAGAGAGAGAGAGCTGCTGTGACATGCATCACTGCTATATGGGATATGTTTACATTACTCACATTTGTACTATTTGTATGTGTTTTATATGGTGCTGAGGCATTCAGCACTGTGACAAAATATGTGCATTACAGCTGTGCTCTGTACTCTGCATATACATTTTTCATACAGTGTTGTGACAGGCATCACTCTGACATAGGATGTACATTACAGAAGTGCTTTGCATCTCATATGTAATTATTTCATGCAGTGGCATGACAGGCATCACTCTGACATAGGATGTACATTACAGAAGTGCTTTGCATCTCATATGTAAATATTTCATGCAGTGGCATCACAGGCATCACTCTGACATAGGATGTACATTACAGAAGTGCTTTGCATCTCATATGTAAATATTTCACGCAGTGGTGTGACATGTATCACTTTGATATAGAATGCATATTGCAACAATGCTTTTGTTCTATATGTAAATGCTGTATATGTTGCTGTGACATTTCACTTTGATACAAGATGTATATTACAGCAGTTCTTTCTGTCACATATATAATTTTTCTTATAGTGCTTTGACTTATATCACTGTAACATAAGAAGTACATTACACTAGTACTTTTTGCCCAATATGTAAATGTTTCACATGGTGACATGACATGCATCACTGTGATATAGGATTTACAGTATAGAATTGCTCTATGTCTTATATGTAAATGTTTTATACAGTGCTGTGACATGCATCATGGTGACATAGACTAGGCTCTACATTACATACAGTGCTGTGACATGCATCACTGTGTCATAGGATGTACATTACAGAAGTGCTTTGTATTCCATATATAAATGTTTTATGTAGTGCTGTGACATATATCACTGTGACATAGGATATAGCAGTGCTTTGGATCTTATATATATAAATAACGTAAAGTCACTTATAGTGACTTACAGTGATACAGAACTCTGAAATGCTTTTCCAATATATCAACTGAGTCCAAACCCAGTGAACCTTAGATAAGAATATTTTGATTTACTGCACTTGCTCTTACTTTAAACAGTCATCACTACTGCTTTTTTAGCATTTTAAAGCATTTATTTAATTCTGTGTCAAAAATAGTAATTTCTCTGTTTGATGGCTTTTCTAGTTTGGTGTGCCTTCAAATCTCTTTGCAGAAGGGCAAATTAGTCAGGAACTTAAGTTTTGCTAGCTATTTGTTGTTTAATCTGCACTTGAGAGATGTTTTTGCTTTGCTTTTATATTAAGAAATTTCAGGATCATTCCTCTTGGGACAGAAGGTGTTTCTGAGTTGGGAAGCACTGTAGGAAGCTCAGAATGTTTTTTTATTGGTTAGATGACATAGGAGTCAGTCTACAAGCTTTTTTCTCTACTGTAAATCAGGCAAGTTTGCAAGGCTCTTTGTTCACTTACAGAGGACTCTGCAATACTTTTCCAGTGTTTCACCTGCATCCAGAGCCATCCAAGCTAAGAATATTTTTTAATTGACTGCACTTGTACTTACTATATACGGTAATCACTACTATTTTTGAGCATTTTTAAAGCATTTATTTAATTTTGTGACAAAAATAGTATTTTCTCTGTTTGTCTCTGTGGTCAGATTGGTAGATTTGGTCATCCTAAGGTAATGTAGCAATTGTCTCATGTCAGACAACTAGTTAATCATTAAAAAAGCAACATGGTGCGTGAGAGATGCAACTTCTTTAGAGGCAAACATCCTGTATACAGATGAGGCTGTCAGAATACTCATACTACATCCCTCATACATGGCATTCACCACACACAGATAGTCTTATGCTGAGGCACTTAAAAGCAACTGAACAAATCTCAAAAAGCTCCAAAGTCACCTAATGGCAACAATGCTCCTCAGCAATCACTAAAGCACACATCAAAAGCAACACCAAACATTGCACATAAAATTATACTCGATTCCTCAAGAGCAAAGCCCATAAGGCAGGAATACATGTGGCCTAATACTCTTGTCACTGGGGACTTCATTGTGTGACAGACAGATGCCCTACTCACCATCTTAGAAAAAGTAAAGATAATGTAATGGTTAGTTAACTATCTGGAGCCAGAATCCACAATATCACACATGCACTCAAATTACTGCACCCCAGGTACCAATATGATTCTTTCATAGTCCATATGGGAGCAAATGACCCAAGCCATATTTCACTGGATTATATAAAAAGAGACATGATGGATTTCTTGGAATATGCACCAAAGATAGGTATGAGCCTTGCATTGAGCAGTTTTTACCTTCACCAAAGATGATGCCGCAGTATGAACAGAAAGTGACTGATTATTATAATTGGCTTTGTTTTTGGTGTCACTCTATGGGGACCCAAGATCTGTCAGCACAGGAGGACATGGTTAAAAGATTTTGTTACTTTGCAAAGGACCTACCTCCCTCCCAGGCTTTTGGATATTGATTTAAAACATTATCCATCTCCTTAGACCCTTTTTTTAGTCAATGCCAAAATGACAAAGCTACCAACATAGTGAAAAAGTCTCCAAGCAACCTTAAGGTGTTCCTATTCAGTGTTCAGAGTCTACACAAAAAACTATAACAAGTGTACCTGTCCCTACCTTACTCCATCCTGACCTATCCTCCTCATCTTCCTTTTTCAATTATCTCTGCTTATAGAATGTTACATTATCTATACCTGACTGTCTAAAGCAATAAATAACTTGTTTTCTTGCAGTCTAACAGGTACAGTAAACTCTCACTTAACCGGCACCCATGGGGATTGGTAGATGCTGGTTAAGTGTAGTTTCCGGTTGCTTGAAAGATGCTTTGCGATTTTTGATTAGCTCATATACCGGCATATGAGCCAAACAGAAATCACAAAGCCGAGCCTCTTCTGTTCAATGAGGAACAGCCCACTGTTCTGCATTGAGTAGAATTGGCTCCACTTTGTGATTTTTGATTGGCTCGTATGCCAGTGTATGAGCAAATCAAAAATCACAAAGTAGAGCCTTTTCTGTTCAATATGGAACAGTGGATTATTCTGCATGGAACAGAAGTGGCTAGACTTTGCCATTTTTGATTGGCTCGTATGTCAGTATATGAGCCAATCAAAAATGCCAGTTGCTTGAGTTCTGAATATAGGGGACTTTACTGTATAGTGAATTGACACTCCATTACATAACTAGTTGACCATTTGCCAGGGTGCTTATTGTAGTCTTTCGGTCTGTGTGAATGAAACTGTTTAATTTCTTTTGTTAATAACTTAAGATTTGCTTTTGTATCTACTTTATTACTTATAGCTTTGTTATTAGTATTTTGTACTTGTATGAGTTTTACATATTTTATGTGTTTGGAGCTTTTCTCCTTGGGTCTCTGCAGAAAAAGGCCTTCTCGTCCAGTCAGACTAACTCAGTTAACAAATGTCAACTAAATAAATAAATAAGTAAATAAATAAGCTGCACACCTTTCAAACCCTCCTCATTCTGGAGAATATAGACATCTGTGCCATGACCAAAACTTGGTTTGAATTGTAAGGCTACTGTGCCTTCCACACATTTAGACCAACAGCAGGACAGAATGGGGCAAAATATGGAGGTGTCTCAGGTTATGTTAGCAACAAATACACATCCAGACTGATTGAACCAGATGACACCATGGAGCTCATCCACATGCAAGTTAACATAGATTAGGCTCCTCACGATATCATAGCCATCTACAAGTCACCATCCTTTCCTCTATAGTCTCACAACTCTCACCTAAACCTACTAGAGGAACTCACCACCCAACCAAACACTCTAATCATGGTTGACTTTAATTATCCCTGTAGAGACCGGAAAATGCACATTGACTCAAACTTAACATGCACAATGCTTCTTGGACTATATTAACACAAACACCCTAGAACAAACAGTGTACACTCCAAACCAGAGGATCAAGTATACTGGATTTGGTACTCACCAACATGGGACAGTTTTGCTCTCCCAGTATCAAGTCCTCACTAGTGAGGTGGAATTATAAAGCTGTCTCATTTAAAGTAAATATCAACCCAGAAAATCCAGCTAAACCAGTAACTGTTAGGAACTATTCAAAGGCAAACTACACCCTATTAAGTGGTAGTTTGTCAACATTGAGGGCTGTCCCAACCCCAAGACCTCTGCAGAATTATTCACAGAGTACCTATACAAACCAGTGAATGGCTGCATGGATGCTGCCATACCTACCAGAAATAAACCAAAATAAACACTGAACACAAACCCCACTGAAAGAATCCTCTGCTAAACAGAATATATAATAAAAGAAGAATGCTCATTGCCAAAATCATTAAGAGAAACTGCCTTAAAGACAAATGTTTTCTTATACAACTAAACAAGAAACTAAGAGGTCTAATTAAGTCCAACAAGGCCAACTACGAGGTCAAGATAGTCTTACAGGCTAAGCACGATCAGAAGGCCTTCTTATTTATTTATTCATTTATTTTTACTTTATTTGACATTTGTTGACCAGGTTAGTCTGACTGAGCAAAGGCACTTTTCAGTGGAGGCCCGGGGAGAAAAGCTCCACAAGTAGTACACCCATAACAAATAGCCAACTATATACGATGCAGTAAGATATAGAAAATGAGTTACATAATAATGATGAACATTATTTATACATATAGATTATATACAAGCTAATGCTGATGAATTAAGAAATACCATCCCTGTAATAGAGGCTCAGATACATACTCAAGGAGTATTAAAGAAAGAGAAGATTAGTTCACTTAGGTAGGATGAAGAAATGATTGGACAAATAGTTTGCAAGACATGAGGAGTAGTCAAAATAGTCAATGAGTAGACATAAGAAGAAGAAAAAAGAAGGGGGGGCAGTGAGGGAGAGAAGAACAGTATAGTGAGGAAAGTCAAGGAGAGTAGTTACAGTCACATAGTCAAGTACTATTTAGAAATATTTTGGTTGCAGTCTTGAATTTTTGAGGGTGATGGATATTTTTAATTTCCAGAGGGGGGTTATTCCAGGATTGAACAGTACTGTACCTGAAAAGGTTATGTCCTTTTTGCTTCTGGGTTTATAGATTTGAAAAACTTTTGGTCAGAGCTACTGAGAGTTCTTGGAGGGCTGTAGAGGGAGACAAGTGAGACAATGTCAGGACAGAAGAAGGGTACATACAGTATGGAGTGTATGATCTGAAGCTGACAGAGAAGCAGTTGATGAGGAAATTCTAACCAGTTTAAGCTTTTAAGAACAAGACAGTAGTGAGAGGAGTAGGTAAGACCAGCTGCAAATCCAGCTACTATTATTGTGTATGGTTTCTAATTTTGAAAAGAGAGAAACCTGAAGGTTGGTGAGGATCTATAGAGTAGGCTTGGAAGTAAGTAAGCATGGTATAGTGAAATTTTTGCTTTATTGGACAGGATTTTTTTGTTTCTATAAAGGAGCCCAAGTTTTTGGTTGGTTTTCTTGATGTTGTTAAGAACATGCGAGTCAAACTGATGACCACAAGAAGCTTGGTATGAGACTCAATTGCCATAGGGATGTTATTTAGGGAAGAGATTGAGAAGGAGGATTTAAGATGGTTCATGGTTTTGGGAATAAAAAGCGGGAGTTTTGTCTTTTCAGGGTTAAGAATAAGCTGATTTCTGGTGAGTCAGTTTTCAATAGAATGGAAGGATTTTTGTGTGATAGTATTTAGGTCAGAAAGGGAATCAGCAATGGTGATGACTTGTGGAGTCATCTGCATATTGTGCAAGTGGTTGGTAAAGATATTGAACAGGAACTGGCCAAGGATTGATCCTTGAGGTATTTCCATTTTGACAGGAAGGGGAGGAGATGTAGTTGAGAGCCATTTAATGGACTGATCACTGAGGTAACTAGCAAACCAGAAGATAGTGGAAGTAGATAGCTGTAGTTCAGAGAGTCTGGCCAGCAGTAGAGGGTGGGAGACAGTGTTAAATGCTTTTGAGAGATCAAGAAATATGGTAGAGATGAGTTTGTTATTGCCTCTGGCTTGGGAAATAGTGTTCTGGAACCTTAGAGGTAACACACATTTGTGCTGAACTGGTGGTGAACCTTCATCTATCAGAGTAACATAGTAAATCTACTGGCTGATAAATTCCATTGAACCTTCACCCCTATTGCTCCACCAGGTGAAATCCCATCCAACATACATCCCCAGCTAAAGCCAAGAACACTGCCTCCATGGGTCATGACAACATCCCCGACTGTCTCCTGAGCAGGATAAAACAAGACCTTTAAGGACCACTTGAGGCATCCTTCAGCCACAGCCTTGAAACAGGCTACATTCCAAGTGACTGGAGGACTGCAACAGTCATTCCCCACCAAAAGTGTGGACCATCAACAAATCCAGGGGAACTACATATTCATCAGTCTAACAAGCCTAATATGCAAAGTAATGGAATGAATTATCATGGAAATGATAGACAAAGACATTGCAACCTACAGACACTGGAACCATCCCAGTTTGACTTTGTTTAGGGAAGATCATGGCTACTTAACCTGGTAGACTTCTTTGAGAAGGTCACCAAGGGAATGGATGAGGGTAAACAGTACATACGGTATTTCTTTACCTGGCTAAGGCATTCCATACAATACCCACTCACTCATTGTTGACAAGCTCTCTGAACATGGTGGAAATCCTTACATAACTCACTGGATAGCTATCTGTCTCACAGACAGGACCCAAGATGTCAGGACTGATGAGACCACCTCCACCAAGAGACTAGTTACCAGCTGAGTACCCCAGGGATCTGTGCTGCGTCCAAACCTGTTTAGTATCTACTTCTCAGAAGTCATGACTAATGTTCAAAGCCTTTGGTTCACCAGTTTCACAGATGACTGCAAACTGGGAGCTATTACAGATTCCCCAAGACATAAACATTTTGCAAGTAGGTTTAACACAAGCAAATGACTAGTGCCACAGCCATGGCTAAAACTCAGTGCCAAAAATGCAATATAATGCACTTTGGGAAACAAGTTAATTACTCCATCAAAAAATAACCCTAAGAATCAATCCAGTTGTAAGGGATCTGGGAACATACTTAGACAGTAATCTGACCTTAGATCAACACATAACTAAGATAATAAGAAAATCATTCTATGTTGCCCAACTTATAGGTAAGTGTATGGCATTTAGGTCCAAGGAAGTTATAATACCACTCAATTCGGCCCTTATCAGACTTATCATCAAATACGATGCCACCTTTGGCATGTATCTAACCAGACACTTGCAATAGTTGGAACACCTACAAAGGTTTCTCCTAACAACAAAATCAGTGCAATACAAACATAAAACATGTTAAATTATCCAAAAAACAAACAAAAAAAAAAACAAGAAAAAAAGGTTTCATGTTAATAATGAAATGCTTTTTTATTCAAAATAGTAAGCGCTGGCTTCATCAGACAGAAAACTTCACAAACTGAAATCATTAAATAATCTCATCACATATTCACGTGACTTCTGCCATCCAATCACTTTTAATATTTTAAAAATCTAGATATTAGTACACTTTTAAAATTAATTGCCTCATCAATTCCTGGTACATTACATTCATTTAATAACATTGGCCACTTTAATTCTTTTAATTCTAAAACTGTTTTGTCATCCCCACTATAAACAATTAAATCAACACTATCTATCACAAAAAATAATTTCTTGCATGGATTACATTTGTTTATGTTTAAATAAAGCATTGTTTCATCTCCTACTTTCTTGGCATGCACACACACACACACACACACACGCGCGCGCGCGCGCGCATGTGTGTGTGTGTGTGTGTGTGTGTGTGGGGGTGTGTGGGGGTGTGTGTGTGTATATATATATATATATATATATATATATATATATATATATATTTATTTTACATATTCATAAATTCTGAACTCTGAGCAAGAACCTCAGCAAAGGATAGGGGAATAGAATGGAAAATTTAAGGCACATTGGTTGAAAATGAGTAAAGATAATACATCTGTAATGGCAGCAAGTAGGTGGCATTAGCAGACGCTGATAATTGAGATAGAAAGGAAAATATTGGAACTAGTTAACAGCTTCAAATATCTGGAAGAGGTGGTGGCGAAGAAGGGATGTCTGAATGAAGAGGTCAAAGCTAGAATCAGAGGGGGTGCAACCAAATGGGACAGAGTGTCAGGGGTAGTGTATCGCTGAAGTATGCCTAAGAAGCTGAAAAGTAAGGTATACAAAACAGTGGTATGACCAGTACTATTGTACAGTACAGAAAACTGGGAAATAAAGCCAGAGCAGTTGAGGAAGCTAGAGGTGATATGGATGAAGTGGCTTAGACAGGTGGTAGGATGCACACTGTGGGACAGTTGAAGAAATAAGGACATCAGAGCAGAAACCAAAGTAGCTCCAATTGCTGAGAAGGTCAAGAAGAGCAGACTACAGTGGTTTGGGCGGATGTGCAGAAAAGCAGAAGACAATCTAGTAAAGTAGATTTGGAACAGACAAGAAGAAGGCAAGAGGAATTGAGGGTATCCAGCAAAAATATGGATGGAATGCATGACAGGTATCTGTGATAGGCATGACTGTCAAAGGAGGTAGTAGAGTGCACTTAATTGAGAAAGATGGTGACAGTTAACACGAGACCTTGACCTCATGTAGAAAAAGGGGACTGATGATAATGATGTTACATGTGATTAAACAAGAATCAGCTGGGTTAGCTGGTGTTGTAGGTGGCTACCTGAAGCAGATGCATGCAGCTCTTTTGCCTAATAAGATTATCCTTTTTCCCTGAATTTTATATAAGTAGGTATGCTCTGAATTTCTGTTGGTAGACCAACAATCTTAGTTCCAAGATGGAGTAAGCTATCATTAGATGCTAACTAGTTTGTGAGACTTTTAGATGGTGGGGTACTTTTTCATTTGGATTGATGCTGTTAAAGGATTTTTCTTGATGGCCAGCCGGTGAATTGTGGAGGTACATAACATTCTCTGTAAAAGTGTATATTTGCCAGGCAAAGAAGATATTAGAGTGGCACACTCTCTTATAGGAAGCCAGTTTTCCAGATGAATAGTCATAAAATGAGGTTCATTTTTAGTTGAAAGGACTATCAGTTTGCAAATGCTTTTGAAGAGATTTTGGATGTCATGAAGATTTTAAAGTAGTCACTGACAAACAATGGTAAGGTGCATTGTAATGGAGGTTGTAGGATGTTTTGGCAATGACAATTCTTCTATCAAAGGTAAAAATAGTATGAAACTTTCTTGCATCCAACAAGAGTTAAATTGATTTTAACCTTTATGTTGATGATATGAAGTGATATTTTTAAGCTGGGCTCTAGAGTGTCCCTTACATATTTGAAGGGTATAAAGCATTCTATCATCTGGTTGTTATATGACAGTGGGATAGAAAAACAAAATCACTTATTTAGCTTGTGTAAGGTGGCAAATAACTTCACTTTGGTTGTTTTAATACTAAGTGTGAGTTGCATGAGAAACAATCATGGATGCAGGTTTTTGAGAGTACAGTTTCTGACATTCAAAGATTTATGTCAGTGTAGAAGAATATCTTTAGTTTTAAGTGTATTGTTAATGGGTTAATGAATAGCCTGAAAAGGACACGGATGAGGACTGATCTTTGGGGAGGACTTGCAGTGATTTTCTGGTTATGAAAAGGAGTTGTTGTACCTGTTTGAAAACATTCTGTTTGAGATGTAGTTGGAGAATTAGCATATAATGTGGAGATTCCAAAATTAAGATATGTGATTGAGTTAAATAGTACTGTATAGCTGAATGAGTCAGTGGGTCACAGCAAAGGTTTGATGATTGCATGTCAGGTTGAACCTATATGTCAGATATGTTGGAAGAGCAAATTGCCACATGTATTAAGGAACAACAATAAAAGGCCATGTGCAGAAGAACTACAGTTGAGTAATGATGAGATAAACTGTTTCTATTCAAAAGAATGCTCCTAGGGTAAACTAAGGGTATGTAGGCTTCAAGTGAGGGTAGGCTAGGGGATTTCTCTAGGCAAGAGACTTGGGGTGTACTGGTGAATTCAGATGCAAAGCTGGTGGGAGTTAAACCATAAAGGATCAATTTTGTGATGTAATTTAGTTTACCATTTTAGGTCATTTATTTGCTATGAGAAGGTGAAGACAGTATAATGAGAATATAATTAGTTTTAGTGCATCTTATTATACTTTTTGGCTTGATTACATTGTCTTATGCTAAGCATCATGGTCTAGGTGAGATCTTGTTTGTTTCAAGGTTTTACAGGTGATAAGCCTTTGCTTGAGAAACAGTTCCAGGTCTACTGTCACTCATGGTAGATATGAGGCATTCTGTAGTCTTATTCTTTAAGGATAAAGCGGATTTTGGATAATAACTAGATTTACGATTAGAAAAAATGTTTCTTCACTGACAATAGTGATGGCAAAGATCTTGCAAGTTACATTGTTAATGGTGTTTTATATACTGGCAGTGTTTATACTGATAGGGTGAAAGGTGTGGATTTAATTAATACACATATGAAAGATAAGTTAAAGTGATTTGGAGGACACACATAATGGCTAAGATTGACCAGTAAGAAGACTGTCTAGAAGAGTGCTGTCATTTCTAGCTCTGTGACATATGGTAGATGTTATATTAGCAGTGCGTGCCAGATAGACTATCACAGATATAAAATTATAACAAAGTAAAGAAAGCCTATGCTGAAAACAGACTGACAAACACTCCTATTCCAGACAACAGTGTTAACTAAATAAATACAGCTTGTGTGGAAAACCATCTCTACCCAGCCAGACTATCCAACTTATCAGTGTTAATTAAATAAATATGTCCTGTGCAGAAAACAAGCTCTGCCTAGCCAGACTATCACATTTATCAATGTTAACTTAATAAATAAGTCATCTCCTGAAAACAGGTCACTCGGCTAGATTATCCCAGTGATCAAATGTTCCAATGTTTAGGGAAGTCAAGTTTAATACCTAGAAAGGCCTTTAAAGAGCTTGCCACCATAAAGAGCTGAGTTAAATCCCTGTGAACTTGACCATTGATCTAACTTAATTTTGAACGAGTTAATGGATCCTATTTTCCTAACCCAAAGTAGTATATTATTGCACTACAAACAAGTCCTTCCATGAAAAGAATTATTCCAACAGTAGTTTTACCTGTTAAACTATCTACAAAATAATTATTGTTCATGGTATTCAGTATAGTCTTCTGTGAATACTCATTCACATTCCACAAACCACTATCTTTAACACATTTATAAATAATAATTATATCACCACTGACTAATTTAGATTTAATAGTAAACACGTTTAACACCATAATTCTACCATAATACCTCTTACCCAACATTCCATGTACTTCCTACTGAAATACCTTTGTATAATTTTCAGTCTAGCGTGCACATGTATTGACCCACAATATTTTATGATAGGCCTCACTATAGTTTTATAGATTGGAAGTAAGACTGTCATATCTCTAATAACAATGTTTCTAAAATATTGTTCATTTCCAAGTAACACATTCTAACAATATGCAGTAAATGAGGATGAAAGCTTAAAAGGATTTCAATTTTTATACTCAAATCTCAAGTGACAGTAACCTCTTGAATGCTAATATTATCCAAAGCATAGGCTAGTTAGTGTTCCCAATCCCAAAAATGCATAACTCAAGTTTTATTAACATTAAGATGGACTAAAATAAATAAGGCACTGCAGAAAATGGACTCCACACAGTCATACTATCTCAGTAAACAGCTGTCAAATACATGAATAAGATATCAACTAAAACAACCTTTGCACAGCCAGACTACTCAGGCATATAATTTAAATGGATAAATGATCATGACAACCACAACATGGAATATTTGCTATTAGGAAGAAGTAGCATTTTAAATTAATACAAAGTTGCAGACTTCAAAAAAAATGGGATTATTTTAATATATTTTCCCCAAATAATCAGTACTAAAATTACTCACATAGATGTTTTCTTGTCACTTTGACTGGTTTTGACTTCATATTTTCCATAACCTTTACTGAGCAAAATAATGAGAGTCACTATAGCAGGTATTCCTGTAAAGGTGAAAAAAATTGAGATCAGTTATTATGTTGCATTCTTCAGCAGCCTTCCATTATTTAATCAAGGTAAGTGATCCAAACTTAACTACCATGCCAATGTTACTGCTGTCATATTTGAGCATTGTATTTAATCTTCAGGGAAATGCAGTCAGTAGAAAAAGTAAATGCAACAAATATTCATATTTAAAGTTGGCACATTTTGCTGTACATCATATGTAATATAATGATCAAAAATATGCAACAGATTTATTTTTATGCTTCAGGTCAACCTGTTTCAGCTATACCCATGGAAATGCTTGTAGACACAAAAGTGCTTTTTTTTTCCTGACATCATTTCAGGGACATGCATGCTTACAGTGGGACCATGTAAACAGCAACACATCCCACCTGTTGTGAGACAGATCCCAGTGTGAGTAGGCTTCAAATGAGAATTGAAAGTTTACAGTTGTAAGGAACAATCTAGCACACATGGAGCTATGCTGTGGTGTACAGCACTGTTAGTTGTTACAATCACTGCAAAGGATAATCTCTAGTTCCTCCCTCCAAAGAAGGACAGCTGCATTTAGCCAATCACTGCTCCCTTGTCAGCCTAAATTCACACTCACTCCTCCCTCCCTGAGAAGGCCCCACAGTTTCCAAGCTGTTAAATGAAATCAGGTCAGCAAGTATAGAGCGATGCCTCTGCACCAGTGGGCCAGTGAAAATACTGCCTGGGTTTGATAAATATTGTTGCTATTTTGTTTATTCATTTAATGCTTTAGTGAGCTTTTATTTGCCATACATTGCCACTTTCTTATGCTTCAATGTGAATTGTTACTTTCCTATGCTTTAAAATTAAGATAGCCTGGTCAAACATCTGGTACATGACAGAAAGTAAATCTAGTTAATGAAGTGAGTAATGAGTGTTATTAGACACGAGGCAGGCAGAATGGTGCAGTGCGTTTGGAAAAGGCTTAAGTCTGGGAAAACTTTAATTATTAGTAATTATTTAATGTCAAGTGTCCTTGCTGTCTGTTACTAGTAATATGTCTTGTATGACAGTAAATCAGGCCAGCAAGGAGGCACATACAGCTTTATTAGGCACAGATCTAGTGTCTTTAATTTCAGAGGACATGCCTAGTGGGGATCTATGGATTGGTCACTACTAGGAGAAAGGTATGGAAGTATCGTGGATGGATAGTGAGGAGAAAATTTTCAGCTAAAATTAATGTGCTGGGGAAGGTTGTTATGGATGAAAAAGAGTGGGGACAAAGTGAGTGAAAAAGCAAGCTATTGAACTCCATCATGGATGGCATACTTTGGGCCATGGGCTATAGTAATATAAGAGTAACAATTAACGTAAAAGATAAGACCTGCAAGAGGTAAGTAAAATGTGTTAGGGAAGTGAGGGCAGCACATTTTCAGGAGGCTAGGGAAAAGGAAACAAAGATGATGGGGCAGTAAACAATAACAATGAAACTGAGTTAGCTGAAGGCATCATGAGGGAAAACATTTTTGGTTATGTGGGAGAAAGAAGGAATCCAGAAGTCGAACTGGCAAGGCTAAGCAGATGTGAAGGAGCTCACAGAAGGCAAAGAAAAATATCAGAGTGAAGGGATATTTAGTTTCAGTCTTCACAAAAGGCACATGCTGAATAGGAGGCAGGATATAATGGTGAGCACAATGGAAAGTTACCAGGCTAGAGGAGAAGGAGAAGAAAGAAGCGCAGAAGAAATTGGCTGTTCTTAGGGATGATGAAAAACAAGGACATACCCCCTTTAATATAATATAGGCCAGTGTGCTCTGGTAGAGCACCAATGTAAAACTTTAACAGATCACTGGATAGTGCAGAAATGCTAAAGGACTGGAAGATAACATGCTTGGTACCCATGTAAAAGGAGCTACAACCCTTGTAAGTTTACAATGATGGCAGTGAAATTCACAGTGATAATCAAGAAGGGATGCTTGGAAGCAACTTCAGGACATCAGCCAATATGGTTTCATGGATAAAAGGAAGTTGCAATCAAGTTTTATGACTAAGCTTGACAGGGGGGAATACCAGTAGAGAGTCTACCTGAACTTCAACAAGGTATTTCATTCTGTCCCACAAGATGCTAATAGGAAAACTGAAATGGTTGGGGGCAGGCAAAGTATAGCTGCATGGATGAATGGAAGAAACCATAATGTACTGGTGATAGGGACAGATTTACAAAAAAAGAAAGTGATTAGAGGAATATTACAGATGTCTGTCCTAGATCCAGTACTCTTTGGTATGTATTTTTCAGACACATGTACAGGAAATAGAGAAAAAAGATCCAATGCCTTTGTGGTGGAAAATGTAAGAAAATCTGAGCAAAAGCTTTCAAAGGCTGAAGAAATGGACATAATTGCTGTAGTTGAGGTACAATTGGGCAGCAGTTGGCAGTTGATATTCAGAGAAAAAATGTAAAGTACTTCACCGAGGCCATAGCAATGTCAGCATGTAATATCAGCTGGAGAGAAAACTGGCAATAACAGAGATGGAAGAGGATGTGAGGGTGTTGATTATAGATGTGCCAGAGCACAGGGAACACAATGAATGTGAGGGTGTTGATTACAGATGTGCTGGAGTACTGTGAGCACAATGAATGTGAGGGTGTTGATTACAGATGTGCTGGAGCACTGGGAGCAGAATGAATGTGAGGATGTTGATTACAGATGTGATTACGGTGTACTTTGAGCATAATCAGAAAGCAGTTGCAGCAGCAAACAGAGAGCTTCTTAAGTTGTATCTTCAAAGGCGAGAGAGACCAGAATTAAAAAGGCAGTGAATCCAGCAGACAGGGTTTTGAGCCCACTATGGTGAGTACTTTGTGCAGTTCAAAACATCAGATAAGGAAAAGGACACAAGGCTCTTACTGAGACCAAAAGAGACAGGGATATGATGGTGTTGCAAAAGATTATGTCAGGGAGATGAGTAGGTGCATGTTAAACAGAAAAGGCAGAGTTGAAATGAGGAGATACACACATGTTTGGACTAACTTCCAAGATCTCTGAAACTACTTTGGTGATATAATCCACAGGCACATTCAAAAGGATGTAGGACAGGTAGAAAAAAATATAATGCACTACAAAGTACAGACTTCACAGGTTTATCTCATTTTTCTATAAAACTAATGTTATGCTTTTATGTTTAATTCATCTCATATCTGAAAATTATGATGAAGCTGTGTTACTTGGCGAAGAGTATTTGTTCATATTTAATAGTTCACTGACTGTTGAAATATGCATAATTCATATTTATGATGTAATGACTATAAAATAAAAGACATATTCTCAACATGTGAAGAATATCTCTTACTTACCTGAAGTTGACTATGCCTAACAGGCAACATAGTAGCTGTAAAACTCAATGAAATACTCATGAAATACTGCATTTGTCACATACAATTTGTCATATGCCATTCCACATTTCATAGTACTTAACAAAATCTTTTACAGGATTATAGATGGACACTTGCACATAAGATATACCCAAGACTGCAACTCATCATCAGCTTCTTTTTCCCATTTCTACACGGAGTTGGGGAGTTGCATCAACTGTTGCCATCGCTCTTGATTCAGTACCACTCTCCTACCTTTGTCAATAGCTATGCCTGACTAACACAGGTATTCTTAAACAATCCATCCATCTCTTTTGCTGGATGCCCTCATTTCTTCTTGCATTCTTTCTATCTTTCCTAGATATTCTTCACCACTGCTTTTCCTGCTCATGTGCCTAAATAATCATAATCTGGTCTCTTTGACTTTCTCTGCAACTGGATCTACCTGGCCTTGTGCTCTGTTATGCTCATTTCTTCATCTGTGCCACAGTGTGTACTCCACTACTCATCTCAGACCCTTCATCTCCATCTCTTCTAGTTTCCTTAGATTTCTTTACCATACAGCAGTACTGGTCACACCAGCATTTTGTACTACTTATTTTTCAACTTCTTTGACATTCCCCTGTCAGAGACAACCCCTGACACTCTGAGCTAGTTGGCTACAGCCCCTCTGATACTAGCTTTGACATCCTCATTCAGAATTCCAATCTTCTCAACAGCCCTACTAGTTATCTGAAGTTGTTAACCTGTTTCATTATTTTCCTTTCTATCTAAATACTCAGCTTCTTCTGATTTCCCCATTTGTTACCATTGCAGCTGTCTTATCTGTACTCAGTTTCATCCTGTGTGCCTCCAGTTTTGCATTCCATTCCCTGTCATTAGCTGAAGTTCTTGTTCAAAGTCTGCCTTCATTGCTACACCATCTGTATGCAGCAACCCCAGCCTCTCTGCTAATGTAGTCCATCACCATTAAGAACACCAACAGAACTGAACCATGACACACACCCACTCCCACTGGGACCCACAGTGTGAGACCAAGCACTGTTCATACTTGTGTCATTGGTTCTTGTACATAACCTGTACTAGTTTTACCAATGTTTCTGTAACTATGAGCCATCACAGAACTGCCCAAATTCTTGGGACATTGCTTTCCCCAAATCTAAGAATGCTCAGTTGGACTGTTTCCTCATCTTTAGCTTCTTCTCAACTATCTGACTCACTGTGAACATTGGGTCAGTTGTGCTATACTGTATCCTGTTCTGAATTCAGAACATTGGGTCAGTTGTGCTATACTGTATCCTGTTCTGAATTCAGAACATTGGGTCAGTTGTGCTATACTGTATCCTGTTCTGAATTCAGAACATTGGGCCAGTTGTGCTATACTGTATCCTGTTCTGAATTCAGAACATTGGGTCAGTTGTGCTATACTGTATCCTGTTCTGAATTCAGAACATTGGGTCAGTTGTGCTATACTGTATCCTGTTCTGAATTCAGAACATTGGGTCAGTTGTGCTATACTGTATCCTGTTCTGAATCCAAATTGCTGATCTTACATTCTATTACTTTGCTTGTAATCATCCTCTCCAAAACATTCATGTAGTGTGATAAGAGTTTGATACCCCTATAATTATGAATACCCCTTTGCCCTTGTACATTGCCATTAGAATGCTTATTCTCCTATCATCTGAGATACACCTTTCCCCCATCTTCCTATGATTACTGCCTGGAGCCATTTCTCTCCTAACTCACCCAGTATCTTGATTATAACTGCTGTGGCCTCATCTGAGCCTGTTACTTTCCCTAATTTAATTTTTCTTAGTGCTCTTTTTGCTTCTTCTAGGCTGGGTGTGGGACAATACAGCTTCTATGGATGTTTCTTCATTTGGAAGATGCTGGAAGTACTTTTTTCCATTTGCCTTTGATGTCATGTGGACTAGTGAGCAGGTTGTTGCTGGCATCCCATTGAATAGTGTCTGACTGCTATCTTCTTTATCTTTCTGTTTTTACCTTACAACTTGGTGAAGTTTCTTTGTGTCATCTGCTGAGCTACTTTCTAAAAGCCTCTGATGCCTTGATCTTTGCAATTGCAACTGCTCTCTTAGCATGTTTGTTAACCAAATAGTACTGCTTCATAGCCTGGTCAGTCTTTCTTATCTCCCACTTCTACTTGCACTCCTTTCTTTTCATGATTTTCTAGACTTCTGCATGTCATCACCATCTTTCTTTAAGTACCTTATTTCCATACCTTATGCTTGGGGCATATCTGTTCTATAATCCTCACAAATGCTGTTTTGTGCTGCTGCCATTTTTTAACTCCACCTATTTCCTCTTCTTCTTAAGGTGCTAGAGCCCTCACTACTTCCTTGAACTCTTGCGCTTTCTCACCAGTCAACTTCCAGGTCTCCAGTCTAGTCCCTTTATGCCTTCCCAGACCACTGCTTGCAACCAGTGGTTTATGCTGTAGGCCATGTATTTCACTGGTGATGATTTTGCAATCACTGATTCTACCACTAATGATTTAGATGCAGTAGTCCCTAATACATTCCTTGTGCAGGGTGCTCACCACTCACTTTAGATTTCTCATCTCCAATCCACAAGCGTTCTCCCACACCTATACTCTGACACTAAGTTAAAACTCACAATACATCCATAGGAACTTGACCCTAAGTCAGGAAAGTACATTCTGTCTTCTATTCACTTTAAGTGCTCCTCCTCATCTGTGCTCCGAGTGAAAACTCACAATACATCTACAGGAATGTGACCCTTGTGATTCAGCTGTTAACATCTTTAACTTGGGTTGAAGCTGAAGAAGTGTTGCGCACACTAGCTGGGACAGTATCGCTAGGTTACCCCGCCCCCCTTTCTCCCCTATACTTTAGTCTTTTTATTTTATATTTTCAAGCCAGTATATAAAAGCAGCTTGCTGATCATCCTGCCTGCTCTCTTACTCTACCAAGCAAAACAGTTATATTTCCATACATTGCTTTAAGGTATATAAATGCCCGATATTACACTTGGACACTGTCTATAATGTAAGTAAGGAAGAAAAAAAAACAGATTCAACTCTAGTTGGTTCATGCTATAGTCTAATTACAGTCTATGTATATTGGCACTGACCTGCTGTGATTTAGATTTTCTGATAGTTTTTTTAGCAGTCTTTTGTTGGCCAGGTTCTCTGTTTTATTCTCTTATTGCCATGATTTTCCATAGATGGAGTGTGACTCGTGTGCGACCCACCCCTTTCTACCCAACATCCATATGGAATTTATTAATTACAGTAACCTGGCAGGTGCCATTTCTAAATAATGATTTAAATGCAGTAGTCCTTAAAACGTCCCTTGCACAGTGTGCTCACCATGTAAGTTTACATTGTTGAATTACATTTGTCTGTTTGCCTGCATGTTTTCTGTACCTGTTCTACAATACATTGGTAATTATTACTAGAGAGCAACATACAGACCTCTTAACCAATTGGGGACAAATTTCAACAGAATCAGGGACAAGTCAAGAAAAAAATCAGGGACAATCAGGGACACTTTTAAAATATTAGTGCTATTAACTTGAAACATTGACAGAATCAGAGCATATGAATTAATAGACATTTTCTGAAGTAAAAGAGGTTTATAACTCTTACTTATTGTCATTATTCATTAAATGTAATTCACCACCTTTCCTCCAAAAGTCACTAGTTTTAGGAGGGATTAAGAGGGACAGAGTTAAAATTTGAGTCAAAATCAGGGACATCCCTGAAAATCAGGGACAGTTGAGAGGTATGAGCAACAACTATTATGTCAGATTTGTAAACTGTAAAAGTTCTACCAGTTGCAGTTGCACGACCAATAGTTACACATATATACATTTTCCCTTCTGCTATCGGTAATATGTGCAGTTATGGTTTGAGTTAACTTACTTTAAATAAGCTACCATTTTTTTTTATTTATTTGTTGAATACTCTATAACTATATTAACAAACTATTTTAGTTTATTTTAAGCACTCATAGTTTAAATGCTCACTATTCTGATCATTTAATGATAACATTTTGCATCTGTGATCTTGCATTTACTGTTGTATCTCTAGAATTGTTAGAAGTGTATTACAGTCTTTCTCTGCATTTAATGTCAGTTAAATTCATGTTGTGTTACAGTCTATTGTTTTAATATACGTCCTTCCTGCTGTTTCTTTGCAAAACTGATATTTGTTACATTTTGTTCTCTTGCAATGATACATGGTTTTCCAAACTGGTTGCCATAAAACACCGTATATAATTGTAATTACATTACTTAGGATTGTTCTCCATTTAACCACAGGTATTCCCTCTAATCCCTTCCTCTTCTACTCTTTTTCCTCTTACAGTCACTTAGATGACTCATTTCCAATCCACGCCCATTCCCCCTCACCTGTGCTCTGACACTGAGTCAAAAACTATCAATACATCTACAGGAAAGTGACCCTCAGTTAGGGAAATGCATTCTGTCCACTATGTATGCCTTTGCACCTGTGATTCAGCTGTTAAGTTAGCATCTTTAATTTGGGTTGAAGCTGAAAAATTGGTGTGCACACTAGCTGGGACAATATTGCTAGGTTCCCCTCCCACTTCTCACACTATACTTTAGTCTTTCTTACTTTAACTTTTTAAGCCAGTATATAAAAGTAGCTTGCTAATCATCCTTCCTGCTCTAACACTTACTCTACCAAACAAAATTGTTATTTCCATACAGTGCTTTTAGGCATATGCATGCCTGATATTACACTTGGATGCTGTCTACAATGCAAGTAGGGAAGAAAAAAACATGGATTCAACTCTAGTTGGGCCATGCTGTAGTCTGATTGCAGTCTGGCACTGACCTACTGTAATTTATATTTTGTGATATTTTTTCAGCAGTCTTTTGGTGGCCAGGTTCTCTGTTTATTCTCTTATTGTGGCAGTTCTCCCAAGATGGAGTGTGGCTCACATTTGCAGCCTGTCTCTTCCTACCCAACATCTGTATGGAATCTTTTAATAGCAGTGACCCAACAGGCACCATTTTTAAAATAATGTCTTAGATGCAATAGTGATAATGCGTCCTTGAGTAGTGTGCTCACCATTTAAGTTTATATTGTTGAATTACATTTGTCTGTTTGCCTACATATTTGCTGCATGTAATTATTACTAGTGAGTAACAAGTATTATGTTAGCTTTGTAAACTGCAAAAGTTCTGCCAGTTGGTGTTGGGCAACCCATAGTTATATGCACCTAAATTTTCCCTGTTGCTATCGGTAATATGTGCAGTTATGGCTTGAATTAAGTTACTTTAATAAGCTACCATTTGTTTCATTTATTTGCTGAAAACTCTAATGGTCTAACTATATTCTTACATGATTTTATTGTATGCAATTGTAATTATTATATTACTAAAGATAGCTCTTTGTTTAACCACAGGTATTCCCTCTTTTCCATTCCTCTTCTACTTTTTCAGTCACTTTAGATTTCCTCCTCATCTGTGCCTTAAAGCTGAGTCAAAATTCACAATACATCTAAAGGAATGTTACCCTAAGTTGGGAAAGTGCATTCTGTCACTATATATAAATATATATATATATATATATATATATATATATATATATATATATATATATATATATATATATATATATATATGTCTCTCCCTTGTGATTCAGCTGTTAAGTTCACATCTTTGTTTGAGTTGAAGCTGAAGAAGTGTTGTGCACACTAGCTGGGATGATATTGCTAGGTTCTCTTCTCCATTCTCCCACTATACTTTAGTCTGTCTTACTTTAAATTTTCAAGCCAGTATATAAGAGTAGCTTGCTAATCATCCTTCCTGGTCTAACACTTACTCTACTAAACAAAGCAGTTATTTCCATACAGTGCTTTAAAGTACATGCATGCCTGATATTACACTTGGATGCTGTCTGCAATGTAAGTAGGGAAGAAAAAAACATGGAGTTAACTCTAGTAGGTTCATACTATAGGATAATTGCAATCCGGGTATATTGGTACTGACCTGCTGTGATTTAGATCTTCTGATAGTTTTTCTGTAGTCGTTTGGTAGTCAGGTTCTGCTCACTCACTCAACTCCCCTACCCTACCCCCAAGTCCGACCCACTCCAGTGCATCTAAACTTATTTCAAACTAACCACACCCATCAATTACTAATATCCTCATCTAAAATGCTACCAAATAATCCACACCCATGCACAACCTAGCCTATATCCACTCACTGATACACCACATGCCTTTCTCCAGCCTTCCTCCTTTCCTTAATTCACTCTAGCTTCAATTCTGTCCTCGCTGTTCTATCTAATGAAAACTTCCCACTGTCACAAACATCTAAAAATGTTATTATATACAATCTTCCTCATACTCCTTTTTGTAGCAAATCACCTAACATCCTATCACATTCAGCTGTCCAACACTTTCTTCTCTCCTACTGTTTCATTCCCTCACCCCACTCCACTTGATTCCTCTCTAACACTACTCATATAGGATATTTTCCATATGTATGCACACGTTTATTTTCTACATCCCAAATTTTTTTTAAGTAAAACTATCTCATAAAAATCTCTCAAAATCAATCTTATACTTTGTATCACATCTAAAACATAATAGTGATATTTTTTATTTTTATTTTTTTTTTATTTTATTTTAACATTTGTTGTCCAGGAAAGTCTGACTAGGTTCCACAGATCCTGTTTTCAGTGGAGGCCTGGGGAGGAATGCTCCAGAAGCATGTCTTTAGAATCTGGGAGGAAACTGGAGTACCCAGAGGAAACCCACACGAATGCAGTCTGGTGGACCCCAGCCATATAAATAAACTCTACAACAAAGGACTTCTCAAAAGCCGACTTCACACTTCTAAAAAGACAGTGGTCTCCTTTAAGGCCCCAGGCGTGGAGAGAGCAGTACTCAAGCAGCTGAATCACTTACAAGTGCCTTCTACCAGCACCTGCAGGCTGCATGGAAGGCTACAAGATAGAGCAAAATCCTTAAAGGCCAAAGGCACCGCCAGTCTGGTGGACCCCAGCCATAAATAACAAAATCAGGAAAGCTACTCCAAATAGAGCAAAATCCTTAAAAGGTAGGACACCCTTGATCACTATAAGTAAAAAACTAAGAGCTCTCATAAAATCATCCAAAGCAAATTTCGAGAAAAATAGCTAAAGACTCAAAAGACAATCATAAGGCCTTCTTTAGCTATGTTAGAAACCTAGGAGAAACTCCCTGATATGCTCAGAACTAGTACAAAATGATGAGAAGATTACTGATCCTACAGACATTGCCAACATACTGGCTGACAGGTACAGTGCAAACTTCTCCCCCCCCTTCCCCCCAAGAGGAGAGATATCTATACCAAACGATTTCAGCCCCAAACATCTCCAGCGCCCAAGTGAGAACTGCTCTCTCCTAAGCCAAAAACACAGCATCCATGGGACCTGATGGTGTCCCCGGCTGTGTGCTCCACGAACTCAATGAGGAATTAAACCCACAGCTAGGACAGCTGTTTAATCAAAGTCTTACCTCTGGATACGCACCCAGGAGTGGCGCACTGCAACTGTGGTCCCACTTCACAAAGGCGGTGCCTCCACCGACCCTGGAAATTACCGCCCATTAGCTTGACAAGCCTTATCTGCAAAGCCATGGAGAGGATCATAATGGACCTCATAAATAAAGACATAGGGAATTTGCAGACTTTGGATCCAACCCAGTTTGGCTTTGTCAAAGGCAGATCATGCCTTTTAAACTTGGTTGACTTTTTGAAACAGTCACCAAAGCCATTGATGAGGGAAAGGCAGTCCATACAGCCTACCTCGATCTGGCTAAGGCCTTCGATACAATACCCCACTCGGGTATCATTGAAAAACTCATCAGCTTAAATGTTAACCCATACATCACAAGATGGGTTGCAAACTGGCTGAGTGACAGAACCCACAGGGTCAGAGTTGCTGGCGCCATGTCAGACTCAAAGCCTGTCACAAGTGGTGTCCCACAGGGCTCAGTCCTGGGCCCACTCTTGTTTGGCATCTACTTTTCCGAAGTAAAAGCAAACACAGGAGGGTTATGGCTGACAAAGTTTGCAGATGACTGCAAACTGGGCGCCATAGTAGAAAACACATCTGACACAGATATCCTTCAGAAGGGTCTCACAGAAACGGATAACTGGTGCCAGAGCCACGGCCTAAAGTTAAATGCCAAAAAATGCATAGTCATACCCCTCGGGAAAAACAAGGTTACCTAGCTACCAAATAGGTGGCAATCCACTGAGCACAGAAGAAGTTATCAGGGACCTGGGGACCCAGGTTGATAGTAGTCTGTCATTCGACACCCATGTAGCTAAAGTAGTTAGGAAGACCTTCTACATTGCCCACCTTATCATGAAGGGATTCTCATCTAGATCAAGGGAGGTCATAGTCTCCCTTTACTCATCACTCATCAGACCAGTGATTGAGTACAATGCCCCATTCGGAATGTATCTGACCCAACACTTGCAGCAGCTGGAGAGGCCACAAAAGTTCCTCACCAAAAGGATAAAGGGTCTCAAAAATATGTCCTATGCTGCCCGACTGAAAGAACTCCAGCTCTATTCAGTCGCTTACCGCTTGCTCAGAGGTGACCTTTGCCTAACATACAAGGCCATGTCAAACCCAGATTTGATGAATATGCTTCACCTCAAAAAATCTAGATCCATCAGAGCCACAAGGGCGGGAGACTTAAACCTCGACACGGCTATTAATAGGACGTGCTGGAGGGATAGATTCATCACCCAAAGACTCCCTATGCTGTGGAACAAAATCCCGGTACATGTGGGGCAGAGCACCTCGCTGGCCTTGTTCAAGAGAAATCTTGACCAATGGATGGGAGATCGCAGATATACCCCAGGGATTACCTCAGTGTCACTGCTCGACAGAGGCACAGCAAAATAATGGGTATAGTTCCCCATACTAAAGGGGTGGCGTAAGCCACAAAACGATGGGCTAGGCTTGTAAATGCCCTTGGGCAGATAGCCTAGTATGAACCTATGAACCTATGAACCTATAAGAGTAGCTTGCTAATCATCCTTCCTGGTCTAACACTTACTCTACTAAACAAAGCAGTTATTTCCATACAGTGCTTTAAAGTACATGCATGCCTGATATTACACTTGGATGCTGTCTGCAATGTAAGTAGGGAAGAAAAAAACATGGAGTTAACTCTAGTAGGTTCATACTATAGGATAATTGCAATCCGGGTATATTGGTACTGACCTGCTGTGATTTAGATCTTCTGATAGTTTTTCTGTAGTCGTTTGGTAGTCAGGTTCTGCTCACTCACTCAACTCCCCTACCCTACCCCCAAGTCCGACCCACTCCAGTGCATCTAAACTTATTTCAAACTAACCACACCCATCAATTACTAATATCCTCATCTAAAATGCTACCAAATAATCCACACCCATGCACAACCTAGCCTATATCCACTCACTGATACACCACATGCCTTTCTCCAGCCTTCCTCCTTTCCTTAATTCACTCTAGCTTCAATTCTGTCCTCGCTGTTCTATCTAATGAAAACTTCCCACTGTCACAAACATCTAAAAATGTTATTATATACAATCTTCCTCATACTCCTTTTTGTAGCAAATCACCTAACATCCTATCACATTCAGCTGTCCAACACTTTCTTCTCTCCTACTGTTTCATTCCCTCACCCCACTCCACTTGATTCCTCTCTAACACTACTCATATAGGATATTTTCCATATGTATGCACACGTTTATTTTCTACATCCCAAATTTTTTTTAAGTAAAACTATCTCATAAAAATCTCTCAAAATCAATCTTATACTTTGTATCACATCTAAAACATAATAGTGATATTTTTTATTTTTATTTTTTTTTTATTTTATTTTAACATTTGTTGTCCAGGAAAGTCTGACTAGGTTCCACAGATCCTGTTTTCAGTGGAGGCCTGGGGAGGAATGCTCCAGAAGCATGTCTTTAGAATCTGGGAGGAAACTGGAGTACCCAGAGGAAACCCACACGAATGCAGGGAGAACATGCAAACTCCACACAGAAGGCACCCCAGCCGAGAATCGAACCGGAGAACCTCTTGCTGTGAGGCAACAGTGTTAACCGCTGCACCACTGTGCCACCAATCCTGGCCCAAAAACCAATCTACAACAACTCCTCAACTTCCCTATGTTACAGCCCTACAGTGCAATAAACACTTCTCCTGAAGGATCAGTCCTAGTACGCTTTAACATCAATCTCTTGAGCATAGTTAATAAGCTGATGAGCTCCACACCAATCTTTCACACTTCTCCCCCAATATTGCAGTACTAACAGAAACCCAGCTGAAACCAGAAATAAACAACAAAATTTTCCCCCAGGTTATAACATACATAGGCTTGACAGAAAAACAAACATGGAAACATGGAGGTGGAATTGCCATTATGTATAAAAAAAATTTCAAATTAGAACTTTTAGAACCAAGCATTACATAATTCAACAATGTTGAGATATTATTTGGCAAACTCAAAATAAACTCCAATAAATACATATTTATAGGTTCCTTCTGGAAATAACTTTGCTATAATTCAGGAAATTATCCACTTGCCTTCCTTAATGTTTTCTCAAGAAATCTTTATAAAGGATGACTTTAACATCGACTGGTTCTCTTACAACTCTGAATACCCTACTAATTTCTTAACTTGCATGGCTTTACCCAAGTTATACAAACTTCTACCAGAATAGACAAAACTACCAAAAGACAATCTATTCTAGACTGATTCGTAACAAACAAATCATCTCATGCTTACTGTATTCTCCTCCCTTAAAACTAACTACTATGAATTCTATTCAGCCCATATCCCACTCCTTCTAAAAACCCATATCATTCTCTTTATTCCTCCTCACCCTACTTAGCATACCTTTACCTTAACTATACTCCCTTTCCACCTAACCCTTAACTTATCACTCTATTTCTACTCAACTAACCTAACTTCCATTTCCTCCTCTTTTACCATCTTTTCCTAAAACTATACTTTCTCCTAACCTTTGTATCTCCTCTTGCTTTTTCCCCTACATACCCCACATATTACTTTCTAATATATAGTCCTCTATCACCCCTTTTCCCTCTTCTGCAATTCCTCTTCTCTCATCCCTGTTCTACATGGCCTACAAAATAAGCATACTATAATAATATTACCCATTTAAATTTCCTCTAGTGTTTTTCTATCGGAATCATATCATTTTTAAATTCCATTTGTCTCTTGGATATACTCTCCTCACATAAACCTTATGTATGTATCTACTGTGCAATATGGCTTTGAACTATTGTATGTATAAATAACTGCCCTTTCCATCAATGTGAAATTTTATCAAATACTCAGATCTTATTCTAAAATGTACAAGTTAATGCAATCAGTATGATTATGTAAGTATGCTATTTGTGTTTGCAGCTTTTCTCTTCAGTCCTCTGCTGAAAATGGGCACTGACCCAGTTGGACGTTCCCCGTAAATAAATGTTAAATAAATAAATAATACTCCCAATGCACTTTCCTTAATATAAGGAAGTCTACTAGGAGGAAGCCTACCTGAGATGCATGTTTGCCACTCTTGTATGTGATCTTGTGACTGTCTCTGTTGCTGAACAAGTTGTTGGATGCCATCATGCCATATGCCAGACAGCGGACTGGAATGATCTTTCTTTCTTAGTTCCTGTTACCCTACTCATGTGAACCCAGGCAGTCCTTATATCCTACTCTGTATGCCCTGATATGTGCATTCAGGTCCCACATTATCAAAACCAACTCACGGTATCCTGCTTTATTTAGTAGATTGTGCAACTGCTGCCTGAATGCACTCTCTTCCTCTGTATTACAAGCCTGTTGTGAGGCACTGGCGGATAGCTATGAGACTGTCATTAACTCTGATGGCATCCCTCACTATCTTCTGAAGCTTCTCCTTCACCACAATTCCTATACATTTTGAGACTGTTCTCCATGAGTAATAGAGTCTGGAATCCAAGGAAAGGGGCTTTGCTGCACTGCCCTTCCATCATTTCTCTTGTATGTCCAGCCTACTTCTTGCCATCACGTCATCCACATCCTAGCTGTATCCTGTCATTGAACCTATATTGAGTGTAGCAATCCATAGTCCATTGGGACAGACAGGAAGAAGGCAAGAAGAAATCTAAGCATCCAGCAAAGATATGGATGGATTATTTAAGAGATGTCCTGCAATAGTCAGGTATGACTGTCAAAGAAGGTAGGAAAGTGGCATTTGAATCGATATAGATGGCAACAGTTGACCTCAGCCCCATATAGAAAATGGAAAAAGGGGTTGATGATCATGTTTGATTGCTTTTTTGTCCTGCTTTGCTAAACAGAGCTACTTCTTGTAACTTAGGCTGGGCAACTGGACACCAGCCAGCCAATTGCTTATTGACCCAAGGATGCTGGGATTCATGGTGTTCATACTCTAACCAACAGGTTACATAGCCCCCTCCCACAACTAGCATGGATCTCTAGTACAGGTTCGAGTAATCCAGGTCTTATAATCAGTTATCACTGGCAAATATCCACTTTTTAGTGACATTAGTCAACATGACCAAAATCACCTTTACACACTTGAGTGGCTAGCCGAAATGTGACACACAGTCTGTGACTGGTGTTCTTGTACCTAGAGATACAGCTGATGCCCAATGTTGTTGGCCTATACAACTTTTCCACTTATAGGCACCAATAATAAAAAGCATCATTTCATCAAAAAATAAACAACTGCTATAGTTTCATTAGTTTGCTAAGTCTGATACAGTGCTCAGGCCTGAAAGATGTCTGGGAATACTGACATTGAAAAAGTTTGGTTATAGACATTTGAGTTTATCCAGGTATCTAAATTAATTTTAAATGTATTAATTGCTGGCAACTTATGTATTGTCAAGAGTAGTTTGTTCCAAGATAAGGGGATATACCATTAAATAAAAATGGGTCTACTGTAAGTGTTCATGTACTGTTTGCTCATGACATACTTTTGTGCTGCAAAAGCCAAGTGCTCCAAGTCACATTAACTAAATCTACCAAAACTACTGAGCCCTCTCAGCACAATATCCTGCAAAACTATATAAGCCTGCCAGAACATTAACTGTAACCTAAAAAAAGCTTTCTCACTCCCTAACCCTACAACTCCCTTCCCTCTCCCCAAAATTAAAATCAACCCTCTCTGTAAACAGAAAATTTCCCTAAACCTAAAACCTCTTCCTAACAATTGTCTTAATTTAATCTCTTGCCCCTTCCATTCCCTCACCACAGCTGCCCCTCTTACTTAGCTCTATTTTGAATGATGTGTTTAGGTAAGCTGTGGCAGCTGCTTGCTTGGAAATATATTCAGGTTCAAAAATAACCTATCCAAGCTACTTGACTATCAAGTCCTTAGTCTCAAGAAAGCAGTCTGGAAGTACTTGGGACTGAAGAGCTTGGAGAACACCCAGCATAATTCATTCTTACATTTGTTCTAAAATGTATTATGCTACAGTTCATATTGCTGATTTTGGTGTCTTAGATGAATTTAATGTATCTAGATATAATGATAATCTGAGGACTTCACTGACCATTGCTCTTGAAGCTATGCCAGGATTAGGATAACTCTAAAATACATTTAGTGCATAGAAAATTATTTAACTTTTTATAACTTTCCATATATGACAAATTCCCCACAAGTCTGATTTTCTTATTAAATTATCATTGGACTGATTCTAACCACATAAGTTGTGCTATAAACATGCTCATAAATTCAAAAGTATGAGATAGTGTTTAGCCTTTAGGCCATCAAAGAACACTGACTCTCATAAAGCTGGGTCAAATACCTTTTTTCTTATCCAAGTGACTATTTTTAACTCTACATTCCTTGATCTTCCCTGTGGTATTTTATTTCAGAATATTGCCATTCTTTGATTTATGTAAAAATGGAGTGACTTCATTTTGGATAGTTTAGTATGGAATCTTAGATTGCTGTGCCTTTCATTTTACAAATTCTACAGAGTTACATGGTGAGTAATGTCTGTAATATTGTGCCATAATTAAAAAAAATAATTTCTCGCATATATATCTGTACAATATACACATTCAGATGTTTGCATCTATTTCTATAATTCAGATATTTTAATTTTTAATATCTTTCCCATAAATTGACTTTGAATTCTTTCAAGAACATCCACTTTGCCAACATGTATGTGCAAAATATATTATTATGGTGCACAATTGTTCTAATATAAGTTTTATATAACAATAAGTATGTCTCATCCCTTGCTGAAATACTTTTTATGATAAACCCTATCTGCTGCATTACTTTGGCACTTACGTATTAAAGATAGGAGCTGAAAGATACATTGGATGATATGGCTATTCACAAATCCTTGTAATATTTACCCCCTTTAGAGGTAGAGATGTTAAATATATGTTTTATTTAAATTACATTTTTAAAATACATCCTATTAAATTTATCCATGATGAACTTTATGCCAATTATATTAGCTCATTCTCCTATCTGCTTCATGTAAGTGTTCAATTTGTCAATACCAGGTGCATTCTGGGCAATAAAACAGATTTTTACAGTCTTCAGCATATTTATTCATCCTACAGTATATGCTTTTGGGAATTGTTGAAAACACAATATTAAAATAATATAAGCCCTGTAGTGCTCCAACTCTTATTGATAAGTAGTGAGACTGTATTCCTTATATAGTTACACACTATGATTTTCCAGTCAGCCAGGTCATATCCATCTAGCTAGGTAATTGTTTACTTTTGCTTTAATCGGGCAGATTTAAACTACAGTATGGGGAAGAAATTCAGAAACCTTAGCCAGGTCCAGATAGATAACTTCAGGTATTAATCCTATATCTATTACCATAGTTAGTTTAATCATAAAAATTAACAAGATTGTTTAAGGTAGACCTGTTGTTAATAAACCCATATTAATCCATATCTAGCATATTTACATCTGTGCTTGTTTTTGTCAGAATCTCAATAATAAAACTGTCATAACATTTTCCTACAACAGACATTAAACTCAGAACCAGTAAACTCTACAGCCATGCACATCAATTGCAAAAATCTTTTATGAAACTAAAAACATAAAAAGTTAAGTATTTCAATTTATTCTATGTTGAACTTCATCAGAACTCAATATACAATGAAATACCCCATTATAAAAGCTAGTCATTACATAATTAACCAATCAAAGACAGTATCTAATAAAATAATCATAAATAGTTAACAGAAAAAAAGTCTGTCTTAAAGGCCTACTAACATATACATCTTATACAATTCTCTCAAACTATTAAAATATATAGGGCATATGACAACATAAGAATAACCAAATAATAAACGCATTAATAAATGTGATTTATCATTTTCATTACATTCAATTTGTGCATAAAAATCATATACATTAAAACTATATTTATGTATATAACGTCACCCTATAAAATTATTTAAATTATTCAAATTATTTAAATTATTTCTAATGATTTTAAATAAACAATCCTTCATTTTTTTTTCAGGTTTCAGTTCCAATAAACTATCTATACTTATTTTATCATTAATCTTTATTGAGTTTAATTTTTAGTCTCCTCATTAGATGTTTCATTTAAGTTTATAACTGTGTTGCATTTAACTACCACTGTTGTTTCCACAATATCTCTGAATAAGTTTTCCAGTGTTTCATATCCCTCATCTGGATTTATATTTTTATATCTGTCCTTATTTGAGGATAATTTAGTTTACCATTGTTGTACCTTTTTATAATATGGTTTGAATGCGTGAGCTATGTTTTTAGTGTGAGTTTTATAGTATTATGGTAAGAAAACCCTAAAGTTAACCCACTGTTTTATCACTAACTAGCTTTTCAGAGAAAACTGCTTCTAGATCAGTCTGTTGTTTACCTCTTCTCTTTTCTTCTACCAGCTGTGAAAAAACATGGAAAGTTACAACATTCAGAAAATACTAACCAAAACTAGAGCCTGCTGTTGCAAGGGACCAGAACAGTTCAAAGTCCTGAAATAATATATTCTTGGGATGTTCAAGTAATGCGGTTTGGTGGTATACATACTTGGTGCTGTATAACAAAAAATGAAACAAATGTTTCTTTGGTTCTGATAATATCTACCATCATGAAATTTAGGTAATTATTGATAAGGACACATTTAGAAAGAATCCTATCCATACCTCTCAACTGTACAGATTTTCACAGAATGCCCAGATTTTTGCCTCATATTTGGTCCATTTTTCATAAATTGTGGTTTTCTGTCAAATTAGTGGCAGATCATTAAAGAAGAAAGTTACAAAATAATGACAGACATTTGACTTTCAAACTTCACACCCTTCAGAAAATTCATGCTAATGTAAAACCTGTCCTTCTATCAACTTTCTTCAAAGTTTGTAAGAGCAATATTTAAAAAGTGTCCCTATTTTTGGGCCTTTTACCCACTTTTATGTATGTGTTTGTCCAGATTTCTTCCTCTAAAAGGTTGAGAGGTATGATCCTATCTTTTACAAGAAATAATATTCCACCACCTCTGTTATTTCTGTGTGTATATTCATACTTTATATACCCAGGAAATTTTATGCTGTCACTATTCAAAGAATCCACTATAACTAAAATATCAATATTTTTACAAGTAGTTATGAAACTCAGCTCTGTGTTTGTTTTTAATGCTAAAACCTGCTACTCTGATTGATCTAGAGGGTTGGTTTTCTAAAAAGAAACCAGGTGTTCAGAAATTTTACCAGTTCAGAACCTTGACCCATAATATCTCAAAAGTAATCTCTCCCTAGAAAACATTCAATCATCCACTTTTACATTAGAAAAGCAAAACATATCATTATGTATTCACACTGTGAAAAAAAGAACAGCTATGCATGTTATTGTGAATATAATTTGCATTAGAAACACTGTGAAATTATAAATAGAAAGTAGTAACTTGAAAGCCAAAACATGGGTTGGTTTGTTCATTATGAAAAGCCTTTTTCCCATTTTCTGCATGAGGTGGGGTGTCAAGTTAACTATTACCATCTCTCTCGAATCAATGCCACACTCTTGCCTTCTTCAACACTCAAGCTTGACTATCCCAGATCTTCTCTCAAAAAATCTATGCACCTCTTCTGGATGCCCTCATTTCATCTTGCCTTCTTCCTATCTATCCCAAATCTACTTCCATATAGTCTTCTGATTTTTTGCACATGTACCCAAACCATCCTAATCTGTTCTCTTTGATTTTTTTCTGCAATTGGAGCTAATTTGGCTTCTCCTGTTATGTCCTCATTTCTTCGTCTGTCCCACAGTGTGCATCCTACCACCCATCTCAGGCACTTCATTTCTTTTTTTTTTCCATAATAAATTTTTATTGATATATATTTTCAAAATACAATAAAATCACACACATAATTCACCACTATTACTATCAAAACTAAATACAATATCTACATGAAATGCTTCCATATAAAAATCATCACTATTCCAAAGAAAAAAAGACACCAGGGAAGAAAAATAAAGCCGAAACATTTGTAGAAGTACTTTGCGTCCATACATATCATACATGTTTTCAAAACATTGTTTCCTCCACATATAAATCCAAACTTTAGTATATTCCTAATAACAGTATTATGCTAATATAATGTTAAAAACCTTTTCCCATATTTTCAGATTATTAATATTTTTGTTACTTTGCTTCAGGAGTAATTTATGTGCTAATATATGCTGTATAGCCACAAGCTTGAAATTATCCCATGATGTCTTGTCTGGTTCTAACCAATTTGTAGCTATATATAACTTCATCAGCAAAAAAATATTCATACATATTATAGTTTGTGACCTAGAGAGCTCTCTTGGAGGAACATGTAGAATCATAAATTCCCATGATAACGTTGAACTTTGATAACCCATCTTTTGTAGTTGTGTTCTAAGAGAGTTCCAAAGTTTATATATACACTTGCAGCTCCAGAACATATGAAGAAGATCCGCTGTTTGATAGGTGCAATATGGACAAGTTGGAGAATTCCTAGGATTAAATTTATGTAACCTCAGACGAGTATAATAAGCATTATTCCAAATCATCAACTGCGTATACATCAACTTTTGAAAAGAGACCGATTTTATTGTTAAATCAATTGCTTTTAATACCTGATTATCTGCTACTGTCATTTCGTTTACCCAATACCCTGATAACAGAATTTTACCCTGGAATTTTAAATCTTTAATTAATTTATTTGTTGTTGTTATAAATTTGACCTCCTGTTGGAGAGCCTGCCACAATTCAGAGCATTTATCCACAATTCCGACTACCGGTTTAAAGTTTTCAAAATGACTCAGAGCAAGTTCTCTGATTTGTCTCATGACAACCACATAACTCTTAGGAAGATTCAATTCCTGCCTAACTTGTGAAGCCGATAAATGAAATTTATTAAAAACATCAATCAGAGTCAAATTAACTATTAATGGGAATTTACTAAGATCAATCAACTGATTATTTAGTTTAAAACTGGGATTCCTATGGAAAGGCTGAAAAACCATCATATATTGCAACAAGCCTACTGATTGGAATAAATTTTGCAAAGATGACACATATGTTTTTAAGTGGTCCATAATCCCATACTTTATCAAACTACTTTTATCCAAAAAGGGTAAAGCTTTAGGATTTATGTTCCAATCTAGAATATGCTTGTAATTCAAGACCACCCAAGTTGGTATCCACTTTGTACTAATTACCTCGTAATTAGCAATTCTTAAACACCTGTTGGCATTCACAATTAAATAGTATACTTCAAAATTCGGTAACTCAAGTCCTCCTCTACTCTTCGGGGTCATTAATTTCTCATGCAATATTCTAGTTTTCTTTGGCTCCCAAATAAATTTAGCTAGATCTTTATGAATTTGTTTAAAAGCTGTCTTTGTAATTGATACTTGAGCAGACCTAAAGATATACAACATTCGTGGTAATATATTCATTTTCACTATTGATACTTTTGCCAATACCGGTAGTCTTAAATTCCTCCATCTGCCACAATCAGCTACTATTAGTTCCCATACTCATTTAATATTATTACTATAAAAGTCCTTATTATCCGTAAAGAAGCTAATACCCAAATATTTGATATTTTCTTTACATGATATCTTCCCCACCAGGGACATTAATGAAAAAGGTTTAGGGGTTCTTAACGGGAAAATACTAGTTTTCTCCAAATTAATTTTGTAATTAGAGACTTCTGAAAATTCGTTTATAACATTTAATATCTTTTCACTATCAGAAATTGGGGTTGTACAATAAATAATAAGATCATCAGCAAATGCTGACATTACTAATTTATTCCTATAAAGTATTGGTGCATTATGATACAAATTATGCTTAATATATAAAAATAGAGGTTCTAAATAAAGGTTAAACAATAAGGGGGACAAAGGGCAACCCTGCCGTGTACCATTTTTAATCTGTATTCTTTTAGAATAACTCTTATTAATATATAACGTAGTATACGGATTATTATATAATATTTGTAGTATCTGAATAAATTCCTGTGGCATATTGAAATAAGGCAACACATCAAACAAAAAGTTTATATCCACTCTATCAAATGCTTTCTGAGCATCTATTATAAGGGCATAAATATTAGAGTTGTTTTGTTTAGCATACATCATCATATTATGTAGTGTAAGTGTGTTATCACTAGTTTGTCTAGTTGCCATAAATCCAGCCTGTTCCTTAGAAATTAAATGGATCATAATCTTTTTTAATCTACATGCTATAATGGTAGTTAGAATTTTCATATCCACATTTATTAATGCTAGTGGCCTGTAATTATCCGGGCTTTGGGGGTCTGAATTAGCTTTTATGTATAAAGATTGTTTTTGACGCATTAAGGTGGGGGTCACTAATTTTATTCCTGATTATGCAGTTAAATACATGGGATAATATTTTACCAAAACTATCAGCAAACTCTATAAAATTAAATTGTCAAACCATCAGGACCTGGTGACTTATGTACTTTCATATGTTAAATTACATATACTATTTCCTCTGAAGATATAGATTTAATCAGATCACCTTGCAGACTCTCTTCTAATTTTGGAAAATTAATTTTTTGCAAGAATCTTTTATTCTGTTTATGTATAGACCTATCAATTTGACCCTCATAAACCTTGGTATAGAGTTTTTTGAAAATATCAATAATATCCTCAGTTTTAGAATACACTGTGTCATTGCATTATATTTCCGAAATAGGTACAGTTGTTTTTGATTGATTTATAATCCTTGCCAATGCTTTTTATGGTATTTGAACATTATTGGCATATTTCACTAAACTCCTATGCTCCTGAAGTGTTACTCTACTATTATGCAGCAAGAAGAGATCCCTTTGACATTTCAACATTTCCTTCTCTGTTTGAGCATTAAAATTCTGAATCAGTTCTTTCTCGAGTAGCTTCACTTTTGTTTCTAGTTTTTGAATATCAATGTTTTGCCTTTTCTTATAATATGAGGCTTTTTGCAAAAGAAATCCTCTAATTTGAGATTTAACTGCTGCCCATTCAATATCAGGACTATGTTCCTGAAGCTTCATTCTATCTGTTAAATCTTTCAGATATTTTACAATTCCATCTATTATATCCTTTTTATTTAACAGATTTGGATTAAGTGACCAATTGTAACCTCTATGCATTCTTGTATCTTTTAAATCCTTAGAAAACCTTAACGAAATTTTTGAATGATCCGGTAGATATCGAGTATGTATAACCACTACTGGTTCCAAATTAATTAATGCTTTGGATATCAAGAAAAAATCTATCCTAGACCACAGTTTGTGGCATGGTGAATAGAAGGTATACTTAACTGCATTATTAATATTATGTGCATAACAAAAGGGGTCATATAATTGAAAATCTTCCTTGAAGTCATTTAATGCTATCCCGGCCTGCTTATTAAATGCTCGTTGTGGACAAGACCTATCCAACTTTGGATTTTGATAGGTATTCCAATCCCCACCCACAATAAAATAATAACCATCATACTGTGTTAAGATTGGATATAATGATGTTATGAAACTTTGTTGGTCATTACATGGTGCATATATATTCAAAAGTAAAAGAGGTTTATCAAACGCATTATCCGATAAAATAACATAACACCATCGCCCATTTTGATCCACTTTAGAGTCTAAAATCTTGTCTTTGTATTGAGTTTTAATAATAATAGCTACTCCAGCATTGTTTGTCTTACCTTCTGATGCCACTACCGCTCTAATCCAGTTCTTTTTCCTAATATCATCCCACTGATCATTTAACAAGTGTGTTTCTTGTAAAAATGCAAACAGTGCTTTGTCCTGTAGCAGTATGTGTAGTAACAGCTTCCTCTTCCTCAAGTTCTGGAGCCCTTTAACGTTCCATGAGTCTAATTCCCACATTGACAGGTCTAATTATCCAGTAATAGTATAAAAGGGAAATTATCCAATGGATATGTATTAACTGCATACTAAACATAATCTGGAAGCATTTCCTACATCCCGTCCCCAGCCAGTGCCTACCCACTTTACTCCTGGACCAGGACTTATATAGGTCTGATATGTGAAAAAACATGAACAAGGTTAAAAACACAAACATATTTAAAAGCTTCATGTAATAAAACTTAAAACATTTCCTAAACTTGCAACCTATATGTTCTAACTTAGCTACTACAAAGTCTAAACTAAACATTCCCTAACAAACACTGCTATTGCTCTACAGCTTATGTTCCAACTATTAATTAAGCAAATCTGTATTGTAAGTTAGTATTACCATTTAAAGAAAAAAAAATTAATATATTAACACTTTTATTGAGAGAGAAAGAAAGGAAAAAAAGAAAACAAAAAAAAACAGGCAGCAAAAAAATGAATGCATCCCACATTATAATTCTGTACCATACACAGTGCCTGCAACTACCAATTATCAAAACTGTAATTGCATGCTTTAGTTCCTAACTATACTGACATTAGTTGTCTGATTAACACCACCCAATAGCCAGTATTTACCTATTTATATTCATATATATAGTGCTATACCTTGCACCCACTGCAGATATTGTAAAAATATAATTTGGTTCAAAACTATAAGCATAAGGAAAAAGAAACAGGAAAAGCAGATGTTATTATATGCTTTACGTACATATTCTAATGTTATTTACTTGTTAAAAAAAACATTAACATATTATGTCAGTTCTTTTCAGCTTCTCAAACCAGGAAACCATCAGTAATACTCGCGACGGGGGACCGCTTTTGCAGCTGGACCACAGGAAGTGTTACATTGAAATCCACACTCTCAGCTGCATTCAAGGGATTTCCTGTTTACCACTCAATGAAAAAAGTTCGTAGAGGTCATAAAAGTTCGGAAAACGGCCAGCAGACCCTCGGATTAGCACAAACAAACAGTTTTATTGCTTTTACAGAGGCCTAAATGACTAAAGCAGGGAACAAAGGATTACCTAAGCCTTGAAGTATAGTAGATACTGGATCTGACCTCAGGAGCATGCCAGTCTCAACGGAAGTTTCTTTCAGCCCTCTGATGCAGGTAGAACTTTAAAAACCTTCAGAAATACTCCCTTTGCCTCGTTTTTAGTAGAAACAGAGTATTTAATCCCATCCACCATAAATGTAAGCACATTAGGATATTTCATCTGGAATTTAATTTGCTTGTCAATCAGAAATTTACAGTATGCAGATAAAGACTGCCTAGCTTGCCTTACTTGCAGTGGTAAATCCTGAGCCAGAGATATTTTATTATTTTTCCACATAACAAAGCCACCATTCTTTTTTGCAGTAAAAAGTATTTTGCTAACATCTTGAAAGTTCAATATCTTAGCATATACAGGTCTAGGCATATTAGAAGCTTGTACCTCTCTCAGTGCTCTGTGTGCCCTTTCGATAACAATTTGTTTCACTCCATCAGCATCATTTAACAAAACTTCAAGTATTTGTGTTATAGTTGGTATTAGCTCTGCATACCGAATGTTTTCAGGGATCCCTCTAATAATAATATTATTTCTCCTAGACCTCGCTTCTAAATCAGTAAGTTTGCTTTGCATGGCTTTTAACTCCACATCATGTACCTTTGTTTTCTTCTCCAGCAAGTCTATTTTGTCCTCGGTTTCTGAAATTCTAGCCTCTGTTTTGTCCATTCTCTGCAGCAACTGATTACATGAAACTCCAAAAGTTTGTATTTGAGTAGTCAGGTCCTTTAAAGCTTCTTGTATAGGCAATAAAGCATGTTTGATATTGTCATGTTCAGTGGCTGATCAGTTTTAGATCTAGTCTCTGGTTTCTGTTGTTCCTGCTGTCTAGTGATTCTTTGTTTTTTTGTACTCCCATCCTTTACTGGTGACTGTAATTCTGACAGCTTTGTTTTAGTAGTAGTTGTTTCCATGCTTTTTCCTTCTTGTGACATTTTCCTTTCCCCAAGCTGACAGGTAAAATGAAGAATGCAGACAGTCCTTTGTTTATTTCTCTCTTCAGAGCTAGCTAATCACTTGGAATCCTGATAGATAAAGACTTTTTTTCCACTTTTTTTCCTGGTTATAGATTAATCAATTGTAGATGCATCTTTTTTTTACTTTAATTTGATGTTCAAACCTCTTGGTATCGACTCAGGTTACAGATTTTTCTCAGGTCTATTGAGGAGCTGCAGGTCAGCAGTGTTTACAGAATGGCAGCCATCTTTGAATGCTCCAGGCACTTCATTTCTATTAACTCTAGCTTTCTCATCTGCTCAGCCTTTACTGCCCAGGTTTCTGACCCTTATAGTAGTACTGGTCACACAACTGCTTCTTTGGCATTCTTCTGTCATACACTACACCCGACACTATATGATAGTTGGTTGCAGCCCCTATGATTCTATTTTTGACCTCATCATTTAGACTTATCTTCTCCTGAACCACCACTCCCAGATATTTGAAGCTGTTAACCTGTTACAATATATTCCCTTCAATCCCAGTTCTCAGCTTCTTATGATTTCCCCAATTTGCTGCCATTACCACTGTCTTATCTGTACTCAGTTTCATCTCATGTATCTATAGTTTTGCATTCCCTTCCCCTATCCTTTGCTGAAGTTGTTGCTCAGAGTCTGCCTGTAATTCACATCATCTGCATACAGCAACTTTGTTGATCTGTCATCTCTGACCTGTTTGCTAATGTAATCCATCCCCAGTATGAACAGTAGTAAACTCAGAGATGAACCCTGATGCACACCCACTCCTACTGGGAACCTGTCTTTGAGGCCAAATGCTGTTCATACTTAAGTCATTCGGTTCTTGTACATAGCCTGCACTAGCTCTACCAATGTTTCTGGGACTACAAACCACTGCAGAACTGCCCAAATCATCTTTCTTGGGACCTTGTCATATGTTTTCTCCAAGTCTAGGAATGTCCAGTTGGACTCTTTCTTCATCTCTAGCTTCTTCTCAACTATCTCACTGCAAACTTTGGGTCAGTTGTGATGCATTTTGATCTGAATCTGAACTGCTAATTTCCCATCTTACTTTCTACTACTCTGTGTATCCATTTATCAATCACATCTAAATCTGAACTGCTAATCTCCCATCTTACTTTCTACTACTCTGTGTATCCATTTATCAATCACATCTAAATCTGAACTGCTTATCTCCCATCTTACTTTTTTCTACTGTGTATCCAGTTATCAATCACCCTCTCCAAAACATTCACGCAATGGGACAGAGATGAATTGGCATGATGGTTAAGGTCTTTGCCTCCCATGCACCAGGTGCAATATTTGTTCCTGACCTCTGGCCAGTGCTTGTTTGGAGTTGGTATGTTCTGTCTGTGTCTCTGTGGGATTTCTCCCACCTCTGAAAAACATGCTTAGTGTTTACATCTCAAAACTCACCAATGAATGGAGCTGTTGGCAGTAGCACAGACTCTTCATGGACCCCCATAGGGGAAAAGTTGCACAGAAAACCAATACTGTTAAAAACTATTCAACAAAAAAACAAATAAAGCCACACACAGGTACAAAAACGTATTATCCTGGAACCTCTGCTTTTTGCCTTCAAGGGATCAGGGAAGATTTGTACAGACCAACTGCTTTGGGTGTCTACTTTGGTGTGCAGTATCCTTAAGATAGGAGATCACAGACTGTGCACTGTTTTAGGGCTATCCAACTGATGGTGTGAAATATGGCTCTAGGTGATTCTGTTGGTTTGTTATTGTTTCAAATATCCAACAAATGCTACTTTTAAGGTCTTTTATATACATATTGTCACAGAAGAATATGCCTCTACATCTTTTTTGTTTGTGAAGATACCACATAAATTGTTCATAGATAAAAGCTGTGACAATTATTTTCCCTGACACAGAACCCCCCCCCCCAAACACACATTCACTCTATCCTTAATGAGCCAGGTGCATGACTCTAAAACTGTGATCAGCTGACAGCAGTGGCCAGTCAGTTTGACATAGAGCCTTCATCTCCCAAGAAGGTCACTTTCTGTAAATATCTCTGATATTTTATTGTGATGAAAGTGGAAATATAATGACCACAATAATGTGTTTCAACTTGTTAGTCTCAGACAAGAGACCTATGACAATGCATGCTTCCAGACAGCATTATTCCACTCAAAACATTTTCTTTGTAAAGGTCTGATTTAATGGTCACAGTAATGTATTTCAACCTGTAAGTCATAGACACATGTATTGTTCTTTTTCTAGAAATCTGTGAGACGTTAAACCAAGGTCTTGATTGTCTGAGTTGGTAAGGACTTGCCATATATTTTGTAACCGAATGCAATGTAGTTGTTCAATCACTTGCCTATGTAAACTTCCAAACCTTGTGTAAAAAAAATTCTTGCTGGGGAATTATAGAAATAGTTGGAGCAATTCTCTGGTTGATTGGATTCTCTCTAAATATACTCTAAACTGCTTATGAACATCCACACAATGGATCACCGTCTATTAAAATATTATAGAAAAAAAAAAACCAGGCAGGCAATCCCCTCCTACACCCACTTATTTAGATTTATTGTAGTGGATACTTTAAGTATGAAGGCTGGTTTGGTAAATTGGGCAAGCAGGATTTACGTACAGGGACTGTAAGTTGGAAATTTTTATGGTGGATGTGACCAGTACCAAAAAAGTGTCTTCTAAGATAAGTACTTAATTTCTGTAGGTTTGAAGGATTATTTCCAAGATGAAGTAGAAACTCCAAAGATGGACTGGATGTCTCAAAAATGTATAAGAAGTGTATATGAATTGCTTGAAAGATTTCCCAATAAGTAAGATAGACAATAAGAGAGACAAAGAGTTAATCATTAAGGAAATTGTATACAACTACCCTGTTGGATAAGTAGTTCAAACCTGAATAAAAAACCTGTGATAGGACAGTATTACTTGGATTAGTAGTTGAAGGCTGTAGACCCTTGTCAGTTAGCTATCTTGAAAAACAACTCTCTTTACATATTCTAAGAGTGCCAGACCACTGGGCATATGTATGTTTTGACCCAAGCTGTCAGAGTGGTAAGCATGTGTGGCTATTAAGAGAAGTGGAGTAATAATGTTGTTAGATAAAGGATGTAAAGGTCAAGGTTAGGTTAGCCACTAACACAAGGGAGTAGATGTGTGGGTAGACAAAGGATATGAAGGTTTGGGGGAACATTCAGCATCCCTTGCCACTGAGAAAAGTGGAGGAACCATGTAGTTTGATGAAGGGTATAAAACTGTGTGCAAAGTTTGGTTATGTGTCTCAACAGAGTTATGAAAGTTTCAACAAATAAATCATTAGAAACAAAACTTAATGAGTTTACTAAGAGGCAATGACCTTGACTTTGTACTGCCTTGTTTTTTGGATGAATCTCTGAACAAGGAGGTTATAACATCCCTGTACTCCTCCCTTATTAGACCCATTATCAGCATGTACCTTGCCAAGCACATGCAGTAGTTGGAGAGACCACAGAGGTTCCTGACCAGGAAAATCCAGAGACTCAAACACCTGTCCTATACAGATAGACTAAAAGTCCTGTCCTTCTGCTCAGTCTTGTACAGACTGCTCAGAAGTGACATGTGTCTGGCATACAAGGCCGTCTCAAACTCAGCCTTGATAGAGTTGCTGCATATCCGTAAGTCAAACTCCACTCATGCAACCTGCATGCAAGGCCTCAACCTGGTCTGTGACATTAACAGAACTTGTTGGCAGGATAGATATGTGTCCCAATGACTCCCCCATCTGTTCAGTAGACTCCCTCTCCATGTCAATCAGATTGCCTCACTAGCCCTCTTTAAGAGGAACCTGGACAACTGGATGGGAAACAGAAAATATACCCCTGGGATACCACCTGTGCCCTTGCTGGACAGAGAAAGCAGGTATTGATTTTGTGGGAGCATGGGTGTAATTCTTGGCTAGGCTTATAAGAGCCTCTGGGCCAATAGCCGAGTATCGTCCTATGACCCTATGAACAAGGATAACTGGACAAAGTCATAAACAAGTCCAGGGGGCCTATGCATCACAACATGACCCTGGGGCATTATCTCTGAGTGAGAATAATTCTTACTATTTATACTACCCGTTTTTACTCACCTGCTGTTATTCTACCTGACTGATTGTTTCCTCTCAGCAATTTCTACTCCGTTGGCTCTTCCCACTCCGTTCGCCCTTCAGGCTCACTCCGCTCCCCTCCCTGCCCCCAAATTCCACCCGCCTCTGGTACCTCTACATTTATTCCCACATAACCACACCTACCACATTCCCTACCCAATCAAAACTGGTTCTTCTTCCCACCCACTCCATAGTAGTTTCCTCCCTCTCCCACCCTTTCCCACTCTGAATACATACCTATTATATACAGTCTCCTACTCACCTCAACATGTCCTACACTCACCTTCCTCTCCTACTACTAACTCTTTTAACTATGCTTACCTCTACCTACCTCATAACCTATTATGAGTAAACTTTAAATCCTACTTTTTGCACTCCACACAAACACAACCTAGCTACCCCCCCAACTACACTCACAACCCATCTCAGTCCCATATACAGCAACTCATATCTTGAACCTAAGTATCATCGTCTCTCACACATCAAATACCTTATTCTTAGACTCACAAAACACTTGTACTGCATCAAGCCCTCACAACTAACTCACCTTATTCAAGGTTTATCATTAATTGATGGGGACATCCACCCCAACCCAGGCCCAAACACATTCATACCATCCCCTAATCCCCAACTCATGAAATCTATGTCTACACCACATACTAAACCTCACAAATCTCTTAAAATTGCTCATCTTAACATCCGTAGCATATGTAACAAACTACCTGCTCTTCATGCCCTACTAGAAGTCCAACAATTTGACATTCTCTGTCTTACTGAAACCTGGCTCAAACCCACAATAAAGGATAACGAAATTTTCCCCCCTGGCTATAACATCCTAAGACAAGACCATCTTAATAAAAAAGGGGGAGGAGTAGCTATACTCTTCAAAACTGGACTGGAAGTAAGGAAATCAGCTCATACCCCACCACATAACCCTAATGCTGAAATTATTATTTCTAAACTCTCCCTTAACCCACACAAATCTATTAATATTATCTGCACTTATCTTCCCCCAGGCAACAATCCCCCCATATTAGAAGACCTACTTAACTGGTTTTCAATTAATCTCCTTCAAGAAACAATACTATTAGGTGACTTTAATATTGATTGGAACATATGCAAACAAACTAATCCATCTACCCTTATAAACCTGCATGAATTCTATCAAACCATTAACTCCACAACCAGAACAAATAAAAACAATCATAAAGAAACCATACTTGACTGGATCTTGACAAATAGTCCCCAACAAAAGTATTCAACAGGTACCCTCCCAGATGACCTTAGTGACCACTCTCTCACATACATCATTAGGCACAAAACTCATCTAACAACACCTCCCCTAATTCGCTTATCCCGCAGCAAAAAACATTTCGACCCTCATCAGTTTCATAATGAACTTAGCTTAGTTAATTGGTCACCTCTAAAAACTCTCCCAATAGATGACACTGTTAACCACTTTAATAATACCTTTCTTACTATTCTCAATCATCATGCCCCCATGTATTCTATACGCATGAAAACTAAGACAGCTCAATGGCTTACAACCAACACCAAACAACTCATCCTTAGTAGGAATAAAGCCTGGACTAAATGGCGAACCACAAAAGACGCTTTTGATCACCTTAGCTTCAAACAAAAAAGGAACATGACTAAGCTAGCTATCATACAAGATAAAAAGAACTTTTATACCCTGCTACAGCAATCCTCCCACCACCAACCACAAAAATTTTGGAAATCTATTAACACACTACTATCCCCGGCAAGGTCAAAACCCCTAATCCACTAGGCTCCTGCCCTGACTCTCCCCTACAAACATCAAATGCATTCAATAACTTCTTTACGTTAACCATACTTAAACTGGCCAACCAACAAAGCCCTGACCCCTCTTTACTAGGTAACCCAAACTGCATTCCATCACTATTTCAACTTAAACCCATACCCACTTCCTATATTCTAAATTTACTTCAGAAGCTCAAGCCCTCAACCCCATCAGCTGACAAATTGTCTGCTGAATATCTCCAGCTAGGTGCTAAAGCTATTGCCTACCCTATCTCTATACTAATCAACAGAACCATAAAAGAAAGTACTATACCCTCACTCTGGAAAATCTCCCACATCATCCCTCTCTTCAAAGGGGGCGATTCATTTGAGTACTCTAACTACCACCCTATAGCACTGCTACCTCCTATTGCAAAAATAATGGAAAAATGCATCCACAAACAGTTACTAAATCACCTCCTATCTAATAATCTCCTAGCTAACTGCCAACATGGCTTTCGTCCTTGCCATAGCACTACCACCGCCTTATTATCCTTTATTGACTCCATCAATATAAACCGGAATAACAATCTTCTTTCTTCAGCTTTCTTTGTAGACCTGTCAAAAGTCTTTGACATGGTGAATCACCGACTCCTCCTACACTGTTTAAAATCTCTGTCTCTCAATAATCTTGCCTTAAGCTGGTTTACTTCCTATCTTCAAAATCGGAAACAAGCTGTTTTATGGAACAACAATCTTTCTGAACTTCTACCCACCACTTTAGGAGTCCCTCAAGGCTCCATCTTAGGTCCTCTTTTATTTTCCATCTTTATTAACAACCTGTATCTTGCCACCCCTCTAACTACTTGTATTCAGTACGCTGATGACACCACTATTATTTGCTCTGTCACAACCCAAGCAGATCTCCAATCCCTTACCCAAAAAACTTTTTCCACTATAGAACAATGGTTAAACCCTAAGAAAACTAAACTTCTCCTCTTTCTACCCACACACCTGTCTCCCTCTATTAACTTTACACTTACTTCTAACAATGGCACCCTTATCTCTCCTGACCAAACAACCAAACTTTTGGGGGTTATTATTGACAACCTACTTAAATTTGATTGTCATATCAACTCTCTCATAAAAGCAACTAACAGAAAATTAGATTCTCTCTACAGAATCAAATCTTTCTTAACTCCTGAAGCAAAAACTACCATAGCTAGAACATATCTTATCTCTACACTACTATATGCTTCCCCCATATATACTAATCTTTCTAAACATAATATCAATAAGCTTACAACAGCCTACAACAACATTGCCAGATTTGCCACTGCCTCTCCATATAAAACACATCACTGCCTGAACCTCCTTAACCTAGGGTGGCTGGAGTTACCCCACCTAATTCAATACTATCAGCTTACAATTGCCCATAAAGCCCTTCACCACCCGGAAAATATACCAATGCTCTCCACCCTGATAAAATCTTATAACAACCTAAAAACCCTATGCTCTTCCAATAAAATACTGATTCAAACTTCTCTAGCAAAGAATACAGCAGGTGACTCTATATTTTCCAACTCAGTTGGTAAAATTTGGAATCAACTTCCTCCAGACCTTATAGCCCAAACTTCCATCACACCATTTAAAACTAAACTGAAACACTATCTAACCAATCACTGGCTTTGCTCATGCAATAACCCTAGCTGATCATTTACCTCCTACCTTCTCCTGCATCCTTTGCACCGTCTCCTACTTTATTTCGTCAATTTATTTTTCATTTCTGCCTGAGAAATTGACTCTCTCAACTACAAACAATAATTTTTCTAGTTACTCTATTGTTAGCTTTTAAACTATTTATTTACTTCTGTCACATATTTTATATTCCTGTACGTAATTAATTTCCTTGTCTCTCTATTCACCTTTTTGAACTTCCTGAAACGATGGTTTAAATGCCTTGTGTAGTGTGATTTAAATTCCTTGTGTAATTGAAATGTACTTTTTGTTATTATGTAGTAGATAGCGGAGCTTTTCTCCTCGGGCCTCCACTGAAAATGGACATGTATCCAGTTGGACTAGCCCGGTTAACAAATGTAAAATAAAATAAAACAAATAAAATAAATAAATAAACATTAGAATGTGTTACATTTGGCATTAATTGAGAATGCAAACAGGCTGCAGTCATGCTTCTCAGTAGAAAAAACACTTTAATGTGAGGAGCAAAGCTTTCGGATAAAATCCTTTATCAATACTGAAAATACAAATGCAAATGCAGAGTATATATAGGTCTAAAAAAGTCATATGACCGGCAGCCAAGAAGTCACATGACCCAATCATTAAAGCAAAACATTTAAAAATAAATAAATATGCAAAGCTAAAAAATGCAACAGCATAATGCATATATGAAAACAAAGAACATTTAAAAAAACATTTAAAAGCAAGAATGTATATTTTAAAGAAAGCATACTTTTATACCTAAAAATCAAATGTACACTCATATACATAAAGAGAAAATCTCATAATCTAGATCTACTCATTCTAACCAAAATAGGTTTAAGGCTGACAGTACTATTCAAACCAGGGGGTGAGTCACCCATCAATCTAATTATCCAGTTATATTCTTTAATTTCTAATTTGTTATTGATATCACCACCTCTGGGTGAGGGTGAAACATGGTCTATAGCTTTAAATTTAAATACATGCTGTTCACCAAAACATAGCCTGTGTTTATATAAAGCATTAGTGTCCACACATCTTCGGATTTCAGACTTGTGTTCTGTGATCCTATCTTTAAGTTTACACGTGGTTTTACCCACATAGAAAGAGTTGCATAGTACACAAGTCGCGAGGTAAACCACGTGGGTGGTAACACAAGTAGCAGTTACATTGAACCTAAACAACTTCTTACTGGCCGGGTGTTCAAATATACCTAAATGTTCATCATCAATGTCATCACAGCACGAGCAATTATAACATTTTCATGTACCCACAGTGCTGGATGGATGTGTTGTGATATTTGTAGGAAAATCTTTGTAACAGAGGACACTCTTAAGGGTTCTCATGTTACGATATGCAAAAAATGGGACATTGCCCAGCATTGCTTTTAACTCTTCAGATGCCATCAAGATTAGCCAATTCTTATGGATAATACGTTTAATACATGGTGTCTTTGTACTAAATGAAGTAACGTATCTTACTTTCATCTCATTCTGGATGGACACATTGGGCAACATTTCTATGGCGTCATTTAACATAACAGGGGCCACCCTCGACTTTCTTTCCTCTAACACATTTAGTTTCTCATTATTTAAGATGGTAGCATCATAACCACTGTTAGTAAAATCAGCTATCATCTCATTCAACTGTTCAGAGAAGCTAGGATCTTCCGTGTTAAACCTACTGGCTCTATAAAATTGAGACCTGACAGTACCTATAAAACCATGTGGCGCATGCATACTACTTGCATGAGTGTATCTTCCTGCACAGACTTCCTTTCTATGGAGGCTTGTTCTAAGTGTACCACCGTCAAGACTCAAGTTGATATCCAGAAAATTGATAGTGATTTCAGATGAACACATTTTGAACTTCAAAAAAGATGAAATTGAATTGATGTACAGCATAAAATCATTCAAATCCTGCGTGCCCCAAATCAAAAACAGTGTCCACAAATCGTTGAAAAACTTTACATTATCTTTATATGGATTCAAACCACTAAATAAATGTTTCCTTTCCACTGGTATAAAACTAGGTTGGCATAAGTATTGGCTACCGGTACCCATAGCCACACCTGTGAGCTGAAGATACAAGGATTCATTAAAAGGAAAACATTATTTCTCAACACCACATCCATGAGTACATATTTTTCAATTTTGTGGAGTGGGATCAGGCCATGCGACTAAGAATTCCCTCAACAACTCCAGGCCAATACCAGTTGGCAGGACCGTAAACAAAGATACTATGTCTAGGGTTACCAAAAGGTACCTTCTTAGATGTAGAGACGCCTTCTCTATGTTATACCATTGTTTAAGCTTCTGAACAAAATCAATGGTGTCACGTAAGATAGAATCACATTGACTGAGGTATGGTTGAAGTTGATCATGCAAATAAACTGAAAGCGGCTCTGTTACCCAAAGAGCACCTGGAACAATTGGCCTCATTGGTGGATCAGTGAGGGATTTGTGGATCTTAGGGATACCATACAACTGTGGGGTAATTGGGCACGGTACGGTCAAATAATTGAATAGATCTAAGTCTATGTCACCTTGGATCTGTAGGTCATAAATTACCATATTCACATATGAGATACATTTCTTAACATCCAAAGGGGTGATTTCCTTAAATGCAGTGTCATCACTAAGTAAACTAGACATAGCCAAAAATATTTATCTCTATTCATAAGCACAACTGCACCCCCCTTATCAGCTTGCTTAATGACAATATTTATATTGGATTGCAAGTCTCTGTATGCCTGAAACTCTTCATAATTAAGGTTAAAACTTTTACCATCGTTATATTTCTTAATATTTATATCAAACATTTGTCTCATTTCTGCTTCACATACATCATGGAACGCTTTAACAACAGGTACATTGACAGGGATGTATGTACTAAGGCGTTTGCAGCCTTGAGTCAACATCTGTGTATCGTCAAATAACAGTTTTAGATTTAACAGTCTCGTGAACCTTTTCAGATCTGTCAGTGTCGATACTAAATCATCTGCACATGTGGGGATGAAGTTCAAGCCCTTAGAGAGAACAGAATGTTCTCTCTAAGGGCTTGAACTTCATCCCCACATGTGCAGATGATTTAGTATCGACACTGACAGATCTGAAAAGGTTCACGAGACTGTTAAATCTAAAACTGTTATTTGGCGATACACAGATGTTGACTCAAGGCTGCAAACGCCTTAGTACATACATCCCTGTCAATGTACCTGTTGTTAAAGCGTTCCATGATGTATGTGAAGCAGAAATGAGACAAATGTTTGATATAAATATTGAGAAATATAACGATGGTAAACGTTTTAACCTTAATTATGAAGAGTTTCAAGCATACAGAGACTTGCAATCCAATATAAATATTGTCATTAAGCAAGCTGATAAGGGGGGTGCAGTTGTGCTTATGAATAGAGATAAATATTTTTTGGCTATGTCTAGTTTACTTAGTGATGACACTGCATTTAAGGAAATCACCCCTTTGGATGTTAAGAAATGTATCTCATATGTGAATATGGTAATTTATGACCTACAGATCCAAGGTGACATAGACTTAGATCTATTCAATTATTTGACCGTACCGTGCCCAATTACCCCACAGTTGTATGGTATCCCTAAGATTCACAAATCCCTCACTGATCCACAAATGAGGCCAATTGTTCCAGGTGCTCTTTGGGTAACAGAGCCGCTTTCAGTTTATTTGCATGATCAACTTCAACCATACCTTAGTCAATGTGATTCTATCTTACGTGACACCATTGATTTTGTTCAGAAGCTTAAGCAATGGTATAACATAGAGAAGGCGTCTCTACATCTAAGAAGGTACCTTTTGGTAACCCTAGACATAGTATCTTTGTTTACTGTCATTCCAACTGATATTGGCCTGGATTTGTTGAGGGAATTCTTAGTCTCATGTCCTGATCCCAATTTCCACAAAATTGAAAAAATATGTGCTCTCATGGATGTGGTGTTGAGAAATAATGTTTTCCTTTTTAATGAATCCTTGTATCTTCAGCTCACAGGTGTGAATATGGGTACCTCGGTAGCCAATACTTATGCCAACCTAGTTTTATACCAGTGGGAAAGGAAACATTTATTTAGTGGTTTGAATCCATATAAAGATAATGTAAAGTTTTTTCAACGATTTGTGGACGACTGTTTTTTGATTTGGGGGGGCATGTTACAGGATTTGAATGATTGTATGCTGTACATCAATTCAATTTCATCTTTTTTGAAGTTCAAAATGTGTTCATCTGAAATCACTATCAATTTTCTGGATATCAACTTGAGTCTTGACGGTGGTACACTTAGAACAAGCCTCCATAGAAAGGAAGTCTGTGCAGGAAGATACACTCATGCAAGTAGTATGCATGCGCCACATGGTTTTAGAGGTACTGTCAGGTCTCAATTTTATAGAGCCAGTAGGTTTAACACGGAAGATCCTAGCTTCTCTGAACAGTTGAATGAGATGATAGCTGATTTTACTAACAGTGGTTATGATGCTACCATCTTAAATAATGAGAAACTAAATGTGTTAGAGGAAAGAAAGTCGAGGGTGGCCCCTGTTATGTTAAATGACGCTATAGAAATACAAGCTGTTGGCTTGCCCAATGTGTCCATCCAGAATGAGATGAAAGTAAGATAATTACTGCTTAGTACAAAGACACCATGTATTAAACATATTATCCATAAGAATTGGCTAATCTTGATGGCATCTGAATAGTTAAAAGCAATGCTGGGCAATGTCCCATTTTTTGCATATCGTAACATGAGAACCCTCAAGAGTGTCCTCTGTTACAAAGATTTTCCTACAAATATCACAACACATCCATCCAGCACTGTGGGTACACGAAAATGTTATAATTGCTCGTGCTGTGATGACATTGATGATGAACATTTAGGTATATTTGAACACCCGGTCAGTAAGAGGTTGTTTAGGTTCAATGTAACTGCTACTTGTGTTACCACCCACATGGTTTACCTCGCGACTTGTGTACTATGCAACTCTTTCTATGTGGGTAAAACCACGTGTAAACTTAAAGATAGGATCACAGAACACAAGTCTGAACCAAGATGTGGACATTAATGCTTTATATAAACACAGGCTATGTTTTGGTGAACAGCATGTATTTAAATTTAAAGCTATAGACCATGCTTCACCCTCACCCAGAGGTGGTGATATCAATAACAAATTAGAAATTAAAGAATATAACTGGATAATTAGATTGATGGGTGACTCACCCCCTGGTTTGAATAGTACTGTCAGCCTTAAACCTATTTTGGTTAGAATGAGTAGATCTTGATTATGAGATTTTCTCTTTATGTATATGAGTGTACATTTGATTTTTAGGTATAAAAGTATGCTTTCTTTAAAATATACATTCTTGCTTTTTTAAATGTTTTTTTAAATGTTCTTTGTTTTCATATATGCATTATGCTGTTGCATTTTTTAGCTTTGCATATTTATTTATTTTTAAATGTTTTGCTTTAATGATTGGGTCATGTGACTTCTTGGCTGCCGGTCATATGACTTTTTTAGACCTATATATACTCTGCATTTGCATTTGTATTTTCAGTATTGATAAAGGATTTTATCCAAAAGCTTTGCTCCTCGCATTAAAGTGGTTTTTCTACTGAGAACGTTGTTTGTCTTGCTGGACCTCTTGGCATCTGTGTTTTGCAGTCATGCTTCCCCAGCAGTGAAATATTTTTTTACACTGCCAACAGACTTGCAGTTAGCTCATGCAACATCAGCAAGCAGCAGCTGAGTCTGTTCATTAAGGATTTGAGTTTTCCCAGAATCTGATTTGCTAAAACTAATATAAAGTAATGCATGGGCATATCCAATTCCACACTCTCATCACTTCCAGGTCAGCATTACCCTTTGTTTAATATATCTGTCCATGTCCATATTGTCAGTATGTATAGCTATCATACCCTGGGAAAAGATGTCTTGCATCACCTTCAATTTCAGAACGACTGCCCACATCAACAAGATTCCATTTTTCAGGCTTGCCTTCGTCCAAGTCTATGATGCTTGGGTTATCTGTACAATGTCCCTGTAAATCCACTGCAGATCTCATAGCTTGAAATACACATTCATGATATGCAGCCCATCAGCACACATTATGCTTAAACATCATGGAACTCTTTACCAGCTGATCTAATGGCTGTGGCAGTGAGTATCACTGAACTCAAAAAGTATACTGGAGCACTCTTATGTAAAACCTGACATCAGGAGCCATGTTACATGGCATATCCTTCACCAACAGCATCTTTCTTTCTTTCTTACTCTGTTTCTTTCTTTAGTTTGGTAATTAGGAGAGAACACTGATCCAAATGGACGTATTTCAGTCTTAGTCCAAACAAATATAAATGATGATAGACATGCATGTTAACAAGAAATATTATGAATATAAACAAACTGTTGTTTGAAGATAACAATGAATCAATAACAGTAATTATAAAGTACACAGTATAAAAGGCAATAGGAAGAAATGGGCTGATTAAGAAGGAGAGAAGAAAAGAGAGTGAAATAGTGTATGTGATAGCAAAAGCAAACAACAATAACACCGAAGTGAAGCACAAACTTTAACAACAACTGGCTCAGATCCAGGAGAATAGAAAAATCACCAAATACAGGAAATTCTGTCCACAAATTCTTTTATTTTCTCTCTCTAGCGTCTTGGTGTATGCACCTTCAAGGAGTACTGTATGGGATAGGTCTTGAGACAACCTAAGGTTGAAAGTGTTTCTGTCTGAAAATGGTACTGTAGTAAAGTGCATCAGTGGCTCCACAGGTAGCACATGTCTTTGATGCTGGAGGGCCAAAAGACTGTTGAGGTCTAGTCCCACAACACGTGTTTGGATTCATTATCAAGTATTGACACTGCAGTATAGCATATGAGGGTGATGCACTCCAAGTGTACTATCCTTTGGAAGAGATGTTCAACTAATTTTGGTGGTAGTTTAGATGGATGTAAAAGATACCAAATGGCACATATTAAAGAAGGGCTCCTTTGTTTATTTACATATGTACAAGCTTGTGTGTTCAAAAATATGTCTATACACTGTTTACATATATACAGACAAAATACATTTGCAAATCATCATTTTAGATCCCTCAACACCCTTTTTCTCACAGCCGTCTTCTTATCATATTAATAACACCTACTTATATCCAGATTTGGCTATCCATTAACTCTTGCTATACAGTTATCCAAATATTTCAAACTAGAATGAATGTTTCTTTGTCTATATCTCCTCACTTTTATACTCATAGCTCTAAAAGTACACTCATAGTTATATCCAGATACTGTATATCTCAAAGCAGCATGTTGGAAGACTATAGAACAGATATAGAGCAAAGCCAGTTATGGAAAATAAGCTACATAAGGAAAGCTGGTGGCAGAATGCAGAAATTAAGGAAGTTATCAAAAGAAACAATGAGTGTAAGACATACTGGGAGATAGAAAAGACATACCGGTTCATAAGTTTGTTACAGCATTCTGGTCTGAATGCTATCAAGGAGCACTGATTTCTCAAAACGGTGATTATATGCCATTATACAATGACTGGCCAGTAATATTCAAAAAGGAACATCCTGCTTGGTCAGCCCAACCAGTGTGCCCATTGCAAATCTGAGAATATACCAATGGAAAAAGGTCCGGTCACTCAGATGATTTTCCTTAAGTATATTCCATAAAAATTGTACTTTTCTTTCTTTTTCTAAATAAATGTACACAACTGAAGCCCTCAAATGAATAAGGAGATAGCTCAAAGAAAAATAAAAGGATAATCGGGCATGTTTTGCAAAACTAAAGAAACCTACCTGATTATCCTTTTATTTTCTCTGTCCTGTCTCTCCTGAATGTTGAATGTCTCCCGGTTTCTTTTTTCTTAATAAATAAAAAAAAAAAAAAAAGCAAAGGAGATATTCCTTTCTCCTTTGCTTCCTTTACACAGCACTGCTCCCATACACATACACAGTACATCAGAAAAGTTCCAGGATAACACAGAAAACATGGAAGGGCACCACGGAGCTGTTATACGAAAACATTATTTAAGAAAAGTATTTTTTTTCTTAAATAATGCCATTATATAATAGCAATAACCAACCCTGTGGTGTCCCTCATGATTAAACCACACCAACCATGGGTAAATCTTCAATATACCACAACAACGTTGTTGGTTATTGCTATAATATTCCAAACCACTCATCTAAGATATACTTAAAGGTAGTTAATGTACAGACATCTTAATATTAAAGATTAATATATTTTACAGGATAAGTATTTTCTGACTAATATACAACCCTCTAATTTTAATTTGACATGTATTTATCTTAAATTTATAATTGCTAAGCCTATTTGTTTTAATATTATCATTCATTTTCAAATTTGACATTGCTTGTAAAATGTTGCCTCATTGTGAATTGTAAAAAAATTTAAAACAATACTATATTTCTATTCGGTCTCTCATTGATGTTATTATTTTGGTAAACTGTCTTTGACCCTTTTCTAGTCTAACCAAATGTCCTTATTGTATATGAAAAAAGCATTATTATAGTTCAGAATGAGTCTAATATATGTTTTATATAATTCTACCAAATATTTATCCTGTCACATAAAGTTGTTTTTCATCATTAGCCCTAATTGTCTTATTTATTTTGTGACAACAGTATTTACATGCCCTGAAAGATTTCAATTAGATTCCAAAATCAGTTGAACATCTCTTCCAAAGGGTGGTACACGGATGAGTGCATCACCCTCATATGCTGTACTGCAGTGTCAATACTTGATAATGAGTCCAAACACCTGTTGTGGGAATAGACCTCAGCTCGAGCTGACTATTATTCCCAAGTTTTTATACTCTTTAAATTCATATAAAGGTACATTTTGCAATACTACAAGTTGTTTTATGATTTATTTACCGGTACATAATATTACATTTATACAAACTGAAATTTGATACCAAATTAATGTCCCAATTTTATTATTCAGACAGAGGGATATTTGTGCCAATAAAATAATTTTTGCTAGAAACAGTTTATTATGTTCTGTTAATATGAGATATACCTCTCAAAGTAGTTAGACTCAAAGTCTAACTAACTGGAAAGTAGTTGTCAATGTATGATGTCTTTACGTTTTTATATAATGGTATATAACTATGGGCTGGATTGAATAAACCCTATATGATTCGGTCAAGCTGTGGTCACGGCGCTGTGTGAAGCACATATGATACCGAGCTGATATGTATTTACACAATGTGGAGAGCTGGGCAAATGAGGTAAACATCATGGCATTCCAATTAGTACATAAACAGCTTAATAATATACTAATCAACCAATCAAATATGGCAGAACTATTCAGCAAACTATAAAGGATTTGTGCATGCTCCATGTAGCCATCTGCCCTGTACTCCAAATCCTGTTGGAATACAGTTACAGAAACTACACAGCAAAGAAAGATTGTTAGGGGCTGCTGCTGCTCCTGTTCATGTGTATGTGCAACAGGCTCAGCTCTAAGCTGTTGCTGCTGACAGACCTCAGGCAAGGAGGAGGAGGGTATTTACACCCTGTTTAAATTTTCATGGCTTGCATGAAGTGGAAATAGTAGAGAGCTACAGGTGGATAGAAACACATTCCAGGAACACTGCAGCCTTTGCTCACCAGAGACCAAGAGCATACTGAGGGAGACCCATACTGGTGGAGACCATGGTATGTGTAGCACTTAGAATTTTAGCTGCAGGAACCTTTTGGGGGGGGGGGTGTCATAGGCATCAGCATTCTGTATTCTACACCAATTCCTGAATGCTATGCTACATCATACCAGTAACTATATATTTCCCCATACCCCCAAGGACAGAGCTAGAACTATGCAGGAGTTATTCCTTGTAGCACACTTCCCCAAAGTCTTGGGTACAATAGACTGCACCCACACTGAGATCAGATCACTACCCGGGAACCATGGCTGAAGACACCTAGCAGAACTGCACCACTAGAATGAAGCAAACACTCACACGAGAAACATCACACAACATGTGTTTGGACTGCTGAAGTCATGATTTCAGTATTTAAGCACATTGGGCCTTGCTGTATGATCCCAGAACTTGTGCCAAAATTATTACAGTCTGTGCTATCCTACACAATATCATCCTGCAAAAACAGCTGCAGCAGGAACACAGGGTAGGAGCATACCTTCCACCACCTCTGGCATGGTCACCATGTCCACATGCAAGTGAGACATTTGGGGTGATGACACAGCAGCTGTGGGTGTAGGTAGATGTAGGTGTGCACAATATTTCCTCACCCAGGCTGACATACAATGGACAGTGCACATGCTGACCACATAAGGGCACACCTTTCATCCTACACATAAACATACAGTACAGTTGATACCAGGCAATGCTCACAACCTATATATAGTTCCCTGTGTAATGGCTGTGTACTGCTAGCATCAGACAGAGTCAGCCCTAAATAATAAAAATAATAAAAACAATAACAGTTGTAATTGAAGAACTGTCAGATAAAATCTTGAATGAATGAATGAATGGCAGATACCTGTATCACTGGGACTTGTAAATGTACTAAAGTAGAATGTGTGTGAGTTGTTCTGTATTGCCATCATCTGATAAGACTGACATTTGTAATACATACTTATGCAGTTTACCAAATAATCTGCCTCATGCAACTAAAATGCCCTGTACAGAAAAAGCAGTGCTAAAAGTCTACTTATCCCTACATTCTCACAACTTGAGCAATAAGCATGACTGATAACAAGGCATAATTGAATCCTTGTACCTTCCCACAGATGTGTAGTAGTAGGCCCCTCCCAAACCCTGCCCATCACTCAACTCTCGATGACGTGTATGAATATTTAATCAATATTCATAGTGATGTCCTCACCAGCCTCATGAATATTCATCAGGTATTTGGAAGGTCAGTACAGCCCAACTTTATGTGAATTAAACTATTTATATAACAGTAAAAAAATATATATAACAACAATTTAACTGTAAACATAGTGCAGAATAAATATACTGCTGTTTTCTCTTACCTGAAGATGTTTATCATAAATATGGTATAACACACAGTAGTAAAAATAAGCCATTACTAATTATAATAAACAGCAGTGCAAACAGCCATTGTGCAATAGTTGGCCCCAAGTTGCAATAAAGGGCAAAAAGCATACAAGGAACCCAAAAGGGGAAAAAAGAGACAGAACTACAGCAAAAACAAATTGGAGGAAATATTAAAATAACAAGCAAGTGAACTACTATAAATTCAAACCAGATTGACTGAAAACAGTAAATCAGAGCAGAAATGTTGCACTGGACAAGCATTCTATGCATTATGCATTATACCCATGAAGAGACCCATTCCCCAAAAGGCTATATGGTATAACATTCAGTAACTAACTTCATGTGAATTAAACAATTTAAATAGATATAACAGTAAAAAATATGTAACAACACTACAATTATTAAAAAATGTAATTTTATTAAATCAAATTATTAAATAAAGTGTGTGAGGTGTCATAGCAAAGGATGCTCATTCTCCTTGTCAGAATCAATGTCCAAGGTGTCCATGTGATCGCCAGGGAACAGCTCAAAGGGGTCATTTCTATAAGTGTCAGTCAGCAACCAATGTATGCATGATGTCACTGGCAAATCTGTATGCCAGTCAATAACTTATCATTTGCATATCACATCATAGCCATTTAGCATATCAATAAAACAGACCATGCCAACTTCTGAGCAGTCCGACCAGGGGGTACATGGATACACTTATGCCAAAAACTGTCTCCTCACATTCAAGTTTCCTAGCTTAACATAGATTCAGCCTTCTGAGCACTCTGAAGATGCAAAATAGGTGTGATCTCATTAGAATTGCTGAATACCAGACTTCTCACTTCATATAGCTGATGTAAACATAGTGTAGCCTCTAACATTTTAGGTGCTAATGGCTTGCAGCTGTAAATGGTTACTCTAATTGCAGACAAACACAGTAATACACAAACTCTCTTCATTGAACTGGGTGTGTCAGTGAGGATACACTTACAAACTGTGGAACTAACTGCAGTGAGCTTTTAAACCAAACCAACCACCCAGCATGTATATTTTCTTGGCATAATAACACAGTTTCCTGCCTTTGATGAAAACTGTTGTTCATTGTCATGTATGTGTATCACACCTTGAAAGAAAAATGAGAGAATATATTCTACAGATTGCATGTTTAATAGTAAAGTAGAGATAAGGGAAGGATTCCTAGACTACAAAGAAAAGAGAGAGCTGCAGTTTTGCAAACATATTCATAAATATTGTGTAATCACTCATTCCATTAAATATGTTGTCTACACATTCACAGTCATCTGAAAATGTCCAACAATATGAAATGTTTAATACTGGATATGAAATGTGAATTGCTTGTAAGCACATGATTTGATGGGTATTGCAAAGCTGTGTCTGTGGCAAATAAAGATACCCCACTACAACAGTGTTGTGTAGGTACCAATATTATGATGGTTCAAATCCAAAGCTGCTTAATTGTTTACCCTTTGTTTCCCTTTTTTGTCTTTTTTTCCATTACTATGTGTGCAGTGCATGGGAAAGTGCAAACACAGTTTCTGTCTTAAGGAAAAAAATGAAAAATTTAGTTTCAGTTGCCTTATAGAGTGCAAACACATTTAGTGGCATTTAGTGGTCAGCACTATGGATAGTAATGACTGCAGTAATTCCATGTATTATCTGATTGTTTCTGTGGCACAATGTGTAAATACTATGAGCTACACAAAGCGGGAACACAGGCAAAGCAGTGTTTGAGTGCCACAGTCATAATGAGTGATTGATTACACAACGTTTTTCCTGTTGCCTTTTTCATGTACACATTGCCTATCTGTGTGCAAACCCAGTTCACTACTTAAGAAAAAAGTGAAAAAATTATTTTTTTTTATCTCCCTTCACACAAATAGGCTTAGCAGCTATACAGGTCCATCAGCAATCTTGACAGTTCTGAGTGTGGAAAATACATCTGCTGTTGCATACCTTTCCTGGTGGAAACAGATGTAAGTGCAGTGAGTTCATGGTCAGAGCATAGGCCCTTTGGATAATGAGTGTCAAGTTTTCCAATTCAGATACCTTGATTACTATGCATAAAAGGAAGAGTCATAGGTCTATCCTTAAAAAATCTAAAAGTAGTTACTGTAGTACCTCAAGTGAGGAGTCCTCTTCAGTCACTGATGTATAAGGTACTTATACTCAAGGGTTACCCACCCCTAAAAAACAATGTAATGTCAATCACCCTTTAGGTATGGGAAACATAGGGGTGGAAGAAAACATAGGAAAAACAGACAACATGGAAACATTGCTCCGGGTGTTGATACCTCTGTATAAATGATTCCTATAATGTTCATAACATTTCCTCTGTTGAACTAACGGATGTGGAGAAACAACTTTTGAATAAAGATTTGAATTATATCCCTGGCTGTTTGGTGGGTGAAGATATTTTAGCAAACGATGTGTTGGCTATTTGTCATCTGCTTAATCTTAGATTGTATTTTGGTAATGATGATCAGTCTCAAAAATCTACTGATTTTAGGTTTCACAAGTCCACTTTCATGCCCCCAATGAGCAAACATGTTTCTATTTTTCAAGACTCGGTTCTTAAAGATCTGCATTTCGGGATGAGTGAATCTAAAATACTGCCTCATAACCTTTCAGGTGCTGAACAGCAGGTTCTTACTAGTTTGAGGAATAATAAGAACATAGTTATTTTGCCAGCTGACAAGGGTGGGGCAGTAGTCATAATGGATTGGGCGTCTTATTTTTCTGAAGCCCAAAGACAACTAACAGATGCAAGGTATTATATGCTAATGCCATTAGATCCCACCATTAGATTTAAGCAAGAAAATGATGGGTTTCTCCAGCAGACTGTTGAAGAAGGCATTATTAATGATTTTGTTGTACAACATTTAACAGTGGCTGATCCTCAAGGGCAGTACTTATATCTGTTACCGAAGATTCACAAAAATTTGCACAAGCCACCAGGAGGCCTATTGTCTCTGGCAGAGGTTGACACAATATTTGCAAGCCTTATTAAAACTAGTGAGATCGAGAATTCAAGATACTGCACAGTTTCTTAAAATAATATTAAATATGCAGTTGAATCCTAATTGGCTATTGTGTACATTAGACTTTACGGCCCTCTATACCAACATACCCCATTAGGCAGGCTTAGAAGCTTCACAGTATTAGTTAGATAAGGCAGATATATATCCTCCTGGATTTAATACCTTATTGGTATGCTTGGCTGAACATGTTTTCTCCAAAAATGTTTTCTATTTTCATGGGGAATGTTATTGGCATGTACAAGGTACTGCTATGGGGGCTTCTTTTGCACCCCATTTATGTGGATTTATTCATAAGGTTTCTGGAAGAGCAATTGATATATAATACAAATCATAACATCTTTATGTGTAAGATAGATATATGGAGGCAATACCTAGATGACTGTTGGATGGTATAGCGGGTGGATAGAATATATTTATTGGAATTTGTTCAATATCTCAATGACAACACATGGGGGATCGAGTTTGCATTTAATTGTGATTATAAGCAAATCAATTTCCTGGATGTTACTGTCACCAGGAATTTAGATAATACCCTTAGTACTCAGGTCTTTCGTAAATATCCTGAGTATAACAATTTACTATTCGCGACCAGCCTCCATCCACATCATATTGTTAGTAATACACCAAAATCACAATTTTTACGAATCAGACGTATCTGCTCTACTCCAGATAGCTATGATTTTTATCAACAAGACCTTATTCTTCAATTCTGAGCTAGGGGTTAGGGAAATGATTCTGCCAGTAACTGGGCTTCTGAACAAAATAGGTAAAATCTGTTAGAATATAGAGACAAATCTAGCCAGGATACCTCTAACATTAGATTTGTCACCACATTTGGATGTAATATAAATATTGTGACATTATTGACCGACATTGGAACATATTATTAGCAAATGATTTAGGTTCTTGCACCTAGGTGCTTGTTTTCTTATCATAGGGGACACTCTTAGGTTCCATTTTAGCCACTATAAACATTGGAGGGGCTCAGGCCCATCTAGTCAACAATTGGCTCTTACTGGTGATAGGTTGATTGGCTCTTTCCCCTGCAGTCATTGTCCCTTTTGTAAGTTTATGTTTAAATCCAAGCAATTTTCAATTAAAAATACTAGCATAGTTTATCAGATCAAAATTTTTGCCAATTCCAGTAGAAACTGGTTGGTTTATTTAGTGACCTGTTCATGTTCTGCTTTTTACATAGGCCAAACTTCTCGTCCACTTCGTATACGTATGTCCGAGCATATGAGTGACATTAGGAATAAGAGCGGTTCCAGTACCCTATTAACACACTGTTACACACTGTTAAACACAATTCTGCTAGATTTAATTTTATGGTGATAGATAAAATTCAGGGTGACAGGACCAATATAACAGGTTGGCATTCTCTGTTTAATTAAAAGGAAAGAGTTGGATCATTAAGCTAGGTGGATTGTTTTCCCCAGGTCTTAATGACCACTTATGAGTGTGGTTCCAATATGCTGATTTTTTCCATATATATATATATATATATATATATATATATATATATACAAACATGCTTCTTATTCATTTGTATTGTTGTCATTGAAGAAGTCAGTTTCAGCTGAAACTGGTCTGACATTTTTTTGGTGTTGCCACATTAAAATAAATATTATTTCCACTCATTTTTGGTGCTGGCCTTTCTTTTTTGTTTTGAATTTATGTTTTTTGTCCATTTGCACCAGCCTTATGTGTGTGGTTGTTCTTTTGTCAGAGCACAGGTAAGCCAGGGTTCAAATCCAGCAGACTATACCCTTTAGTAAGAATGTCCCACTGTTATTGCTCATAAAACTTTGGTTATAAAGGTAATGGTACATAGGAAAAGCTATGTACAGCAGGTTGAGTGACAGAAAGGTATCATTACTGCTTGTATACACATACTTTTGTAGGTATCATAGCTTATTAATGATTGGTATATGAACCTCAGCTGATTATGTCTGTAATTGGTTTAGCATGACAATGATGATTATGTAATAAAAAATGCCATTGCATAGCTCTGAGGAACAGAATAGTTTACTGACAATCATTTACACTCCTCCAATAATACAATTATAACTGCAAAACAGAATGTTTTATGAGATACATATCCTAAATCTAAACCGTACTATTATATTTATGCAAGTCTCTCCATTTCCAATATATTGTCAGACATTAGTCCTGCATTATAGCTGAGAACGCAGGAGTCAAACACATACAGGCCTAATTGAAATATAGCACCAGCCAGTCTTTAAGCTGTATATCTTTAATTACCGTGGTGAGCAAATACTTCTTCTGTGGCAATGAGGAATAAATTAATGTGTGGAAATTTTTGTATTCCCTTTTACATAGGTTTGAATCCCACCTTGTATAAATTACTTTAACACTGTGTTAAGTCCAAATAAATCTGTCTGCCAAAACTATCTAATGTACCAAATTCTTTGTAAATATTCATCTGTATGTGGAGTTTTTCTCCCCGGGCCTCCACTGAAAATGGACTTATATCGAGTTGGACTAGCCTGGTCAACAAATATAAAATAAAATAAAAATAAATAAATAAATAAAATATGTGCCAAGTCACCCATTTGATTCCTCCAAAGTCAACACTTAAAAGCAAAGGCACTGAGCATTTCAGTGTTAACCGTTGGATATAGTGTGACATCACACATGCCAAAAAAATCACTGTTAAGTTTCACATCATCATTGCTGTTTCATAAACTCCCTTTTTGTCTGGCAATGCCTCTCTTTGCTTACCATTGTGCAAATGCAGTTATTTGTGCATGTTTGTGTTCTGATCTAAAACACTATATCACAGTTTGGTGGGTAACCATTGCTACTGTTGTTGGAGAACCTTTGTAAACATGGCCTGAGATAGGAAGGATGGTGCCAAATTCAGAGTGCAGAGGTGGTGTGTGGAGGAGTCAAAAATCTTTGTTGCATTCCTTGTGAAGCACCTACACCTAAGCACTGCTGCAGGGGGACTATGCTTTGTCCCAGTACAAGGCTGAGGCTCGGAATACTCTAGCCAAGGCTGTCTCTATTGCAAATGGCATATCACACACTGGTGAGCAGTCCAGGCATCACTACTCTGACCTTAAGAGGGGCAAGCAAGCACAACATAACTTGCAGATGGATCAGATACAGATACAGATCAAGCAAACTGAAATGATATGTAATGGTGTAGATAGCCAAGACTAGTATACATAATGCTTTCATGTCTCTTCTTTCATTCTTTATTTTACAGCTGCAGAGGAAACCATGGCAAACAGGGATGCATATGCTGAAAGACTTGAGATGTAGAGAGTCATGGGGTATATCTGTAGCACAACTACCCTAATTATAGTAATTATTGTGATTCCATAGATCAGTAGCAACTTCAGCATGCATATCTTAACTGTAACAGCAAGCACCCAAGGTTTCTTATGTAGCTGTTGTTTTTTGTATAAGGCAAGTATAATAGTGTATTCAGATTAAGTGACTTTAATTCCCACAAGTAACCTGTAGATTCACATTCAGCAAGTATCATTTTTAAATTTGAAATGCAGCAAAATTGGCTTTAATGCCATTTTGTTAACTTACTCTGTAGCATCTTTAAAAGCAAATATGGAATACATGCATATTCCAAGGTTGTGGGGATTGTGAAAGCTAATAGCTAGTATAATAATAAAAGGATATTTATACTAATAAAGGATGAGGGTGACATATCATTGTTCTAATCATCTCTTTTCCTTTTTGTCTTACCTCACCTCTTATCTCTTTCTCTTTTTTTTTTTTTTTTTTTTTTTTTTTGTGGGTTACCTGATATCATGAAGTTCTGATGTCATATCTTTCTCCCAACAAACCAAATGCATTTCAGAACAGGGTGGTGCCAAATGCTGCAGCTCGGCCTGCCAACCCTCCACTAGCTGATGCACCAACACCCACCACCACTGGGATGTAACCTGGCAGTACTTCCTCCTCAATTCCTCTCCTACCTGGTCCATCCTCATCAGGTGGCATTACCCTGGCTGGTGGTGCAGTGGTACCCTCAGAGAATACTGGTGAAGGTGGTGATTATGTTGCCCACCAGTTGCCCCTTTACAGTTTTCTTCTGTTTGCTTCATTTTACTTCATTATTCCCACTACAGGCATTCACCCTGTCTGCCAAAGTGATCTTGTAATGTGTACTATTTTCCCCAGTGTGTTTGTTTCTTTGTACTCCCCCCCCCCCCAAAGAATCTGATAACCTGCTCCAAAGTAAACCCTCTCTATCTTTTTTCAGTGATTTGCTCCCTGGGGGTGACAAAGACTCAAAAATATTGTCAGATTTTAAATATTGTTCTTATAAACTTAGAATGTTAAAATAACAGGTTTTATGTTAGCTTGCATTTTCTGAAGCATATGAAGTCTGAAACTCAAATATGCGTCATTATTTAGAGACTTCAATCTTCTGTAGTTTGGCACAAATTTTAAGAAGAACAAACCAAAAAAATGAGGCAAAAATCTGGTCATCTGCAGAAATCTGGAAATTTGAGAGGTGTCATGCTTTTCTTTTGTGAAATGGTTGGTATATCACAATTCCCTTGGAGTGGGCTGGGTTACATAATTATGGATACACATTTTATGTTAATCAGTGTCCAGATTTTTGCCAATTGTATCTACTTTTCAAGGGCCTTTGTCCAGATTTTTGATGTTACCAGGTTGAGAAGTATGAGTTGAAATATTGCCGTCATTCTCAGATACTGCTGTACCATTCATTATTACAGATCCTTTCTTAATTCACACATCAACTGCAGATGCTTTAGATAATATCCATTGCTATGACATGTGGCAGATGCATGCAATGCCCAGCAGTGTGTAGGGAATCCACTCATAATAGTGTGGTGTTTGTATGCATTATCTGTATGGCTGGTAACAGGCAGGGATGCCTTAGTCAATCATATCAAGTGATATAAGTCACAGTGAGCTTCCACATCTGGTAAACCATACAGAAGTATTAAAAAAAAAGCATTTGGTAGTATACCTCATTCATGGATAAAAGAGTGCTTAAAAATGTATAAGATAACCCCACACTGATCGACTATATTACAGTGACCATGAAACAGTGGCAGACCACTTTGCAATTAAGCCGTGATAAAGGACAAATTGTTATCCCAGGGATAAAAATTCAAAGGGGATATTCCAGGGTGATTCTCTGTCACTGTTACCATTCTGCCTTGCCCTTAATCCATTAAGCTGTTTACTCAACAGTTTAGGTCATGACTATAATCTGGCTCCTAGAAAACAACAAAGTGTAAAGACTCCTCACCTTCTCTTTGTCGATGATTTAAAACTGTATAGCTCATCAGATGAGGAACTGAAAGCACAATTGCAAGCTGTCAAAGCTTTTCAGATGACACAAGAATGGCATTTGGTCTTGATAAATTTGAAAAAACAACCTTTAAAACAGGAAAACTGCAATGCCAGGAAAACATCAGTTTGGGACAAGAATGTGATATTAAAGAACTTGAGCAAGAAGGAGTGTATAAATATCTGTGAACTGATGAAGGATCAACAATAAAGCACAAACAAATGTAAAGAAAACTTAGTAAGGAATACTTCAGAAGATTTAAATTAATCCTGAAAACAGCACTGACATCTAGGAACAAAATCCATGCTATAAACTGATTTTGCTCTTCCTGTCCTAACTTACAGTTTTTGAGTGATTGACTCGCCCCAAAACGTGTTGGAAAGATTAGATAGAATGCTTCGTGCTCACCAAATGATTTATAAAAATCAATGTATATTAAGATTATATATTCCCTGTTCAGAAGGAGGGATGGGCCTCCTTGAAATTGATTATATGTACTGATCTGCAATTGTGGGAGTCCACACATATCTGCTGACCTCACAAGACCCAAACATAGTAAAAGTTTTGAAACATGAGGAGGATAAATCTAAAATTACTTCTCTGCTTAATCTAGCAGAAGCTTATCGGCGTCAATCAGGAATGGAAATCAGACCAGATGTAGATAAAAATCAGGCAGCAACTGAATGTGCCACGAAACAAAAGAAAGCATATAAGGTGAAGGATCAGATGAGAAGGCAAGAAATGTGGAAAAAGTGCAAATTCAAACCAAGAGATGAAAGGTTAATATTGGCGCCCCAAAATAGTGGGCTTTATACACATTGGTTTATAAAGTTCATTGAACATGTGGGAGAAACAGACAAATGTAGGTTTTGTAAAACCAAATTGGAAACACTTGCACACCTCATTGCTGGTTGCACTAATGGTAGAAAGACTGTATACCAAAAGGCATGATAATGTGGCCAGACTGTTGTACTGGGGATTTTGCAAATATTATGGTACTGAAGTGGCCAAAAAACACTGGAAACATGAACCACAAAGCATCATAGAAAATGAAGAAGTCTACATCATGTGGGATCATCCATTACCAACAGTTCAAAAGATAGATGCTAGAAAACTGGATATAGCGGTCAAGAAAAGAAGACAAGAGTAGCATTGATCATTGAAATTGCCGCACCCGGTAACTACAGTGTCTTGTGTACAGAGAGACACAAAGTCATAAAATATCAGGATCTGCAGGCAGAAATAAAATAAATGTGGAAGAAAAATACCCAGACAGCTCCAACAGTAGTAGCTGCAATGGGTCTTATAAAAAAGAATTTACAGTTGTATTTATATATGTTACCAATGCATGTAACTCCATATGAACTGCAGAAGGAGTCATTACTGGCCACATTGCGGGTGCTGCAAAGAGCACTACTGGCTGACATCAAAGACTGAAACAATACTAATTTCATGAACTTTAATTCTACTTTGACTTAGGAATGGGGTCCATTTCCATCATAGTATTAGAAACCCGAAAGACTAAAAGAAATTTAAAAAGAGTTAAGTATTCTGTGGGATGCATACCCATTAGGATATAACATGCTTCTCTTCAAAGAGGTCTATTAGATGCATGTGTGATTAGTCTTTCTGTGTTACACCTTGTAAATACACAGTTCAGTAACAATACTAATTCCATGGATTGGATTTTTGCACGGGGGAGATTGAGTGTCATGTAAACCTCTCAACTCACCAAGATTATCCCTGATTTCAACGCTGGATTTAACACTGTCCCTCTTAACCCCTCCAAAAAGTGGACACATTTGAGGAAGGGGTAGAAAAATCCCCCCTATAAAATATTGACAGTCACTACAGTTGTACAAATCTGTTACTGCAGAACATAATAAGTTACAGTCGCATATTCTGTCAATGCCACAGGTTAATGGTCATAATATTTTAAAAGAGTTCATGATTGTCCCTGTTCTTTCTACATTTGTCCAGGAGTGTGTTGCTATGTTCCCCTGACTGGTTGAGACCAAAAAGACAAACTAATTAGTATAAACTTCAAGAAAAAATTCTATCTTGGTTATTTTTTTTCTTGTAGTTTTTACTGACTGGTTGAGAGCTATGGTGACATGTCTGTCATATTCAAGCAAGTCATTTTTCAGGTCTTCCTTGTTGTATATACCATCCTTGATGTGTCCTCTCCAGCGAGCATGTTAGTAATGTTTATATCACAATCATTCATCTCCATTGATATGTAACCTTGTGTGACCTTCACATATATACTATTGTGTGTTCATATCATAATATAGTTGGTCAGGAGATGTAAACAGCAGTATATACTATGTTATCTACATATGTGCATAATGTTAAGCTACTGACTTTCTTGGAAGTATACACTTCCTATCTTCAGGGCATTTCCTTATTTACTATGCCCTCTTCCTCTTTATAAAATTCTATCATTCCTGCCTGTGCACATTTTCATCAGCACTCATTCTTTGCCAGAGTACCTTTCCTTGTAATTGCCCTTGCCATTTACCTACCCCTTCCATTATTTTGTTCTGCAAAGAATTATTTTAGTGTACATGCACTCAGTACACTTTTCTTTACTGTGTTATTATTGCTGTTATTGCAATATTTTCACTCCTGGTAGTAACTTGTGACTGCATGATCTCACAGAGCAGGTTTACCCATAGGCAAACTTGAAAGCTTATTATGTTTGTGCTTATGCTGCTCTGCACAATTTTCCTGTTGCAGGCCATAAAACCTGCTTGCTTTCACGTAAACATGACTATGCGATTAGCACTGCTGCCCATCATGCTATAACATGTAAACTTCATGTAGGCTGTGCAAAATGCCTACACAGATTTAATGAATCTCTGGGTAGATGTTTTCTTTAGTTTTTGGAAAAGTACCAGTTGTTTTTAAAAAAGAATTTAAAATGCATGTTTATGGTGCCTTGAATTCATCTGTAATTACTTTTAATAACTGATGGAATTTGATCAGTCAGGACTTGTATTCCAAGTTTCCTCAAATGCTTTTTCAAAACTTGCTGTTGTAATCTCAGGGCATTCATAATGTTGTTCATTCAATCTACATATTTTTACTAAATTATTTCATTGATTGTGAGCCACATTTTTGAAATGTCTATTCAACTCATTAGATATTATAATAAGAAGTCATATTTTATTTCATTTTATGGCTGGATTTGAAATTCCCTTTTTTGAGTTGAAGTACTTATAATATTAATTTTATTTTCATTACTGGAAGCAATATTTATTTATTTCATAACTTATTTCCTTAACCTTTTCTTATTGGTAAACTCTTGACATGATGCCTTCTTTCTCTGTAATCTTATGAATTCTTTATTCCACCAGTATGGACATTTTACTAGTGTTAGTCATACTTCCTACATAACATTTCTTCTAAACTAGTATCCTCACGATCATCAAATGCAATATGATGAATCCATTTTATGTTATTAATTTCATTACTGATTGTTCAATAGACAGTTTTCCCACAATCATACTTACTAGCATTTTTGTGAGCTTCTTATGTTTTTTTATAATAAAACATTTTGAATTATGATTAGATTGACCCAGTGCATCACAATATTTATATTAGATACCAAATCCACATTATTAGCCACAATTAGAACTAAAAACGTATATTTCTTTATGTTGTTTTCTACCAATTGTCTCATACCATGAAAGGTTAGCACATCTATGGATGTATGGGAATTACTATTGCTTGAGCCTAAATTATTCCAAGTGATATCAGGATAGTTGAAATCTCCCAGAAGAATAATTTTATTATTGTTAAGTCTTATAATCAGTTTGCCTAAAAACTCTTTATGCTTTATTGTCCATATTAGGACATTTATAACATCCAGTTTATTATTGTGGGGCTCCACTAAATCTACAAATAATGTTTCCATGACAACATCCTTTAATATCATGGTAGTAAGTATTGTTTCTTTAATTAGTATCATTATTCTTCCCCCTTGTAAACTATTCCTCAAGTACTCATATGTTGTGTATCCAGTAAGTTCAAAATAAGATGACTTTCAAGCTTCAGTTATTATTATTATTAAATCATAGCCATGCCATGAATGATATTATTTCTGATGCTCTGAACATTAGAGAAATATGCTTTTATATCAATATCAAATATATGAATGCTAATATTTTTTAGTCAATTTCCTAGAAAAGAAAGAAGTTGATCAGAAATGCTTCCTATAATATATTTCAACCCATATCGAGTTAAGTGAAAAGCATTCCTGGAATGTGACAAATAATACTGGCTGACAAAGAGGCTAACAGAGAGTACAATAAAGACACTCTACTATCTACTGGAAAGTAACTCATCCAATGGCATAAAGAAACTCTATCAGGATGCAAGGAAACAACAGAAAGATAAAGAAGATAGTCATCAGATACCATTCTTATGGGATACCAGCAAAAGCCTGCTCACAAGCCGACAGGTCATCAGAGGTAGATGAAAGGGGTATTTCCAGCAACCTCTGAATAAAGAAAATTCAACAAAAGTTGTACTGTCCCAGTCACAGCATATTGTGAAACAGGAAGGATACTTTACCCTACAAGAAATAATAGGAACACTAAGGAAAATGAAATCTGGGAAAGCAGCAAGTTCAAGTGAGGTCACAGCAGATATAATCAAGATGTCAGGTGAGTTAAAGGAAACATGGCTCCACGGGATGCTTATATCAGCATGGAGAAAAATATGCATCCTGGATGACTGGAGAATAAACAAACTAGAGCCAGTGTACAACAACAAAGATGAGGGTCACAACTATGGCAATAGTGATTTATCAAACCCCTATCATACTACATGGAAGTGTTGGAGAGTGTGATTGACAAATGAGTACAAAGTAATAGAAAGTAAGATGGGAGATGAGCAGCTCAGATTCAGATCAGGATGCAGCACAACTGACCAGATATTTGCAGTGAAACAGATAGTTGATAAGAAGCTAGAAATCAGAAAGAAGTCCAATTAAGCAGTTCTAAAGTTGGTGAAAGTGTATGCTATTGTTCAGACAAAACTGATTTAGGCAGTCATGTAATGTTTAAAAGTCCCAGAAACATTGGTAGAATTACTGCAGGCTATGTAAAAAGGATGCAATGACACAAGTATGAACAGTATTAAGACTCACAGAGGGGTTCCCCATGAAGTGGTTGTGCATTAGAATCAAATCTGAGATCATTGCTGTTCATATGGGTGATGGGCTACATTAGCAAAGAGGCTGGATGGAAGAGATTATCAAAGCTACTCTATGCAGATGATGAGGTATTTCAAAAAGACACAACAGAAATGTAAGCAGATGATAGAGAGTGGAAAGCAAAACTGCAGACATATGGAATAAAACTGAGCACAAGTGAAACAGCTGTCAAGGAAGCAAATGGTAAAATCATAGGATATTGAAAACTGAGATAGCAGGAAAATAGTGGAACAGGTTATCAGCTTCTAGTGCCCTGGATGGGTGACTGAGAAGAAGGAAAAGTTTGAATGAGGAGGTCGAAACTATAATCAGAGGGACAGTAAATAGTTGTCACAGAGAGTCAGGGGACTGTGTGATAGAAGAATACCAAAAAAAATGAAACTTAACATGTACAAAACAGTGGTGTGACCAGTACTACTGTATGCTACAGAAACTTGAGAAGTGAAGACAGAGTAGTTGAGGAAGCTAGAGCTGATAAAGGTGGAGTGCTTTGTATGACAGACAAAAAAATAAGAGCATCAGTTCAGAATTGAAAGTAACTTCAATCGCAGAAGAGGTCAAAGAGAATAGACTATGAGTTCAGCCATATTTGCAGGGAAATCGATGATTTGTTGAAGGGAGATAGGAAGTGAGGCCTGACTGGTTGGAGAGTGACATTGAATTGAAAGATATGGTAGCGCTTGATGTAACACCCAAACCCTATGTTGAAAATGGAAATGAGCCGGTTGTTGTTGTTGATGATTATCTATAAACATCTTGTATCAGTTTTACACCGAAACATTCTTTCTATAATATCTTAACTCTTGTACAATTTAATAAAGCATTTTAGGCGGTGCCCTCTACTTTACATACATTATACAGAAAATTCTACTATAATATCTTAGTTCTTGTTTAGTTTAATAAAGCATGTTCAGCTGTCTCCTCTACTTTACATACATTACACAATCTCTTACTCATTACGTAGAAAGTAAGTCATGGACATAAGCCTGCTCTCATATTTTAATCATTTCATGTTAAATGGGATAAGACAGCATTACCCTTAGCTTATTGATATACCAGACCTTTGCAGTGCTATCAGTGTATATGACTATCACACTCTGGGAAGGGACAATTTGAGGCTGAAAGTGACTATGCCTGAATGGGTTTCTCTACCAAAGTGCAACATCATTGGCTGACATACATGGCTTTGGTGCTGCAAGAACAAAAGAATGTCAGGTCTGTTTCTACAGACACCTTAACCTGCAACTTATTAATTCCCCAGCTTGGCAAAAAATCCTGAAATAATGCTTCTCTTACAAACCTTCCAATCCTTTGTTTTATACATCTTTTTTATAACCATATGTAAATCTTGCCATGAATGAATATAATAATATTTTTGCATAATATTTCCATACCATTGCCCATAGCATGTAATTTTCAGTTTTCATCCCCAATCTTTTGGACGTTTATTTATATCCTCATTTTCCATTGTTCTAAACCTTTTAAATGCCAGCAACTTTTTCCATAAATCAGCATTCATTTTGCATATAATATTAGAAGTAATATTTACATTTTCTTAGTTAATGCATTTCAGTATCTAAAATAAATGCAATACACAAATAAGCAATTGTGTTTTTAAAACCTACCTTCAATCCTCTACTTTATTACATAAAACATAACGTTTAACTGTATTTAATTTAAATCCCATATTATTGAAAACTTACAGTTTGTACAGCAATATCTTCTTTTTATCTCTTAGCAACATATAAACTCCATACAAATATCCAATCCTTCTTAATAGTACTGAATTCATCAAATAGATTTTTTTAGAAAGCCAGCTTATAGTTTTCCATAATCTTCCCATACTTTCAGTTTCATCCAATGTCAGCCACCTGCTACTTATACTTCCATCATGGAATAGTGCTTCACTACAATTGAATATTAGTAATCATATTGTTTAATACCTATAAGCATATACATTTCTTACTTTTCTATACTTTTTGATCTTCCTTATCTTGTGTTCTTGTGATCACTGATACTATTTTATATGATTATTAAAATGTAAATTTATATTTTACTATTGCATTGGAGCTTTTCTTCTAGGGCCTCCCCTGAAAACAAAAACACATAAATGCTTTCTACATTCACTGTCTCTTATAAACCATTACATTTGTTTTTATTCATTGACAGTCCTATACAACTCAGCCATAGCTCCATTTTTATTAACAATTATATCATCTTTTTTTTTAATTTGTTAGTAAAACTACATACATGCATGCATCCATGCATCCACCAACCCACAACCTCTATTTCCCATTTTTGTACACAGGGTCGGGGTGTCATTTCAACACTGACATTCATCTAGAAGCAAGGTTCACACTACTAGCTGGCTAACCCTGTGACATAAATGCAAGTATATAAAAGTCTTTTGGCTTTTCCCAGATAGGGGTCACCACAGAGGAACTCCGGTCCGCTAATGATTGGCAGTGAATTTTTACTGTGTCGATTTTGCCAGCCCGGTGCCCAACCTTCAGTGAAGGCACACCCACTTGCACCTACCTGCATGTCCTTAAATTCATTTGACCATGGGGAGGAGATGCAGTCTCCACACAGAAGGTGTTCCAGCCGAGAATCAAACTGGAATGCCTCTTGTGAGGCAACAACGCTGCACCACCGGGGATACATAAATGCAAGTATATAATAAACTAAATATACAACTTATATAAATATAATAAATATACAATAATATAAATATACAAAGCAATATTTTAGCCATGGGGAAAAAAGACCTTATAGTCTGCCAATATACCAAAGCAATCAGCTCCAGAATAAGTGGCCAAGTTGTTCTTAAAATATCTAACTAGTACTTGCATTAATATAATTTGGCAGTCTTTGCCAGGTGTCATCTACTTTTTTAGTAAAGTCTGTCAGTTAATTTCTCATTCCTTATCTCTCAGGGTTTAACTTTTCCAGGTGTTTTGTGTTTTTAATACCCTGAGTGGTATGAATCCAATTCCTAAGTCAGAAATTAGTATTGTTTCAGTCCTATACATGTTGACCAATGCTTCGCTACTACTTTTTTATAACCTTCATCATTCCCAGTGGCACTTGTTAGAACAATGAGAGTGGAGTGCTATACTTTCTATCATAACAAATGCATTTGTCTGTGAGTAGGGATAAGTTGTCTTCATACTTATTAGTCCCTTTTCAAGCCTATTGTTCTAGGTTACAATCAAGCTAAAATTAAAGCTGCTAGCATGTACCAGGTTGAATTTTGTATAAAAAGTAGAATTTCTTAGTACATAAGAAATAAATTATTAATTTAATTTTAGTAGGCATCAACAGATAAAAATGAACTTGCAAACAACAGGTAAGCCAGAAAAATATAATATTACTTAAATTTGTTGTTTGCAGTGTGATAAGGCATGCATTATAGAAGGTGTTCAGTTCAAAGAAGAGTTAGGAGTCATTGACCCTTTTATTAGCAGGTTTTCCTTGTTTAAGAGTATTCTAGTCCTGAATGAGCACTGTGAAATAGTCCTGCATTCTACACCACTCTCTCTTTTGTGGAGATCCAAAACTGAGGATTTATTTATATTTGTTTTCTCAGGTAGAGCACTGATCTCCATGGACCTTTTTCAGACAAAAGCCAGGAGCTGTGTCTGGTTAAGTGAATTGCTCGGTCACACAGTTAGGCAATGGAAACTGAGGGAATTAAACCACCAACGGCAGGAAATAGGTCATTAATAGATCCTTAATTGTCTAAGATAACTACCAGAAAAGCTACTTTCTAGAATTTGAATGCCAACTCCTCTTGTAGGCTAAAGTCCAATTCAATTGCAGATAGCCCTGGTTAAATGTCATAGTCTAGCATACTCCACTTTTCCTCTTTAAGAACGAATCTACTTTTTGCATTTGCCAGTCCCAAAACTACTTGTCACAATAGTTGGTTCATTTTGCAGTGTGTACGGCACTATAAGAGTCTTTCAGCAAAGAGTCTGCCTGCTTGTTAGCTGGCAACCAACAGCAGTATAAGTATAACTGGAACACGAACTACGGATGGGTATTCTGAAAGTCTGATTGACTCAGTCAAACTCTAGTATACATCTCTTTAATAGCAGAGCAGATTTGGAATTCCTAGTTCTGTATCTGCAGTTAATTGAGTCCGGCCTTTGCCTAGCGTTTTATCTTTACACAGTACATTGTTTATTTGATTAACAACACAACTGGAAAGAAGCGGGGAGCTGCAGCCATTAATTACTTTTATATCCTGTGAGTTTGTCACTCCTTTCTGACCTCTCATCACCTTAATGTCCAATAAGCAAATGGTTATAGTTTTATGTATCCAGCTCTGAGGTTTTACTTGTGATAGCATTTTTTGGTCCATGTCAACAACAGATACTCAGTGAAGATGTTTCTTTCTGAACATTTCAGAAGTTTCTTTACTAGGAAAACAAACTTTAATTGCATGTTTCTGCCTGAAGCAGAGACACAAATCTTTTAAATGGTATGCCTTCCTGTCCTCTATTTTTAGTAGTTTTTGTTACATACCATTATCTGATATGCCAGGAAAACAGCAATATTGATACACATCAATACAAGAAGGCAGAATTAATGCAATCAAGACACAGTTGGAAAGGCACTATGCATGCAATACTCAATGATATCAACAATAATAAGAAATATAGCAATTACAGTAGTAATTACAATAAGTGTGGATAACATCAGTAATGCATGCATTTATTTTCCTTTTGAATCAAAAGGGTTCTCTTTCTTATAGCCCTATATACCTTGATATGGTTGCCTGTTAAATATCCAAATATATATATCTATATGAGAGACTGTGCAAGTTCATATATTTTAATATTTTTGTAATTTAAACTTACACAACCATTCATACTCTTGTTATGTTTCCAAAACACTCTTTTCAAATTATTTGCATTTATTTATACTTTGTTGACTGGGTTAGGTCCACTAGGCTAGTAGCCTCTTTACAGCAGAGACCTGAGATGGTATATATAATACTGGGAGAAATGTGTCCAAGATATCGGGTAACTTCCCTTCTCCCTTTCTCTTTGGAGCTGCTCAATGGTGCTGGAGGTTTGCTGCAGAGGCAAGGAAGAGGCCTAAGAGAGACAGCAGAAAGAAGGAGGAGAAGAGAAAAGTTACAGAGAATTTGGAGAAAAATATGTTTGATATATAGAATAAGAATGCAGATAAAGATTTCTGTGTTGTGGTGTCTCAATGAAAAATGAAGTAAGTAGGTCCATTGGAGTGATACAGATAACAGAACTAGCATCTTACAAACAATGTTCTTTTGAAAATAATCAAGCTGAATAATTCATGTCATTGCTCTCCTGTTTCATGAGAAGTGATGGCACAAAACTTTTTGGAAATGGTGAGGAAGGTGATGTGGAGAAGGAACCAAGTGATGTGGCAGCAGAGAAAGCAACTGTTAAAATGTATGCCTCAGAGAGTGTGACAGTTAAAACTTATACAGCAAAGAATGTGATAGTTAAAACGTACGCAGCAGAGAATGCAATAGTTAAAACTTATGCTGCAGAGAATGCGATAGTTAAAACTTACGCAGCAGAGAATGTGATAGTAAAAACACATGCAGCAGAGAATGCAATAGTTAAAACATACGCAACAGAGAATGCGATAGTTAAACTTATGCTGCAGTGGAAGAAAGTAAATGAGGAAAGCAGCAACAAATTGAGTTGGAGTCTGGTTTTGTGGCTGCAGAGAATGTGACACCAAATAAAATAGGAGAGCAGCAGCAAACTGCAAGTAAAACTATTTTAAAGAAAAAGACAAGGCAAAGTGTGTTAATACATACATACATACAAATGTTTCAAGCACGGGCATTAAAGCCCTTCTAGCTTGCCAATATGCCAAAACACTTGTTCCCATAATAAGTGTCCAGGCTGTTCTTAAAAATATCTAAACCAGTACTTGCTTTAATGTAATTTGGTAGTCTGTTCCAAGCATCAGCTACTCTGTCAGAGAACCAATTAGTGCTCTTTCCATTCCTATAGAATCTTCTACATAGGTTGTCTAATGATTCTCTAGTACTTTTTGATGGGTTCCTATCAGTTCATCGAGATGTCAGCAGTTCAAACACCATATGTTCAAACTGTGAAGTTCGAAAACTGATTATTGCAAAGCCGCAGAACACTGAATTCTTTCCCAGGGAAAGAATTTGGTGGGCCATTTCTGTGGCTTCGTGATTTTCAGCAGTGTGGTGGAAAGTTACAGTGTCGGGTTCAGGAAAGTGTGCGATTGTGTAGACGTTAGGGTTAGGGTTAGGGTGCGGGTGAGGTGGGTGTGTGATAGTTACAGACTTTAGGGTTAGGGTGGGATAGGTGAGTTAAGGTTAGGGCGCGGGTCAGTGCGATAGTGATGGAACTTAGGGCTAGGGTTTGGGCTAAGGTAAGTGGATAGATGGTAGTGTATGCACAGTTTAGTGTAGGGTTAGATGTAGGATTTTAAGTGTATGTGTGTGGATTGCTGTTTTTTTGGTGTACTTGTGTTGTGTGTGTGTTTCTTGGAACAGCGTTCTTTTTCCCTGGGAAAAAAGTCACTGTTCTAAGCCTTTGATGGTTTTGCACTTCGAGGTTTGACGTTCGAACATATGGTGTTTGAACTTCTGCCGTTTTGACAAAGTGATATAGACCCATTTTTGATAATCCCAAACATTCCCAGACGTAGTTGTTCCTAAAGTCCCTATATACCTGAATAAGATCTCCTCTTAAATATCTGTAAGAGATACTGTACACGTTTAGATATTTTAGTCTTTCATAATAACTAAATTTTCACATCCATGGATGCCCTTAGTATATTTCCGCTGTACTCTTTCCAGTTTATTCATGCTTGTTTTCCTATAGAGTTTCCATACTGTTATTCCATACTCAAGTTTGGGTCTAATATAACTAACAAACAATGACTTAATAGTAAAAAGTATGACTGTAATGTCCATTTATTATGTATGGGACATTTTTGGTAAATGTTCTGGGACTTGAAGCTCAAGAAATTTACTCCTGTAATCATATAGGGACAAAGACTTTTTGTGACTTAACCATTGCATATAAGGGACTGATGATGACATTTCTGGAGCCATGTGACAAAAATGGACATTTATCTATGGAACAATTATTTGTTTTTTGGTAGCAACTTAAATATTAAAAATATACTTTGCAGTTTATAACTGATGCACTGGGAGAAGAAGGTGTTAAAAAATGCATGCAGAGTTTCTGTGAAACTGCTGATAACACTGTGGAAATCTGAGATGAGACAAACTTTTGGAATGGAGGGTGGAAGTTGGAAGTTTAAAATATAGGAAATACATTAAAAAGGCTTTCCAAGTGTTATTGTTGTGGCTGGACAAAGAGGTAAATTAAAATATCCTGGTCAGTCTCGATCAATTCTTCTTTTGTGGGGATTGTTCTCATTTAATAAATTATTGTTATAAGATACAATGTAACTAGTGTAAGGAGAAAGTACATTTAGCAAGAAGGTGTGGGGCTGAATGCAGGCTGTGTAAAATGGCACATGTTTGGATGGACTTTCAAGAGCAAGCAGTAAATAATGAAAAAAGAAGGAAAAGGGAAAGGGAGAAAAACATACGTCAGTAAGAATAACAAGAGGTTGAGGGAAAGGGTGGACTAGGTGAAGAAGAAACTGTAGAAGAAGAAAAATATGAAAGGGAGAAGGAGGACAGAGTTTGCATGTAGCAGGAGAGGTGTGGAGAAGGGTTTGGCACTAATTTTATTCTGAAGTTCTAGCCAGTGAAATATCTGAGTCTGAATATCAATGATCATTTATACATAAAGCCAGGAAAAGTATTCAGTAAGGGAAAGATTAAACATAAGAAAACGAAAATTTTAAATTATTTCCCCGAACATAAAAAAAGGAAAAGCAACAATGTTAGACTACTTTCTGCAAGTGTGAATAGAATTATTACCACTATAAGATGAGCAGAAACATTGGCCTCATGTGCTAAACATGATGTGGATGTTATTCTATTAAAGGATTTAGGATTCCTCATAAGTGAAGAAAGACTGTACACATATAAAATATGGTGTGCAAATATAATATGCACCTTATGAAGTGAAAGTTGTTTTGGAGTGGCTGCGTTGTGTAAAGAAACAAAGTACATGATGTAACACTGGCAATGATGGCAAAATTAACTGTTGTGGATTTAAGGTGAAGAGAACACATTAATAGAATTATAGCATTGTAATAGATGCATTTTAACTAGCAAGGAAAGAGAATCTGCTTTGGTGGTTAAAGTTTACATTATAATTACAGGGGACTTTAATTATTATTTAAGTGGAGGATATAAAAAGAAAGAGCAAGATGCAAAAATGCAGAAAATAATAACATTTAAATAAGCTTTTAGGAATAAAATTCAATGGACTTATACAAGAGGACACTTGGATCTCAAATTGATTATTTTGTATTATCAGAAGGCTTGGAGCTAGCAGACAGTGACACAGTTGTGACAAGTTTCTGAAATAATTTAGCAATATGAATAGAGGTTTTGGAAGAAAATTAGCATTTTAGTAGGAAGGAAGAATAAAAAGAATAAATGAAAAATTATGGGGTGAAATTGGAGAGTGGGAATATTACATTTACTGAAGGATCATTTAACAATAAAGGACTGTTATAAAAACTGGTTTAAATGGTGAACTGAATTTATAAAAAAAAAGAAGTATAAACAGTGTTTCTTCCTCAGTAGAAGGATGATGCAAGAAAGGAAGACAAAGTGAAGTATGAGAAAACATGTAGTGAGAGCATTATGATGTAAAAATATATCAAAGAAATTGAGAAAAATTGAGGTATTAATGTTTAGGCAGAGATATTATTTATAATGGAGAAGGGAGGAAGTGTCTGCATACTTAGGTAAAATAGTAAATGAGGATATTAGTATAAAGAGAGAAATGAATATGAAAAAGAACAGGTAAAAAGAACACACAAGCAAATTATAAGTATTGTAGTATAGCACATGGAAATTACATGTAAGAATATGATGAAGGAATATAATAGAGAATGGACAGTAAAGAAATGTCCAGAACAAGGTAAAGAAACATTTGATTGGTAAATTGGATGACGTACATAGGAAAGTAAATGTTGATTCCATATCAGGCCCAGATGGTACAGGGCATGGAATGTACAAGAAATTAATAGAATGACAAAGAGGATATTTTGTAAAAGTATGGAATGACTGGATGAAGGAAAACTGATTTTATGAAGAGTTATGCAGTGGGATATTAAAATTTATATGGAAGAAATATGAGAAGTATGAATTAAAGAACTGGACACCCATTATGCTATATAACACAGATTATAATTT